>NW_026570345.1:0-378479 GCF_019649055.1 Paramacrobiotus metropolitanus | reverse complement strand
CGTTTATCATAAGTCATACGAAGTGTTTTAGACATATCGTACTGTTGTAAAGTCAAAGTAGGTTTATCACGCTTGATTAAATCAGGATAATTCACACAAAGCTCGTCACAATTATCTAACATTAACAACATCTTTTCAAAATTTATTACTTCACTAGTCTGCCCATTCAGCGTGAATCCTTTGACCTTTACTGTATTAGCGTTGTCGTTCGTCACATAGGCGTACGTCTTCAGCCCAAGCTGACAAACTCGGTGATGTATTGGCTTTGGCTTCGTCGGTCAGGTCGCCCAGAAATTTACCCGTTGCTGGTTTCTTTGTCTGGCTGATCCACAAAAAATTATTGAATCTAAACAGATATAACTGCAGTTTTTCTGTGTTCCAGCGCACGCAGTACGAACCCACCTGTATCAAAATATAACAGGCGGTCTTGTACGTGTTCCATAAACCGCAGTAAATGAAGGCGAGCCCAACAAGTGGTGAAACTAAAACCAGAGTTGACCTTTATGCGGTAACAAAAAAGGAATATACATACGCTGCAAGGACCACATTTGTACTCGGATCTTCTTCGAGAAACCTTCTTCCTTCGTAAACATCACCTGCAGCACTTCCTCCCCAAACATATCCCACGAATGGACGTGGTACTGACCGAGAAGCAATTCATAAAAGCGGGCTGGCTCGCTAACGTACTCCGTGATCAACCTATCACTTTGCATTCCCAAACGTCCCCAAAACTAATAGCAAAACAAAAAAATGTATTTTTTTTTCTCAATAAGCTGGTCTACCTGTTCAGCATTAATTTGGCCAGCGAGCGTAATCCAGGATTCTCTTTGATCTTTTCCCGTTCCAGTTCAATACCCTCTTTACTCTTGTATTCGGTAATATACTGAGATTTCAGGGCTTCTGTCGTCACATCCACTGGCCAACCGCTAGCTTCGGTTTTAATCTTGAGGAATTTGTTGATATATCCTTCAAAAAGACGATCTTCGTACTGATCAAACTGCCACACCTCGTGAATCGAACTTATTATATAACCACGATCCAGTGCAGCAATAATTTCTGGTGTGCACCAAGTCCAGTAAGCATCCGCTCTTCATCAGTATGCTGGCAGGGAGCATTGATGCGGTGGTCGGCACATGTACGACACAACGGGAACGTTAATTTGTCTTGGCTGCGGTACGGTAGTACTGGCAAATAGAGATCTGCAGGCGGAAGTATATCGCAATACATCAGACCGAAATAGCTGCGCGGGTCAGCAAAATTGCTAGTAATCACCGAGGATGGCTGGTGGGGTAGCGCTTTGTTTTATTGACAAACGGATACTCGCTGCATACGTCATAATAACAGATTCTTTCATTGCCATTGATTTTATAATGAAGGCGAGTTGCGTTCGTCCGTCCTCCGTAGAAGGCGTCGCGCGGGAGCATTCCGGCCCGAATCTTGACCATTCGGATAAATTCATTGAATTTTGGCTCGTCTGCGACTAATTTATCGTATTCGTGCTCCCACATAACGACCACCTGAAATCCCAAATCTCTAAAGTACTGATCTCTATCCAGCGTTTCCTTGTAAATGTCCGACATCTTCATTCCACGGTACGGATGTACTGTATCAGCAGCGACGCACTGAGGACAGCCGTGGAACCAACAACCATGAAATTCGTAAACAGTTTTGGTTTCTGCGCATATCCATCAACAAAGTATGTACCGATCTTGTACTCTGCTCCGGATAGTTTGGTCTGCAATGTGCACATGCTCTCGGCTTCTGTCCACTGCAACCATCGTAAGGCCTTGCTGGACTGGGGACGATTGCGGTTGTATGCATGATTCGAATTAAGCCAATCTGCTCTGGCTGAAGTAAGAACGTCCGCCAGTAATTGCAAACACCGGCGATGGTGAGCTGAGACGAAAGGGTTCAGTCCATCGCTAATGTCCATGAATAGTTGACAAACTGCTGGCAACACTTGCGAAGAACCGTGACGTCATTACGACAATAGCCTTCAAACTCACGGCGGAAATCGAACAATCCGTTCTTGTCAACTACTTCAGCTTCGCCAGTGATCAAAGGCAATTCGGTCTTTCTGTTTCATGCTGGTATAACCGTACTCGTCCTTTGACGGAAAGGAACAATCTTGTTCCTTCTCTTCGCGGTTAAACCTGTGGAAAGGTACCTTTACTCGTGTCTTCCAGACCGAACGTAGCTGGCCATTTTGAGAGGCTTTGCGGGTTATAGCTATAGCTATCACGAAAGTGTATGTCGTAGGGTGCCGGCACGTCCAGCATCAAAAGCTTGCCCCCGTTCATGATCACTTTGGGAACAATCCCATTGCGTAGAAGCCAGTTGAGGATGAAATAACCATCAAAACCCTGTAAAAGCCACCGATTAAGGTCACCGAATAAAGGTCACCGACTAAAGGTCACCGAATGCAAAGGTCAACTCGTCGGTCGCCAACTACAAGGTCACCAACGCTACGCAAACTCACTTTGAAATTATGTGCGATGACAGAAATCCCTTGTGGTCTTCCTGGAAGAGGAATTCGCAAAGGTCATTGGTAACATCGCTCCAATAGGAGTAGTGGAATCAGGAAACGTCCACTCCTCCCCATTACTGTCCTGGACAACCTGTTTGATAAAGACAGCATGAAACACTGCAACGACAATTAGGTCGGTCGCAACTCACCGCCAAATTGGGCACCAGTTCACCGGATGCTGATACGAACGTCTCAAAATCAAAATAAAGAAACTGGGCAGAACTGCAGCGCGCTTTTTTCGATCGATGAAGGGTTTCGGACGCATATAACAACGATGCTCAGATGGCAAATCAAAATGCTACACACTTTGCATTTGGTTTCACCACAGCGATGCGGATTGTCCGGTTTGCGCTGAGCGTTGGAATATATGCAACGACACTGGACACACACCTTTACGGTATCACACAGTGCTATCCGTTTCTATGGCGACCTTTGCCACTGCCGAGCTTGTGGTGATCGAAGCAGTTCTGCCCGGAAACTGTCGGTTGCAATCCAAACACGTGATAAAGTTAGCCGTATCTTCAGGGCAGTCAACTCGCAAACACAGGGCACACTTTCCTTTACAACGGTGTTTGACGCGACTACTGTATCCTTTCATACAGTCAAAGCATTCAATAACTGCGTTTGAAAAACGCGTACTTCAGAAGATCAAAATGACCGTCGATGAAGTAGAATGATATGCTTTTGTGCTTTTGACCTTTATGCACGATAGCGTTCGCATGATCAATGCTGATAACAATAATACGGTAACCCTTGAGAACTTCTTTCAAATGCTGGAATGTCGCTTAGACCGAATGACCGCTCCGGTAAACCCGCTCGCAAAATCAAAAGCTTAGCTAGCTTGGTGATTTTCGCTTACCCTTCCGCAGGCTTCGAAAACGTTTGGAATTTGTCGGCCAAAGCTTTTCCCATCACCAGTGCTCGGCCATGCAAAGGTCATCATCGCCATTAACAATAACCACGGACTGCATCTTCATGAGGCGGCGCTTCAAAAGGACGGAACATTTTCACACAACGACCGGAGGGCAGCTGCGTATGTTGAGCGGTGATTTGAAGGAGTCATCAATAACAAACTCTTCGTGGCTATTCAGCACGCGCTGTATATCCGTCATCCAGCGTTTAACCCTGAGCCCGAACGAAGCGTCAGCGAAGTGTACAAAGGGCGATTAAAATGCCGAGAATCAATCCGTAAACGCACGCGATCCGTATCCTTAACACCGTTCAAAACAACAAATAATATATACTCAAGAATAGAAACGATTGTCTCGGGACATCACTAACATCAACATCTTCAAGATTCGAAAATTTAATGTTAAAAGTATTTAGGTGGACACGGAATTTTGGGGAATACTTGCGACCTATACACTGAATATCGACATTGTCTACAACGCTGGTATTACCACCCCATTGAGGCACAGGATCAAAAAAACCCAGTCGTCTTCAGCAGCTAGAAGCGCGGCAGCGTTTAATGTTTCGGCATCTAACTCTACAGGTCATCATTCCATTCACCATCGGTCAATAAAGCGGCCATGTCACATCTGATAACATATAGTCCATTGTAGCAACTAGTTCAGTAAAGCAGCATAAAATATGTTCCCTGACTATTTATCAACACTATTCATTTACCATTATATCTTGGCAAGCACAAAATGGAAACCGATAATCACCATACACACCGTGGAAAAATGGAAACCGGTTATTCTTACAACATTTTGAACGCATGATCAAAACAATATTTGCGCACTTCGTCATCGTTTCAAAAGCAGCAAAAGAGCAGTCAGCATAGTTTGGTAACAACTCAATTAGAATGCTATAAAAGCTAGCGATATCCAGTTGACTATAAACCAGCCATCGTATATTATCCGACGGATAGATATATTCACCTTGGCCAGATGGACGCACCATGACCAGGTACGAGCGATAATCGTTCCAGAATCCGACAGGCAAATCTAAAAATAGTTTATCAGAAATTTAGTTAGTAATCCGGCAGAGCAAATTCAATGCGAAAATTAAGATTCCTGAACACTGAACTAAATATATAAGGTTCAGTGAACATTGAACTGAATTTAATGAACATTGAACTTTATGAACATTGAACTAAATTTATTGAACATTGAACGTTATGAACATTGAACATTATGAACATTGAACTGAATCAATTGAACTTTGAACTGGTTGAACATTGAACGAAACGGTGACCTTACCTCGTGTCCCTTGGGAATATCCGGGAAGAGCTGCAACAGCACTGGATACAAGTCCATTTTCGCAATTTTCGGACAGCGTCCATGCTGATCCTGGTGGTCGAAACGCTGATGTTGGCTCTCTACGCGGCAAACACGCAGCAGGCGTTTGCAGTCCGCTTCCTGACGCACCCATGCGGCATGCAAGGATGGCGAAAACTCCCGGCGGTATTGTGGTCTCGAGCTGACACTTGACGTTGGGCGAAGTGTTGTGACGATGGCATCACATTCCGTCGACAGCAGGAAACGCAAGAGCGCCCGCAGCTCGCTCATGGCCATGTCGCAGCGTGGTCCCTTCCGTCCACGGTGCGCAACCACCGTGCCGTACTGCGGTATCTGGTTCTCCAAAATCAGCTTGACGGTCAGGGTGCCGGCACGGACCAAGGTGGCGACCTCTAGGTTGACGAAACCGATGGGTCGCGAGACAGGTCCTGGTTGGAGAAACTCCAGCAGTGCCGCTTGCTCATCGGTGAGCGGTTGTGGGAGGAAATCGGGAGGCAGGTCATCACGCCAGGCATTTGGGAGATGGACATGGATGGCCGGCGGTTCCAGCAGGTGGTGACAGGGACTCAAAGCGTGGGCAAAACCCGGTTCGATCGGCGTGTCGGGATCCGCGTAAGCAGGTCCTGCTGTCGGCGCATTAGGATCGGGAAAAAAAATTCGGACAGGAAGTCTAGATTAGGATCGCTGTGGTTCAGAAAAGTCAGAACCGTCAGCTTCTGTTTCGCAACCAGGCTTCAAAGTCAAAAGTGTCAACGTTATCCGACATTTTAAAAAATATTGTTGTTACTTAACTCGTAAAAGTTAAGACTAATTAACAAAAATGTTTTGAGAACTTGTTACAATTTATTAAGGTAGCAAAATGTTACACCTGTGCCGACTGGCTAAGAGTTGCCGTGGCAACCTCCAGAAAATAAAATTACTCGTTGCAGACACTGTACAATGGGGATGTCTGCGGACGCTCTTCCCGTTTCCCGTGGGAAACTGCGCAGCAGTCGTGAACCCCAATGCCAGTAGAGAGCAGCACGCAGCAGACGTATGCTGCTTTCGAGTCGGAACTGCTTGCAATTTTACGTGAGCTTAATAACTGGTTGCAATGTGACGCTACCGATGCTGCCGTTCACTTCCAGTTAATTAAAAGTGAGTTTCCTTTGATTTGAATTAATTTTTCATTTTACCAATGGTTCCTGATTTTTTATGCAGGTGGAATCGCAAATCGAGCGTACCGCTATCATGCAGACGCAGCACGAGCCGCCGGGAAAGAATCCCAGAATTTATTGCAATATTTTGAATTTTTGAAAGAAGAAAAACTGATATGATATTATTTGTTACGATTGATCGTATGAAACTACAATGATAATAAATGTAAAGCGCAGAACGCGTGTCATTTTATTCTGTCGCACCAAACCACATAAACGCAGACACTTTTAAAGAAAAAAAACCATTTATTCAAAGCTATCGTCCATATCCAAATCGGAAAACGCCTCCACCTCGCTGTCGGATCCCGCTTCCGATCCTAGCTCCCAGTCTGGATCTGCAAACAACTGAATTTATTTTACAGTTGTAGAATTTTTCGAAACAATTTTAAAATTTATTATTGAATTTTGTTCTGAAATATTCCGGAATTTATTTTTAAATTTAGCTTCCAATTTTTGAATGATTTTTAAATTTCCAATGATTTTATTATTTTATTTTTATTTGGTTTAATTTACGCTTCTTCCACGTCCTGCGTCGCTCTCCTCCAGTGCGCTCTCGTCTGCCATCAGGTCCAGGATACTGGTGACGACTACGGTGTGGGCCCGGGGGAACAGTGGCTCCATCGCCTCCTGCAGCGAGGAGCAGTGAGTCACCGGATTAAAGCTGACGTCGACCCACTCCAGCGGCAACTTGCGCAGAGGAGCGAATTGCTCCGCGCTGGTAAAGCCGTTCCCCTTCAGATGGATTTCCGTCAACTTGATACACGGACGCAGCGCCAGGAGGGCGTTGCCCGCGAGCTCGTTGTCATCCAGGTGCAAGGTTTCCAGGAGGTCCTTGCACGGCAACGAATCCAACGAACGCAGGCCGCAGTTCTCGGCCGAAATCGAACTGTAAACGGTAGTAATTTATTTTAATTTATTTTTCAATTTTTACGCATTTCACACATTTTTATTTATTTTGAAACCCGTGAGGTTGAATTAATAATTAAATATAATGAAACAATTAGCTAAAAATCTTACCGGATGTTGGTGAACTGCAGCAGCAGTTCAGTAATCGGGATTGCCGGCATCTTGATCCCATCGAATTCCAGGATCGCCGCATCCGTCGACTTGGTCAGCAGGTACGCGTTCACCTTCGCTGCGATGACAGCATCGGCCGGAAACTCTTCGACAGCATCATCGGCGTCGTGGACCAGAGCGGCGGCATCCTGGACCGGTGCGGCATCGTCCTGGACCGGTGCGGCAGCGTGGTGGACGGCATCGTGGACCGGAGCGACGGCGTTCTGTACCGGTGCGGCAGCGTCCAGGACCGGTGCGGCAGCGAAGTGGACCGCAATGGAATTGTGGACCGGTGCAGGGACGTCAGGGACCGGTGCGGTAGCATCGCAGACCGAAGCGAGTGCATCCATGGCGAAGGGTAAAAGCGATTTTATATTTAGAAAAATTAAAAATCGAATCTTATTCTCGATATCGTTTAATTAAATTATCCCGGGATCAACCATCCACACGATTCCCGTAGCGGGTCGTGTGGATGGTGTTCGATTTTTCAACCCGATTATGGGTATATAATTTATTAATTATTTGCTAGACCAATAGAAAAATTTTTTTTATTATTTATATTTTTAATGAATTTTTATTTATTTAATCGCCCGAGAAGATAATCCTTGGATTCGCCTCTTGCGGGATTCTAACAATACGTAGCAAATGAATGAATGAATAAATGAATGAATGAATGAATCAATGAATCAATGAATCAATGAACTTATATCAAGCTGGCAGTAAAATGTGAACAACAGTCATTACAGTAATTACAAGCTCGAAGTTTCCAACGTATAGCCAGCAACTCTAAGAAACTGTGCTATCCGCTTCCATGATGTGCACTATTAATGCTGCATGTACGTACATACTCGTACAAATGTTGTACGAGTATCCAATAGTACAAGTGTTTCGTGAATCTGGATGATGTCCTACGTATAATGCGCTGTAACAACGGGATAGCAATACCCACTGTTCTGTTTAGTAGATAGCGAGCATTGTACTGCGGAAGAATACACCACCGCTACTTATTAGTATTTAACAACTTACGTAGGGTTTCTGATGCTAGTGTGAATGTGGAAGTAGATCATAGTGGTCGGTTAGCGCTAAACGCATGTCCAGCGGTGGGAAGCCTTGATCCTCACCGGAAGTCGCCATAGTGATAGGCATAGCTGGGAAGGCCCTACACTGCAGAATGCGCATGAGCGCTGCCGCACTGCAGCACCGTCCCAGCTAAACATAGGCTGTAGCAGAGGAAAAGTCAACTCTTACTGATTTTCCAGTATTAGTGCACCAATCACCACCTGGAAAGAGAAATTTCATATTTTTGATGATTCAAAAGCAATCCCGGAAAATCAGCGACAATTTACAATTAGTAGAATTCACCAACCCGGAAACGACCAGACGCAGTAGCCAGCGCACGTGAACGCATCCATCAACTGCGTTCAGAATCATTAACCATACATCGCGATGTCAATGTCAAGATTCCGTGTTAAAACTCGAACATACTTGCAAGTTGCAACCATTTATCCCTGCTACTGTTACTAAAAGAATTCAAATAATTTTTTCGAAGAAGATAGTATTCCTAAAAAAACCATGCCTTAATAAACTCCCGAAAAAAACAACGTGAGCAGAGTACAGGCAAAATAGCGCTGTCGATGCGTAAAATATAAATAAAAGAGTTCCAGTTGTGAAAATCTCTCATGTCTGACATGACAATTGGCCGTTGACGATAGACTGGTTTTGTAAAGTCTACTCTAGTTCGTTCCATTGCGGACACCATCAGTGCTATTCAGACAAGTGATAAGTCAGCCGAAACGGAAGACAACACTAGTGACCCTGCTATATTTTCCTTAACGTTTAATAAACTAACGTTCCACTGTCCGTTTCATTTCGATCCCAGAATATTCGAAAATTTTACTTTAAAGATGCATGGTAATATTTAGCTAGAATGGGAAGATGCTACAGCGATGAGACAAAAATAATGATAAAGGGAGGGCGGAAAACTTTTTGACGTATTTTTACAGTACCCATCGCCCCGCTAGCAAACATCTGATATAGAAATAAACAACCGAGGCTACGGTCTATCAGTTCATTCAAAGTGTGGTAAAAATAAAACGAGAACGGTGTTAGTGCAGTGAATTGACCATAAATCATGCCAATTTTGTGCTGCTTCTAAAAATCGATACGTACTGTAACTTCAGAAATCTACATACGCACTGATGAAATTCATCAATACTGATAGCCCAATAAAAAAGCGGCAACAGATTGTTGGCATTTTCTGTTTACTAACGCCGGTATGAATTAATTTAAGGCAAATAAAATGCACCCTGTTGATGCATCAAAGACAACAACACCGGTTTAGCAACACACCAGCAAAGCAAACAGGTGTGCGGCCAATGTCATATGCAAAATACGCCGGTTAATAAAATTGATACAACGTAAACACACACAGAGCTCTCCAAAATCTGACTCTATCTGAAACGATAACAATGCACATTTTTGTAACAATTGTGCACCACAACCCAAATTCGTACATCTGGAACTACTTCTGCATCATATCCGGCAGCAGTGTACTACATTTCCATAAATCATGAGAGTTTACAAAATAAGTATCGAAGCTGTCAATCGAATCTGCTGCAGTAGCTCGCAAAGCAAACTATTCACTGCATTCTTCGTACTGTAGCTTCTTACTAAGACGCTTTAAAGTTAACATTTCCACTTTTCCAATTAGTATTTTAATCAAACAATAATGTAAAAGAAAAGCTAAACATTTTCTGCGGCACACCAAGCACCACCCAAAATTTAATTGAATTATCATTTTGTTTGATCCTGCCGTCCGCCAACACGCTACCGTACTACAGTTGTTGCCTTGCCATTACAGGCGCACATAGTCAGTCGATAACGACGGGAAGAGCTTTATCCTAAATTGATACGGCCAGAGATAAGAACTATGCTCTCTCAGACTACCAGTGCGAGCGCTGAGTATTGTAAAATCCTGATCTGTAATAATACAGTATTTATCAATTCGAAGATATCATTAAGTTTTGCAACGCCTATTGAAATCAACGTGGAAACTGGCATCCAGTTGATTATAATTATGAAATTATATTTGTAAAATAATATTTGTAAAATTTATAGAAATGATTGTCAGCAAAATCAATACCTAACCATTATTTATCCGTTATCTCGAATCTACAACATGCTGCACTAAAAGACCCCCAAAATGAGCCAAGAACGATAATAATCTCTGCAAATACCTCTACGGCTCTACCTGAACTTTATCGCGCATATCGACAGCGCTCAGCGGGCCTGCAAATCGTTATTCAATTTTCAAAGAAAGCACATTGTATTTATTTTCTCACGGTGTTTGGTTTTTTTGCTTACCGTATGTAGCCCGAGCACTCACTTAAATCCGTCCACTTCAAAATAAAGAAAAACACCGCAAAACAACATCGTCACGATCGACTCGAACATCCGCAATTGGAAAGAACAGTGACATTGAAGGATTAATTGGGCATGAGCACCGCGTTAACCCCGTCAATAGCCAAACACACCGCGGGTAAAATCCAGTGCAGGGACGCGATCCGTCAGTTATCATTTTAAACAGCGATAATCAGTCCCGTGATAGTCTTCTGCTTGGGTCCACATTATCGGCCGTCGACATGATCACATCAACACACCAACACCGTACAACAACAGCACCAGTTACCCACCCAAAAAAAAAACAAGTACTGGAAAAATTAAAGCGTGATGGGTCGCTGATAAAGCATCGCGAACCTGCGGTTAATTATCGCTGAATTATTCATCACGGAAAACCGAACCTTTCTGGCTGGCAAATCGTGGCACCTGATTTTAACCGCAACCGCTTAGTAGCGTGACGAACACTGCGGTTCAGGGGCACAGTAATAAGTCTAAGAACAAGACTTTGGGGTAGTAATAGTTTCTGCTATCTTCCGAACGCTACTTGACCGACTTCACCGCTTTTATTTAATTCGAATTAGGTTTTTACCCCACACATATATAAACCATAAAAAATACAGACCAGCGGATAACATCACCGCAAAATACACAAAAACAATTTCGAACAAGTAATCTAAACACCAAAACTCCATCAACATGCAGCAGAATTAGGGGCTTAATCACACAGAACATTTCATCTAAATTAACCGATACTAATGCTGTTCCCGCGGCAGAAACCCTGTTGGATTTTGATGCTTATCCGCTGGCGAAGAATTTCAGGCTGGTTTTGCGCCAGCTCCGTGCGCTCCCACGATGTCGGGAACGTGCCAATGACCCCTAAATTTACCAAAATTCCTTTTAAGTTTCTTTCCAATAGTTTTTATAAATTTCAAATTTTATTTAAAAACGTGCATTAAAAATAAACGCTCACCATGCATGCGGATTGATTTCTCCATCACGGAAGGCATCTGCATCCATCCGCAGCGCATCGTTTTCCCTTTGGAGCATCTTAAAAATAAAACAAATCTTTGATAAAAAACTGAAAACAGGAAATCGGCCAGTCTGTCCGCGGTTCAGAAATTGGATAATAAAATAAATATTCAGGGATGAAGAGGAACACATTTAATGCGCATAAATCGCCAGCACTGGGTTCGTACATATTTATCTGCACATTGTGCCTTGAAACAAAATTTCCGGTTCTACTAACCGGTGTATTGGTTTCACCTGGTTCTGCTGCTCCAGGGAATGGATGATTTCATCCCGTTCCTCCAACCTCTCCTCCAAATCTCGCTTGTGCCATCGCAGGCGGAAATAACGGAGCAAAAGCTTCATCTGGAGACATTATTGATTTAATTTTTAGCTAATAATTATTTTCAGTGAAATTTGTGTATACTTACTTTTTTAATAGAGAACAACCAGAAAATAGCAAACAAACAAACAAATCATACAAACACTAAAAAAACTCAAAATAATTAAACCAACAACCGGTGTTTGTGTGTGTGTGCGTGTGTGTTTGCCTGCGTGCCGTGTGAATTTCTTTGTCTTGTGTCCCTGTACTAGGATTACGTTGAACACAACTCCATTCCACAGTAATGTGATTTTATTGGAACTGGAACTCACTAAAGCCTAGCAACAGCTCGGCCGCCTTCTTACGGCAGTCAGAGCACTCCCAAAAAACTACACTGCTATTGGCAGTATTCTTCGCTATAAGAACATCTGCTGCATTACCACAGTTACATCTCAAAATTTCTTTTTGCTCCGGAGTTCTTGGCTGGTTCATCGGATTCCGAAGCTGGCATCCGGATCCGATCTTTGAAGTGTCTGGCTGGCGTGCGCTGCATGATTCCCGGAGATGCCGTTTCAGGCATCTCTTACGCATGGATATAGAGCAATGTATACAAGTGACATTACAAAGCCGATAATGCTTTTCGCGTAAGTGACGATCATAGTCGCCCTTACGCTTGAACTCGCTCTTGCAAAAGCTGCATTCAAAATTTGCTGAACTCATTTTACAACTGTAAAATGTAAAGTTACAAAACAAACTAAAAATTATTTTTCGACTGCATTTTTGAAAAGTAGCAGTTACATTTTACACCCTGCAGTACTATACAGCAGGGTTACAATATTTTACACCACCTAGTAACTATCACCATAGGGTGGTTAGCACTATCACAGCTATCTAGCTGTTCCCATGCGCTACACCCATATATTAAGCAAACTCGTTCCACTCAGCCTCCTCTCCATTAACATGTACAGGTTACCCTCCTTATAATAAAAAACTCGTTCAGGTTAGCCTATCACTCCAAAACGCGTATACGAACAAATGCCTCTACTACTGGCGCCGATAGCAGGTAAAGTTATAGGGATTAGTTGACAAAATATAAAAATTTTCTCTTATTTAACGAGCCCGCTTGTGAGCGTGTCGATTTCATTAGACAATCGTGTCTACAGCAGTACAAAGGTCGTATGTAGAAAATCGTAATACAACCGCATCAGATTTTATAATTTTGCTGTCGAGAGTTTTCGTGGTTTGTCCGAGAAACCGAAGAACTGCGGCGAGATGATGCAAGCGTACCGTGCGGGTTCGTGTGTCTGGCAGTGACGTCATCGGCCGGGAGAAACGGCGGGCTCGTTCCTGCGCACGCCGCGCGCGGCGATACGTGCGCGTGCGTTAGCGTAGCGTAAAGCTCCACTACATACATAGTACTGCTTTACAATACAGGTGCAGATAGATTTAGACTTGAGTATAGGATACCATTGCATTAAGTAGTTTTATAATTATCATCCGCTAGTAAATTTACTCGTATTCAAGGTTAAGGGAAAAAATGCGAGGCTATTCCCAGCGCCGTTCACGACGTGAATTTGTCATTGGAAATTATTTTAATGCACTGTACATTCGGATACTGGCACAGTCAGGTTCAGCATACGATAGCATGTGTATTAGCTGGAATAGGATGTAGTGCTTACGATTAATTACCAATTGAAGCAGTAGCAAATTCAGTTAAGCGAGAATATCCCTAGCGCCATTTATTGTGTAAATTTATTATTTGAATTACTACAAGAGATATCCGTTAGTATGTTGTAGAAATTTATTTAAATTTTTTTGACGCATACGCTAAGTATTGCACTGACATTTTCCAGAGTTCGCGTGACTTCGCGTTCTTACTTATCAAGAAAAATGTAATCGTTTGCTTTTTATTAATTACTCGCTGATACTCACGTATTTAATTAATATTTTATTTATTGAATAAAGTGGAATGTACTACGTTATACGTAATTTCAGCCTACACATCAGCCAAAACTATAACACGCTGCTTATTGTTTTGCAGATATTACAAGTTACAACGATTCCGTGGTGTGCTAAAAGCCGAAATTTCAGATTTTTCAGTACACGTAAGTGGGCGCTTTGGCTTTCTTTGTGCTATTAAGTATATTACCTAATTGCGACTGGCTAGTGCATGCGCGCATGTTGTGATGTGGCCGTTTAAATTCATAATTTTGCGATGTGTTGATGTTCCTTCAGTTCAAAGCGGCTGGTGTCTTCTTTTAAATATCGCAATAAATACGAGTAATTGTTGTTTATTGGAAATGACGTTTGTAATTACTTTTCATTTTTGATAGTTAATTTTTTTTATTTTTGATAGGTAAGTGCATGTTGTTGCTACCTGATCATAATCTGCAAGATGCAAGTTTCTCACGCTGCACGATACTTGGGAATCAGTTACGTTGCAAATGCTAGTTCAATTGCAAATGGTGTGCAGGGCAGCGATGCCTGAGTAGGCAGTTTAACAGGCCATTAATTTTTAAAACTGATGCGTTCTTCCATAGTTCAGTGGTATTCCAAACCGACCTTTGCTTCGCTGCCTAACGCGGCGGTTCAATAACTCTTATTTCACTGTGACAGGATTAGGAGCAGTGATGCATTTTTTTGTCTTATTTTCTAATTCTGTGTCTCGTGCAGGCTCAAGCTTTCAAAGCAGCAGTCATTACCACAGTGCGAAATTGTAGTCATACTAATTATTTCTGCTGCTGTTCTTTTGGAATATTCTTTTGGATTATGAGTACGCTTTTTAAGTTAGCAGCGTGTATAGTTTCCCGTATAACTGCGAAAAATAAGGCAGTTAATATTATTTCTCCATGTATCACCGTAAGGAAGATCGTAATTAAATAAACCCCAAAGTCGCCGATACGAACTGATAAAAAACGAATAGTTTGGCGGTAGGGAAATCGCTGCACCGCATGCGTTGCGAAGCTGTGGTTGACGCTAAGCTATTTGGCATGTGTGTTTGAATATTTCCGGTGCATGGTGAAGTACTTACCTGTAAATGTCGATGCATTGATTCGTTTGAATTCGCTTTATTTTTTTCTCGTACATTCGTGAGCTGAACAATCTCATGATTGTCACGGCCGTCGGGAAGTCCTTCGCCTGATAACTCATGAACCATTTTTTTATTTTGTTGTATTTACAGAATATTTTTTGGAAATATCCAACATGCGCCACGTGGGTACCGTGCGTTTACGAGGGCCAATTAGCAGTTAATATCGTCCAATCAGAAACATGTTTTCAGCTTGAATCTAAACAATTTTTGACATTTAGACCGTAGCGGATGTGTGGGTTGACGATGTGGGACGAAAAATACATCACGCAAAAGAGTTTTGATTCTGACTAACTGAGATAATTATAATATCTTTTCGATTTTGCTTGTATCCAAAAGTGTCAGTGAGGATCGTGGTGCGCTCTCATATTACAGTTGCACAATGAAGCACCAACACCGTATTTCCGCGTGTTCTTACACCCACCGAAGCCGGGATCGGGGCATGGCGTACCACTTAATTGAAAACTTACTAATTAAACGTTTTGATAATCCGAAATGTACTTTGAAACTGTTGTGATTACAACCGGCGTGCTTTTACAGAAACCGTCTGCATCCGACAAGATGAATCAGTGCGGACAACAAGCTATGGTTCCGGCACAGGTACGTGAAACCTTCGACCATTGCAGTGGTCCAGTTCGTTGGTTCCCCAATCTTGACTACATAAATGTTTGACAGGCCGCAGCGCGTGAGCCGTCGGTTTTCGAGCGCATCTTCTCGTTGGAAGGGGATCAGGGCATTACGATGGCGGAGTTGGAGGATCTGCAGCGGCAATTGGAGGAGCTTCGCCGCACCCGACCGCTGACGGAAACGGAGCTGGAGTGCGTCCGCTACTGGCTGAATGAACACGGGATGCGCATCCGGAGCCTGGAGAGTGGCCTTACCATTGCGGTGCGCCAATTTCACCGGGAGCTGCAGCGCGTGCCGTTGTTTACGCAGCAGGTGATCCAAGAGCTCGGCGTCGTCCAGGAACGGCTGGAAGGCATCCAGAAAGCCAATAAGCAACTGAGTGAAGCTCACGACGAGGTTAATAAACGGCTGGAGCGCATGGAAGAGGACATCCGCGTAATGAAGCTGGACATTCAAGGATTCAAGGATGACCTGCGCGGGATAAAGGTGGACTTGGGCGGAATAAAAAATGGAGTGAAAGAGGTGAAAAATGACATTTCTGGGATAAAGACTGAGTTCCGGCAGGACGTCGCCGATGTAAAGAAGGATATTGCCGACATGAAGAAGGACATCGAGGACTTCAAGCAGGAGATGAAAAAGGACATCCAGGACTTCAAGCAGGAGATGAAAAAGGACATCCAGGACTTCAAGCAAGAGATGAAGAAGGACATCGCGGACTTCAAGCAGGACATCATGGCGGAGATGAAGGTCATCAACGATAAGCTCACGAAGGCCCTCGCGTACCGTCCATGCTACGATCGAATGCTTACTACAGTCGTTTCACACCTCGGAAGCGCCTTGAACATGACTCAGCAGCAGTTCGATAGTATTGCTGCGGAGCTGACAACCATCTCCAACGAGATGGATGTGGACATGTGAGCCTTCCCCGCGCCACCGACTGTTTTATTTTTATTACGTTTTTTGGTACTTCGTGTACATTTTTCAGTCGGCGGCGGCGTACAGTTGCGGGTCAAATTTTTTGGCTTATGATTTTTTGACTGTTGATTTTTCTTGTAAGTATTACGAAAAATTTGGGTTATTTTGCATTTGAATGCCGCTGGAATGTGAAAATCTGCTGCAGTACTGTAGCGTTGTTTTTGTTGTTTTTTGGTGGATAACTGCTTTGCTTCGTGAAATTGTTGGCTTGCATTTTGCGTTGCAAGCACATTTGGCGCGCGTGTTTTCTCTAAAGGTGTTCAGCTGTTTTTGCCATGGCGCTGATGGCTCATTTGAGACTGATGTGACAAATTACGAAGCTGTTTTTTTGCAATAAATTTTTGTTCCGCGCACGTTGTTGGTGTTCTTCTGATTTCGGCAGTATTTACTACACGACACGAAGTAATTATGAAGGCACACACAACACACAACATGCGTAGCCTTTACTCATTGCACAATTGATTAACAACACTAGCGAATACCGGAAACCGCCGAACACGCTATACAAATTGCATGAAAATCAATCCCGTTTTCTGGTGTGGCGGCATGTACATGCCATGTTAATGAATGATCTGTAAGGTTACAATGCAGAGTATCATCGCATGCAAGAGAACAATCCACACCTCTGCAAGCACCCAGTTTTAAAAACAAACATTAGATCTGCGTGTTGTTCCAATAAAACATGAATGCAGCCGCAGGTTACTGTACATACGTCTTGATACGGGTATCGGGCAGAGTTGTATAAGTACCTGGCGCAACGCATTCGGTGCTGAATGATATTCCAGTGTCGTCACTAGCGAGACATCCCGGTTACAATCAGTTAGCACCGCTTGACCTTTTGGGCAAACCACCGCGCCACTTTCACTCCGTATGCAACTTCGAGATGATCGGGCTTCCGTAACTACTACCCCTATTTATAGTTTCTGTGTTATCTGTAGCTTACTAATCTTCAGTATACTGAAGATTAGTTAGCTACAGAAAAGCATGCGCAGCCACGGCATCACGGTATACAAACCAATCGCACAGTGCCGCACCGACTAATTAAATAATTATGATGCCGATTATTGCCCGAGAATTACAAAATAACTGTTGAAATATCACCAACAAAAAAGAATTTATAAAGACGCGTAATGCGTATGTACATATACAAATAATATGTCGCAAGGCTAGACTGTTTGCTCGAATATCGGTACTTCTGGTGTATTTCCGAGTGCTTGGTTACACTACCGCCAAATGTGATAAAAATTACCATAAGAACCGCCTGAGGTTGACTGTAATGAGATACAGTACGCTGACGCAGCTACGTAGATACCACGAAATCGAGCCATGTGCAACAGCGAAAGTGATCCACTTTTAATTTAAACATACTCACGCTCTTATATGCTGCGTATTCTTGGACTCATACAAAACCTGTGTCCGCTGCTGCCGATCCGGGAGGTTCTTACGCTGTATGACCAATCTCAGCTACTGTGACAGAATCCTTTCCAAATGTACATCGAGTTTAGCATGGAGCACCATGAACACGCTTCCGGTGCATATGCGGCAGCTGTGCATCAGAATCCAGTTTCATATTTAGCTTACCAGTGCGGTTTACGGGTATCATTTCGCTGGTCAAAATCGTGATGGCCGTGCAACCCGCAATCATTTCCTCTAAATAGTCCGAGCCCGCTGATTGCGATCCTGGGCGACGTCCGACTAAAGATGATCACTGCGCCGATTACTTTTGTGGGCGCCACTTTCTGCGTCTTCGGCAAACCACGCACTGGCCACGATACCATCACCATATTGCCCCTTTGCTGCCTGCACAGGCCGCACAAAGGACGCTACCGTCTTCGGCAAATCCATCAACCGAGCGTGCGTCCCGGAGCCACGGATTCGGGTACTGACTGAACCGTTAGTTTATGCCACCGACTCCAACCACGTAGACCCGATCACCGTCCTGGGCATCTGGATGGCGCTGGTGGATCTCTTGCTCGGCGCCTGTTTGCCAGTAACATCCAAAAACTTCACCGAGACGGCAAGCAATATAAGAAGCGCCGCGCGTCCGGAGGTTAGCAGAACTTTGGCACTAACAACTTGGTCGGGGAAGTCAGAATGGTACTTGTCTTGACCGCGAACTCTCCGCTAAGCAGTGAATGCTTTGAAATCACCCGCAGCCCCGAGAGTATCATTACAGAGAATCTGAGCGTCGGTGATGTATTGACCACCACCTCTCGAAAGACCTTCCTGACCTCTGCGACGGGTGGCCTGCCCCGTTACACAATGTGCGAAAAACAAAAGGAGCTACAGCTAGAGACCACAGCTCTAGCTGTTGGAGAAAGTACACGAGCAAATCGGCTCGTTACCTCTGCGCTGCATTTGGAAGGCTGCCCTGCAGTCAACAGTCAACGAGGCAACGCGGCATCGCGGTCCCCAAGCAGAGCTAGCAAGCTTACACCTGCATGGCGTTGGTTTCACAAGACAGAATGCAGGCGATTCCCTCAACGGCTCATCGAAAGAGCACCAACATCAGCACTGTCCACCGCACCCTCACAAACTGCCACAACAAGGGCGGCCTGGGTGTCCTCAGCAACGTCCTGCACATGCACACCGGGAGCGCACGCCTGATTCGCAGTGGTATATCAATACAAATCCTTAAAGAAATCGTCACAACCCGTGCCGCAACTTCGACAACTGCCATAGTTGCCACTTGCAACCCATGCCTTCTCGCGCAGAGTAACACGCGGTCGTCTACTACGCAAAGCCTGTAGTGTCATCAACCGCCGGCGTCCATGGCCGTTGTTCAACGGCGGATCTTCCGTTGATGGAGCCATAAGCGGCGCTGTGGTATCTCTGCGTCCAACAAGGTGACGGAGCGGTGGAGGTGCCGGTATAGGACACTCGTGCAGAATAAATAAAAGAAAACTAACCATACAACCTCGCCGAGTTGGTGCCGTAGGAAGCGGTAAACGCTGCTGCCCTTGTTTAAGGAGCGCAGCGGTGCTTCTTCATCGTGTAGACGTGAAGGATCGTCGCTGCCAAATGATGGACGCCCATATCCTGTTGGGAGTGATGATCCACTACTAACAACAGTGTGTGAATCCTCGACCAGCGAAGCGCAGAATACAGAATATATAATCCAAAATAATATTACCTAAATGAAATGCAGGGTATACATGATATAGGAAGGCTGACAGCTGCCCTGCACCTGCCGCAGCCCCAGTCCCAGTGCGACTGCTCCTGTGCAGGACGGATATACAGGAGGGTATTTGTGGTTCATTTGAGGCAACATTTTTTGTAAGACGTCATAATTATTTGTTATCCTAGAGTACGTATCAGTTCCATTGTCGAATTGGCGATGTAACTATGTATATTGCGTGTTAAGTGCTATTTACACCAGAACTTCTTTACTTTTTCTGAAGGTTTATAGTTCGCAGCCCATTTCCGAAGACAATTACATAACAGGCTTCCAGTATTTACCAAACCCAAAGACAATCAAGTATGGAGTGCCACGTGCATAGTGCATGTTTATTGGCTGTACGGTTGACAAAATACGGGGGAACTACGAAAGTTGGAAACAACTTTTTTACTGAAAACAAGAAAACTAGAACTCGTTTGCGGCCTAACTCGATTAACTGTATCGATTAATACAACTGTTGTGCTGTATTTGCAGTTTTTGAAGAATTCAGTGTATTGTATGAAACACAGTTGATTTTGCACACCTAAGAAAATTAAAATTGTAAAGCACTTATGCGATCTTGTTTCATAAACCTGCTTCATGAAACCAGTGAATGTATGCAGTGATGCACGATAAATAAATATAGAGCTGTGTATAATCTAAGTACATGCGCGTGTGTAAAGCAGTGCTGTACAGGTAACACGTCAAGAAATCACTTAAAATTTTCACCAGATATGCGTAGAATAATAAAGGATCGAAACTCGTAGCTTATTATTGTAGTTAATTATTAACAAATCAGTTGCATGTGTACTTGTATACGTTTCACTCCTCATCTTGAAGTACCTAATCTGCACTAGATATCTGAAACCAGGATGGAGTAAATCATAAAAATTGACAAGCGAAACAGTCGGTTATCCAGTTGTCCATTACAAAATTCAACAGCCCATAAAACGCCTTCCGGCACAGCGCATTTGGTGCTGAATGATATTCCAGTGTCGTCGCTAATGAGACATCCGGATTGCCATCCGACAGTACCACTTGACCTTTCTGGCACACCGCCACGACACTCTCACTCCATCCATCTCGGGAAGCAGATTCAATTTTCGTCGTCTCCTGACGGACAATGTATCGGTGGACATCGTAGATGACATTCCGGCAGCGAAACGACTGGTCGGCGTGGACGAGCACCGTGGTGGCTTTCGTCGCCGCTACTCCGCGCTCGGAGAACGTCACCACACCGTTTGTGCAGTTGATGATTAGCGGTGGATGCAGCGGACACACTTGGAAGTCAGCTAACCAATCTTCGATGGCTAAAACGGTAATTTGCGAGGATAGATGCACGACTGCCGAAGCATTGTCGAAGTTGACCATAAGGTCACCAACGTGTTGCAGAATGTTGTCGAAATGTTGTTGGCATGGTAGTGAGAGATCGTTGATAAAAGTCAGGCGTTCGGAATTGCCGTGCTCGTTACGGTTATCCCCTCGGACAGTCACATTACCATGTGCGCAGGTGAAGGTAGTTGCTGGATGCACCGAAGCTGCTGTAACTACAGTCATGGTTGTAGCTTTATTTTTGATGCTAGTCAAAAATGATGAACAGCGGCTCCCAGATGCTGCTGAAATTATTAGGCGACTAGCATCTGTATTTTCTAAATCGCTGAGAGAAGACTTTATTGTTTCGTTGTGGCAGGAAATCTCAAGAGGCGGTACTTCGTGGCAGCCCCGGTGCATGAACGAATTAGACGTAATTGCGCCTGCAATACAGTCATAAGAATATTATGAAGCTGAAAACTGGCAAAAAAAACAAGTTTATTAAAAAATTACGCATATAAATGAGTCTACATGCCCTTTATCTATGTTGCACATCGTTCCTTCCGTTGCGATTTTATATGGGATCTTATATGCCATATAAAATGTACCGTATTTTGGGCGGCAAAGATATAGCAAATTTCAGAAGAATAACGATAAATAATAACTTACAACTGCGAAAATGGTCCACTTTGAACGTACTGGCACTGCCGTGCAGTATATTCTTCGATCCGCACGTGAACTGCACCCCGGTGCTGGCGGTGGTCCGCGGCAGGCTACCGATCCAGCGCAGGAAATCCATTATGTCGCAGCACGAGCAGTCTGCATTACTTAGACAGAAGTTGTTCCATCGAAAATCGAAATCAAAATTAGCAGATCCAAGTGGCGTTAGAGTCGTAAGGACGGCTTTGTCAATCGATGGTAACCCATTGCTGTGCAAACTCAGTGTACGTAGCCGTAACCGAAATGCTCGACCAGAACGCTCCAGCGTTTTCAATTTGGGATTTTGCGATTCCAGATGAATATTTTCCTGTAACGCATTTTATTATTGCACACGTGTTTCGCAATAAAGTCAAGAAGTTAATTTAATAGAATCATGATAGTCTTTCTGTATTGTGCATGTCTTAGTGATTCCTGGTAACAGTAACAGTAAGCTTAGTAACAGTAAGGGATTAGTAACCGTAAGCTGCTAAACCGAAACCGAAACCATACATTTTTTGACCATGTTTTTTGGTAATCTGTGCCTTAGGAAAATGTTTGAATAACCTAAGAATTTCTTTACGGCAGAAATTTAATTCTTGTATCGTGTTTAATGAACGTACCAGGCTTTTTCCAAGCGGTTGGAATGCACTCCAATCCAGCTCTTGCAACGCATTATGCGATAATGAAATCGTGTGCAATTTTTGCCCAACTAAGCGTCCCAGAACCGGCACAGTCGGGTATGTTAGCGCTTGGAATGTATTCACGTCCACCGATGTGATATCGTTATTGCTCAGGTACAGCGCCTTTAGTGAACTAAATCCGCGAAAATATTCCGCATCGAGGTATTTAATCACGCTGTACTGGATGCTTAATGTGGTTATCTTCTGCCTAACCAGTTTGAGGAATTCGTGGATCGGCGTGCGTTGGCCACTGTCGCTGCGGAATCCGGACAGAACGACTTTAACGATTTCCGACCGAAATGGTAACGGAGCGAATTTGTCCTGCAGAACGTTACAGTAGTTTTTGGAGTAAGATCGGGGACAGTTGAGATCGATGTGCTGCACGTTGGTAGCAACGGCGTCGCCTGTGAAGGTTGTAGGAAATTCCAGCGGAGACTGCTCGCAGGATAAATAGACACCACCACCGCTGTACGTGCATTTCGGATGAGGCACACGCATACATTGTGCCGCAGCAAGGATCTGTAAGATTAGCAGCACAAGCATGGTTTCGTGGGTAAAAATCTGGCAGCACTTAAAGCTTCTTGTGCACTTATTTGAGTTTTGCGTGGCGTCAGCGCCATATGGATACTGCTGTTGTATACACTGTGACTAGCTTGTGATAATTTGTTAAGTTGCGGGTTTCAAGATCTGTATCGAAACTTTGCCGAAACGATGTCCTGCTTTGATAATTACCGTATAACAATTGCCATGTAGAGGTGTAGTAATACAGTACATAAAGAGTACATAATACATACTATGTAGAGGTGTGCATGGTACATACTATGTCCAGGTGTACATAATACAGTAATTATGCGTAATACAAGAACCATATAAAAGCCGTACAGGTTCGGTACGAGTACATTTGGTTTTATAGCACCAAAGTCACACTCTTGATTGACATGAGGGTTACACAGCATGTAGTAAACTAAATTAGTAGCAAAACAAAACCAGCAAAAAACTATGGGATTACAACGATGCCATGTAATCATAGATTTACAAAATGGTGGTGCCACTGGACACGCTTTCTTAAGGAAGGCATTCACGATTTCCTGTTGCGATTATCAGGGAGTTATTATTGTAGCAAAGTAAAATGTTCTGACATTTGACCACGTTTTTAGTTTTGCGAGCTATCAATATGAGTTATCAGATGAACGCAGAAAATTTATGGGGGAAAGTGGTGGTAGTAGTGTTGCACAGTCTGGAGCGAGCAAATGTACATATTTATTAACTTCTAGCAGTTTAGCAAACAGAAAGCGTGCGTAGCAAACACAAAGCACAAAAACACAAACACACAAAACGAACTGGTAGCGTCAAAGATGTTATTCTGATACAAGCATCAAACTCGTTTCATCTTGGGATACTATCTAAAACTAATCCGGTTGCACAACGAGAATATTGCGACCGCTCAGGTATGCAGCGACAACCAGCTACTTTGCTATCGCTTCGCCCGTCTCACTGGGGTCGCTTCCAGTAGCCGCTTCCACAATACCGGGCTCGCCCCGTCCGTTTTCATTTGCGGCGTAAAGAAAAATGCGATATTTGGTGTCAGGTGTTAATTTCATTAATTTCATGCTGTTGAGACGGCGCGGAACCCTTAAATTCTTGACGGGACCTATCGTGCTGAGCCCCTCCAGAATGAAGACATTGATTTCGTAATGCCGAAGCCCGCCGCTTGGCTCTGTTGGCTCCTTCCACTCCAGAAAGATCATGTTATGTCCCATGGTTGAAGCTCTGATATCAACCGGTCGACCCGGGAATATGGGTTGTGTTTCTATAACGAGCTGAAAAATAGAAAGAAACGTTTTCTAAAAGTTGTTAGGAAGCGATAGTTTATCGGTGCAGTCTGTAAACCATTACTTCGATTAAATCCGTCATTTGATCACCGTGACCATTACGGTTAAACTTCTGGATCGTCAAAAACACTGTGTCAGAATAGCAGGTACGTAACGCGCCACATGGGGCGGTTGGTAATCCGTTAACTGGTCTGCACTTTTTACAACGCGGTTTTATAACCGAACGCCAGCACCCCATGCATATGGCGCGGTTCGTATCTGCCGATCGGATATCGTCTGTCCAGTGATCCAATAGCTGGACCATATATTCACAGTGATAAAATGACAGACTCAATGGAAGTTTACCTCATCGCTAGCAGGACCATCGTATTTTCCATTATATGGCAATATCCGGATGACATTTCTGCTGGCCGGCTTCAGTATATCGACAACCGCTGAGGATGTATTTGGACCGACGCGTATTTCCTTCGGCGTTGTCGCTCCTGCCGGCGTCACTTGAATCCTGTAGCCTTTCAAAACTCCTAAAACACAACATGGGGAAACTTTTTGATTGTGTCTTCGTAATTTTATACTCGTACTGCCCTTGCAGCTGGATTTTGGAAATAGATTCAAATACTCACCTCTAATGGAGTCTGCCGGAACAGGCGTCCACGAAATTTCCGCAGTTCGGCTATCGAGTAGCCTAGTCACGTGCGGGTTGCCTGGAGCGGTAGTAGGCCGACCCTCGCCGGAATAGAGACGAACTGGAGGTTCATCTGCCGCCCGTGAACGTCCGAGATCGTTATTGGCAAGTACCCGCACATTGTAGGGCGCGTACGTCGGTTGATGGGTGATGCTCACACTACTCTGACGCCAGTCCTTAATGTGGATACTGTCATTTATCTGTGAGGCACTGGGGAGGAGATCTGCTCTGATATACTGCACTTCATAATAAAATCCCGGACCATTGTGGTCAATCTGCGGCATAGGCTGCGAACAAGCGATAACTAAGCGGGTTGAAAATTATCAACGGTTCCGACTGCTCTGGGTCCGCTAGCGTGGATTAGCCAAGTGCCGATGAATAATTAGCGGATGCTTAGCATAAGTTTATGGGATATGCGTAAATGTATGTACAGTACAAATATGGTCCAAATTATTCACCATATGGGCGTTGTATGAAAGTCATATTAGCATGCATACCGTCCACGAGATGACGAGATTGTTCGGTTCGGTCCCAATAACCTGAACGTTTTCGGGATTCTTGTACGGAATGTCCGGCGGCGTGGTGCAGACTTCTTGGCTGGGAGCGCTGGCATTGCTGAGTCCAACCGTATTGCGCGCTGTCACGCGGAATGTGTAAGTAGCCCATCTGCAACAAGTGCCCTTCGCCCGAAGTTCGCCGTTTTACAAATAACGCCAGTACTGTACCCTAACCCTGCACTTGAAGGAAATTTGTACAGTGCAGCCACACGCACTTGTACGACCGCATTCACCATTCACATACGCGGCTTGCAGCTAGTGCGTGTTTAAACGTGAGTTGGTTGAATGTTTATCCGGCTATACAGTACCGTGGCGCTCATAGCGTACAAATTTCCTTCAAGTGCAGGGTAAGGATACAGTACTTTCAATCATAAAAATAATATGACAATTTGTGGTGTCAGCTGTTCTCGTTAGCATTCCATACTAACGCAAAGTATAAAGTTTACAATATAAAGCGTCTGATAAAATTTTGTTTTTTGAAAACTAGATAAACCGACAAATTCTGGAGACATCAAAATTAATATTCGCATTGTTGTTCCGTTTATGAGATAAAATGCGTTAAACATTGAGTAACTATACGGTTCGATGGTAGTTTTTTTTTGCCAGACGTTATGTTTTATCGCAGCATGACATTATTGCCGTCGTGCAGGCTATCCTGGAGGATTTGATGCACGTATACTCACGGACTCAGTTCCATTGAACGGGAAAAATCTCCAGAAAGATTTTCGGGCTTGTGATCCACCCATACACCGGGCTCAAACGATGTACTGTATTGGATTATGTATTCAAGTGGTGGAATACGGTCGCCTCCTTGATTTTCCCATGACACATTTGCGGTACGTTGTTGACAGTGAACTTGGACGTTAGTTGGCGGGCTCGGCACATCTCCAATCATTGGAGACGCCGTGGGTTCCATGAGGCCTACACTCGTCCATGAAACGGAAAATTATGAACTGCGTACTTGCTGTCGCTCGTTTTGTAACCCAGTTGTTTATTTTATTACCCTGCCGTAAAACTGGAGCATTGATTAATACAATCAGTTTTGCTGTGATGTTTCAGTATTAACCCGTGCCTCTTTACGAGCATTCGTTTCTAGGGTAGGCTGTGTCATGAGCCGCATGATGGAAATACAGTTTAACCCAAGGCAAGAAAAACATAATTGCGGCTTCCGTAAATACCCGTGCTTACAGGACATTAGAGAGCTCTACCTTCTGGTAAACTGCAGGTGCACAATTCCATCCATGAAAGGAGTAGAAAAACGAAGAATGTATGCATGATAAGAGCTTGAGATTTAGGCAATAATTACACTGTCTATCTGTACAGTTTGCTGCCTGCGTTAAATTTGGATAAAGAAAAATGTAGGTTTCTTCTCTCGATTTTGTATACATGTTGGTTACACATTTCGCGGATGCTAAACCTTTTACTGTAAGTTTAGATTGCACAGTTGATTAACACTTAGCCAGTACTTACATTTTTATCTGCAAATCAAACCAAGTGTTACTTCAACTGTTGCTGTCGCTGCTGAAATTAAGAATCCACAATAAAGCCTAAAACTATTGCCGCTGTGTATGTACGTCGTTTCGTATCCCTTTTACTGGCAATATTATTAATCAGTTTCACTGTTGTTTGGCTCCGCCAAATGTATCAATAACATGAATTTCTTCTATATACAGTAATTTCCAATAAAGCGATATTGTGAGTGTCTGATTTTCTTGATCAAAACTGAGTTTGTCGCATAGCACTTGTTGTATATCTGTGTATAAAAACTAAAACAACTGTGCAGTAATGAACCAATTTTTTCATGAGATAGCAGCTGAAATAAACGCGTGGCATTTTAATTCTGTTGTGAATACAAGCTACGAGTACAAATGACGCTTAAGAAACACATACATTATGAGATTCCAGTGGCTTTACCATCCTGCGGATGTTACTGCCGTCACTGCAGCGATTACAATCGACACACAGTAATTAAGCCAAAACTTATTAACACACTACGGCTAATATAAACTGATCGACACATGCCGAACAAACTGTACAGAATGCAAAAGCAATAGCGTATTTATTAAAAAAGTGGCCACTTTAAGTAGTTTGGTACCCTTATCACGGCGTTTGCTAAAACCCAAAGAAGGATCCAATCAGCATAAATAAATAAAAAGAAATAAACGTAAGTTTTTAAGCGCATTAAGCGAACATTCACAGTATAAGAACATGGCCAGCAATCCCCAAGAAATCGATTAGCCCGCTAAATCGGCGAGAGAGTACTCTATGGCTTGGCTGACACTGGGTTCGTAGTAGCGGTACACCTTTACTGATCGGGGAGCGACGTTTTCTACTGTCAGATATTTGTAGAGATCCAAGTCGATGCACGGCTCATCTTGCAGAATCTATTTAAAAACGGTAAAGCAAAGATTTATTCAGCAGCTATGATTGGCATTGTGAATAACTATCTACACTGCAAACTTCGAAGTCCCGGTCAAGCGTTAACAAGTGCTAACCAGAAATCTGTACCGACAGCTGGTTTCTTTTTCGCGGAATATCAAATATCGGACGAACCCATTTTTGCCCATGGATAAGCAAGCAAGACCCATTTTTGCCGGTGGTTTAGGCTTCAGGATGAACTACAGTTCAGGCTGGACTGACCTCTCTCAAGTATATTTCCATTCTGGCTTTATTATCCACACAGTCGGCTTTGTCGACTCCCAAGCGCTTATCTTTCTCTAAGGTTTTGGCATTTCCTGCATCAAATTGGTAACCGGTCAGGGCTGTAGCTTCGATTACCACCATGCCGCTTTCCACTCTGCCGGAGTACCTGCAAAATTAAAAATTGTAAGATTTTCATACTTCTATAATTTGGTAATCAATACCAGTAATTATTTCGAGGGCTAGATTAGAGACTGATCAATTAATATAAATTTACATGTGGTAAAAAAATTTCTATTCGTTTGAGCAAAGGCTCTAACGCCTGGAAACACTTACTTGGGGCAGATACTCAAAGATAGCCGGTCGTTGTTGCTGCCAATACGTCTTAATCTGACCTTGAGCTCAATTTCAGATTCCGCTGGGTTTCCCCCGTTTGATGACATCTTTGCAGGCCTGGCTGTCGCTGGGTGCGAGCGCGGTGGTATGGTGCGGTACTTGTATTCCAACTGGCCACGAAGACGGCCTCCTCCATTAGCGACTACCGTGATCACGTCTTGACCGGATGGAATGGCGATGTTTTTTATACGCAGTGAATGTTGCGGCACAGTAAAGTTCCCCAGGGAAACCTTGCCGGCGAAAATCCGTCCTGACATTTGCTTACTGTTACGTGTGCCCACCGAGACGTCGTTCAGAGCGTTAAGGGCCACCACTGTGTCCTAGATCAAAGTTGTAGTAAATTCACTTCAGTTCGTAAGAAATCTGAGTAAAATAGTATTAACACTTTGGTTTATTGTTATATTAATTATGATATATTTTAAATAATTTCTGAATTTGGATCGGTTTATTTATTCAACTCACAAAGGTAATTCTATCACTGGCGGGCAGAAATCTGAATGTATAGGGCGAAAATTACATATTCGACTTACTTGAGTCGATATAAATCCGCCATTAGCGTTTCGTTGGGCCAACAGCCAGTTCACAATGCGAAGATCATCCACATCGTGCTCGCTGTGTTCATGCAAGTGTATTAAAGCCAGCAGGGCGTATGCTGTCGTCTCCACATCCCGTGCTGTAAAACGGTTTCCGACATGATCGTATTTGCGCGCAGCCAACCAGTACCGCTTATCCGGCTGATCGGTGATCGCCCAGTTGTCTAGCATCGCCGTGCACAGGCCTTGCACCTGACTCTCCAGTTGGCTCAGCGCAAAACAGGTGATGGCCAGTGAATACGAGTCAGTGACCTTTGGTAGTACGCCTTCCAGATAGAATTTAGCCTTGCGCATGGCTGGATGGTTGATGTAGTGGTTTTGACTGTAAGCCAACGTTACGAAGGCAGTTAAAGCTGGACCGGTGCCAGAACCTCCCAATAATCCCGAATCCAAGATGTACCCATCTTCGCGAAATGAACCATCTGGATTCTGTTTTGAATCCAGGAATTTCACGGATTTCTCGATCTGGCTGTCGTCGATGGCTATGAATTCTTTGGCCATGGACAAGCCACGGACGACAAACGCGGTTAACCACGTTGAGCCCGGTTGGTCTCTTTGCCCAAATGTGCTACAAAACCAGTTTCCAGCCGGTTATTGTGCGATAAGTTTAATACACATAATTTTTGATTTATTTTTCTGACAGGTATTCTTTTTGCTATATTACCTGCCTAATCAAACAGTTAAAACCATCAATGCTTAACAAATTATTAAGGTTTTCATGGTACTCGTGTATGCGTACAACGTAATCAAAATATTGTACTCACTTGTAAGATCCATCAGTCAAGCGATAGTAAAATTGTCGCTTGAAGCCTTCTTCCATGTTCTCAGTTAGTTGCTTTAAAGTAAAGGATGGGATCATTTTCGCCGAGAAGATTTTCAGGTACCTGGCTAACATGACGTTGGGCATCAGCAGCGCCATATTTTGTTCGCCGCATCCATGCGGCAGTCGAACGAGTCCGTTAAACTCTTGGACAAAATCGGTCATCGACATCTTCTTCAGTATCGGTGCCCAGATATCGCCTGAAAATCAGGAATTAGGATAAACGTTATCGATTCAAGGTGCCTATATATCAGGCGAAATTATGCAACAACATACTGGATGTGTTCACACGATTTCTTAATAATTTCTGTTAAAATATCTAACCGTAACCATTAAAACATTACCGAAAATGTTTAGGCTGACACTCAAAGAGTCCGGCACAATATTCGCTTCCTGCATCAGTGCTTTAGGATCAACTTTAATCACTGTATTTCCTGCATTGATGGCCACCGGCTCGGCTGTTTTGACGACCACCACGCCGCCTGGATAGATTGGGATGCTTTTTCGCACTCTGTCAATCATGCCTAGCTTCGGGTGCGTTAACGAGGCCGTGACGAGCAGGTCACCTTTCTTATACGGTCCCACGGGGTACGAAAATTGCTGCACAGGTTCTCTGGCTTTGACATGAAACTGGGTAGAATTTCGTATGTTTCCCGCCACTTTAGTGCATTCAATACTGAGCAGTGCGCCTGCATCGGGGGAATGCGCTTTGAAATTGTAAACGGTGATGTCGATCGAGGCCTTCTCGTACTCCAGCAAGGTATTCGGCACTTCCACGTGAATGTACCAATCCTGATAGACGCGTAACTGCAAAACGACAGATGCATGAAACAACAGCGTACTGTACTTGCACGCACAATTTCCGTTCTAATTCAACGTGGAAACCCAGTACCATTTGGTTTTATACAATTATTCTTCTTATATTTTATAGACTTATTAGACTTATTTTATAGACAGATTTTCTTATATTTTACAGACACATTGTTTTCACGGCATGCGAGACTTCAACAGTAATGTTTCACCGGCAACATCTCACCTCGCTGGGAGCAGCAGTTAATCCAAGCGGTTTGTGGGTGTGTGCCGCAAAAGCCGTGACCGCCCAGGTTGTGATGGAATCCGGCACCAATTCGGTAAACTGAGCCTGGCCGTAGGCACTGCAAATTGTACAATGTTTTTGCGTCATTACCCACCGAAAACGGTTCTACAGCCTGTATCTAAAGCTGTGCAGCTTACTCAGCAGTTTTGGTGATAAACAGAAAGCTATCCCGAAAATCCTGACGAAGAACTTCAGATTCAGTTGCCTTGGACATCTCGTCGAAGTGAACTCCTATAAAGAACTGTAACAGGAGCCTGCTAGAGATGGTTTTCTTGTGCGATTCCTTACCAACTCCTCCAGGGGAGTTCATCATAAAAAATGCGCTTTCGAAAACGAATGCCACAACATTAGATTCCTGGAAAGACCGCAGTTAATCGACTGCTTACAACTGGAATTGTGAAAGATGTGCAGATACCTCGAAGGATGACCTTAAGCCTGTTAGGCCGCAAGAATACATTAGGTGGTCTTTATAACAGTACCCGTAGTCGTCATCAAATTCGAATTCCGGTTGTGTTGGTCTGGAAAACCTGGCTGATTGCGATAACACCTACAGAAAATTGATTCATTATTCCTTGCCAAATATTTCCGTCTTAGGTTTGCTGATAGATTGATTTGTCCGAAAAGAACTTACATCGGTGTGTGTGATATCGTTTCCGGTAGCCAACCGCAGAAGGTTTTTGTCAACGGCCAGTAAACCGACCAATGACTTTGCGGCGGCTGTTACCGTTATTTGGGCCCTTTCTTTGCGTCCAGGAAGTACGTAGTCGCGGCGATTTTCCGGACGGAGTTCCATGGTAATCTGAAGGAAATAAACTAATTCAAATGCACAGCTGGTATTGAACATTATGCAAAAAAATGTAAATCTTAAATATAAAAAGCCATTTTTAAAGAGATATAAATGTAATAATAGTAGTTTTCAACACACTGATTACTTGCATTTTGGATCTCTTGGGGACTGGTGACCTTCACGTCCACACTGTCGATCACCAAATCCAAATCTCCGGCAGTGATATTGGCCGAAAATGCAATAATTTTCAGTCCTGTTCGTGTATCGTGAGGAACAATGACGCTTAATGGGCGGCTTTGTCTGGCTTGTCGGTGAATCACTTCGGTACCGGTCAGAAGAAGACCTTTCGGCGAAATAATCTACCGGCAAAACTATACTTTTGGACGCGCAATCTACATTACTGGTAATATGGTTCTCCATGCAAAATTTCTCATGCATGCAGTTATGTTCCAGGCAGCATAATGTTTTTCGATCAAAATACGCAGTAAATATTATCATTGGTATCAGCACGTACCACATAACTGATGCTTGTGCAACCCGGTTCGCACTTCATGACAAATTTGACCGTTTCGCCGGCGCGGAACGTCCGCGGCTCCAGCAGCTGGATGCGCAGCCAGGCGGTATTCCCGCGATTCTGGATCCTCTTAGATTGGCTGACGCTGCCCACTGTCACGTTGACCGACGGCGAGGCATTCTGGTCGTGCCAATCCGTCCGCATCGGCACGGTAATCATTCCCTTCTCCACATCCACCATTTTGCCGTTCGACAGTACGGTCGTTGTGGTGATGTCCGTCTCATAATTCCGCTCAATGGCACTGATTGCTGCTTGTTGCAGCGCCAGCGGGTGACGATACGGGGATCCGTCATGATTGAGGGCATGAATAACAACGATGGCGATGCCGGGTTTGGGGGCGTTGTACTTCATTTGGATGTGCAATTTGAAGGGATCACAGTGGAAGGGAATTTTTACTTCGGCCGATTCTTCACGGTTAGTCACCTTTTCGACCGCGCGAACTTTAACGGTGATGGTACGGGACTGGGCGTTTGATGCCGAGCACATTACGCCGTGAGACGAGCGCGGGAATTCGTAGCGGAACGGAACAGGTTGACCTTTGGCTGCCTAAAATAATTTCTGATTACATTACGTCCTGATCTAATTTGTTATGTAAACATTATGATACAGAAGTGACGCTTCAAATGGGTAATTGTTGCATCTTTATCTTAAACTTTTAGTACTCTGTACATTTTATATCATCCATCATCCTTGTTTTCGAAACGGTCATACCAAAAACACAAGGAATTTTCAAACCTGCGATTGAAGCTCTCGATTGCCGGTTGCTGAATTGTCGACGGTAACCATAACTGTGCCATACGCAGGATTTCCGGTCTGATCTCTGCATAAAGGACAATGTAGACCAGCACTACTATCAAATTACCGCAAAGAATATCCTTCAGCACTTCAATTTTATTTATGTTCTTGGGGAAAATTCCCGTTACATTGTTTTATTGTCGACCGAAGCGAAGCGAAGGTCCTCTATGTTCAGGATAACAGGAATTTTTGTCGGTCATGTCGGTCACGCAATAATCTGTCCGTCGGTCACGCTGCTCACGCATTACGTAATAGCAGAAACCCTATCCCGGTTCTACGGCAAGCAATTTTTTGACGTGCTTCAGACATCGTCTGAGCACAACACGCCGTCTTTAGAACGGCATGTTTCAGTATACTTATGGAGCCCCTTTATATGTACATTTTCACGTCTAAAATACTTCGTCCACGGAACTATATTATGGCTTTTTGAAACTCAAAAAACACCCATCCAAAGGACATCTTTTGGATGAAGAACACATGGGCGCTTTTTTCTCCAATAGAACCGGGTATATTATTATTCCAGAGCATAGTGTGAGGTTATATAGGGGGGAAAACCGTCTTAGTGGAGCCGGTTTACGGCGCTGCTGCCGTCACCAGGCTGGAATGTGACGTTACGGCAACACATAATAATTACGGCTAAATCGGGCGCGGTACATAACACCATGTTTAGCCACAACGTAAGTATCTCCAGCCGGGTGACGGCAGCAGTGCAGGGAGACGGTTCGGGTAGACTGGTTTTGCCCCCGATATTATGGGAATGCCTGTGTGTTTTTCACTGCTGTGTATTTAATAAAACAAATCGGCATTGTAAAATTTCAAATTTGTTGAATTTTGTCAACGTGCAAAACCGGTTTCTTTAACATTGCAGACGGTCCGATTCCAGTGCTTCGTGTTTTCCTTTATGAAAATCGTAGTAAGTTATTGATTTTGCTTATTGGTTGTTTTCCTTTAGTGATTTTATTTAGTGCCTTTTATGCGAAATGAATCAATGAGTAAATTCTTTATTTAATAATTTTTTGGAGCAGCAACGTTTTTATTAGGGCCCGCAGTGGGGTACTAATGTACCCCAACGAGCATAATTTTTGTTTGGCTTGGCCAGTTGCTGTTGACCTACACATAGCTATAGTTTTGCAAATTCTTTCCGTGTAATCACATGTTGCCGAAGTTAGCATCCAGGTTTTGAATAAGTTTGTTGAGCGACGAAATCTGATGAAAACGTGGGTCAGCAATATTGAATGAATGTCGGGTGGAAAGTGGGAAGGAGAGAATTTTGGTACCAAAAAAGTGTTTGGGAATACTGTCAGTTAAACAAAGTGTTTTGTGTACAAAATTTGGTACCAGGGACCGACATACTTCCCTCAAATGGGTCAATATGTATTTTTAAGGGCGGAATAAGATTTATGGTTGTAAAAAGTACTCGTTGTACTCCTTAGTTAAGTAATTCGTATGCATTTCTGTATACTCCTTATGAAGAAATACAGTAATTATTGTTTTTAAACTAACACAACTTGATAATTTTTCTCTGCTTGTGCTAGCTCTACACGTGGACGTGCTTTATCTGTGGAATTTTTGTCAATCTTCTTCCCTAAAATGCTCTACTGTAAACTTTCGTTCTGAGGTTGTTGGCAAATCATTCAAACTGCATAATATAGGCAGCAGATTTAAATGTTGACTAGAAATATGTGAATTCAAAATTGGACGAAAATTCGTAATACAGGAAAAGATTTTGTTCAGAATGGACCATCTTACGGAAATTTCTGGCTTCGCTTCGGTCTTTTAGTGCTAGCCTGCAGCGGTGCACTTCCCTAGTGTATCTTTTCTTGACGTCTTTATTAAAAGTTAGCAACAAAAGATAAATGAAGGCATAATCTGCAGCACATGCAGTTATCAACAGAGTATTACCCACCTCAAAGAAACGGTGAACTGGAAATCTGGTTGACCTTTGACGACGTAAGCTGGTGCGTTGATGTACACAGAATAGCGCGGGAGATCTGGCAGAACAAAACGCCTATTTGTTAATGATTTCGGTGCAAAGCCTGCTAATTACCGACTTTTGATTATCCTATTAAATATGATCGATTTTAATCCTTGTGAAAGTGGGCTGAATTTCCTACCCTAGGCCATTATGCGTTTCCGATTTATACTCTGTGCCCGTTTCCCACTTACAGTAGTCAGCAACAATCAGCTTTTTTCTCTGTATTTGACTGCCGGCCACCACCTCCACGGTCCAGTTACCAATTTCCGGCTCGAAACTAAAAGGGTTAAAGGATCCTTCGAAGAAGCCAGGATCTGCAACAAGCCACCAACAGACGTTGTACAGTTTATCCCAGGCTCCCAGCAGCCAGGACGTTGTTAATGTATGAATTCGGTTTGCGTACGTTTGTCATCCGACCACTGTTGATATTTCCGTTCCTGCATGGCGTCCCCAGCGGGATTCTAAAGTAATAACAAGCAAGATTCTTTGAATTCCTCATTTATATATCTTTTTGTCGTCTGTTTGAAGACAGTACATTTTTATAATATGAAACACCCCACCAGCACGGGATGATTTAATACTAGAGGATTCAGTGTCAGCTAGAAGACAATTGTACCTTTAGGTATACGTCGATTTTCTTCACATTCGAGGATAAGGTCAGCTCATTAGTATTAAGAATCAGCACGCGGTATTTGACGCTTTCTGTGGCTTTGTACATGGGTTTATCCAGCTGGATAAGGACCAGTACGTCGGAGTACAGCTCCAGCATTTTCGACTTTTTCTCGGATATGCCGTTGTCATACTGCACCTCCACATTAAGGACGATCGGCTGTACGAGCGGAGTGCTACCAATCTGATAAAATCGTAACAGCTACGTGAGAACAAAATAATAGCAGTTTACGCAACAAGTACACATCAAAATACACCGAACGGCGAGCAAACCAGGTGATTTGCGGCTAAGAAACGAACAGCTGAGATGACTATAAGCATCGAAAACTACAAAAATTAATTTGCATTATGAAGGAGAAAATTAACACCGGTGTAACACATTACACTATAAATCTACAATCATGTACACTACAACTCTATAAGCAGTGTTTTCTCACTTAATAAGCAGGATGCATTTTGCACGACGTACGATTAACGGCCAAATTAACGACAATTTAACGTAGTTAACAATTTTTCGTAAAGTGTACATTAATGGATATGCACGGGACGCTTCCACGATTATCGTTGCACAGAGGCACGGAAGAAGACGTTTACTTACCTTAAAAATAACCTTTCCCTGTTGTCCAGCAGCGACCATTGTTTCCTGGCGATGCACCGTCCGGTCGGCTGCAGATAATGTCGCCGTCACATTGGCGCCGTGGTGCTGTTGTAGCGAGTGTAGGATGATTTCGTAGTCAGCACTGTAGCGAATGAAACGATGAGAATACGCTACGAGAACTCCATCGTCACGGTAATCCCCGGTTTCTTCCGAAGACCCACCAGGTGGAATCGATGAATACACGAAGGGAACCATGGCTAAAAAGATGACCACTGCTAGTTGCATCATTAAGATCTCGCGATGCATTTGTAATCAAAAGAAGAACACCAGTTTAAAAAGCATTAGAGAGTTACGTTTAATTAAAGAGATTTCAGTTAGAAAGCAATAATGCAGTTGTGTTTATCGTTCGTTGTCTTGGCAAGTTTATGTGTAGAAATGAAGCGCCTAACTTTTCCAGCGCAGCTTTTTCTGTGTTTGTGGATTTGTGTGGAAAAGCGATGGCAATCTGACAAAGCAAGTCCAAGGTCTGTACAGTCAGAGTTGTGTTGCAAATCGCCCGCCAATCTCTGACGTGCATTCCTCAATGCGGCGAACATCAAGGGGCATCGGGTGACTAACAAGTCGGATATGTGAATCATTTACACATCAACATAATTTTACGGATGGTTGTACGTTATTGCCAGGAAGTTTATGGTCACTCCAAGCTACTTTATGTCTGCTGCTGCACATTCTTGATAACCTTCTGCATAAATATTTTGATTAAATCCATGCTTTGCATAAATATTTGTGCCAGTAGTGGAGTGGCAGGAACTTTTTAGATAAAATTGTAGCGAGTATCTGCAAAATATTCATGTGGGCATAGCCAAAGATTATTGTACAATAATATGGGTATACTACAAGATGAATTCGGTGTAAATTTGGTTACATCAAGGGATTGTACCGCAGCTAAAATAACGAATTGTGTAATAAAATATCTTGCAGACTGACACCCAGTTCTTATGTTTACAAAATCAGGCAACCCGATTAAAGAGATACGAAATTCTGGTCGCTAAGCGAGAGCAGCTAAGTGCAAATAAAGACAAAAAATCTGACACGTATAACGTATTAATACCAGAGTAGATGGTCACAATTTTGGAAACGGCGCTATAATAATCGCCCGTACCCGCGCGACTGATCGCTACTGTACGGCCGGCAGTTAGCTTCCTGCTCCTGGCCAGAGTTTAGGAACGAATAGACCGGCCAGCGTATGTTATAAAGGTATTAACGTATTGCATACGTTAAGAAGTTGTTAAATGTATGTCCGTATTGTGTGGCTTGAGTTTCGCTTTTGCGGAGATACTTTGTGAGAACAAGCTGGGCGTTTCTGAATTATTCGGGTCCATTTCCTGTAAAATCGGCTTCGGCTCATCACTGCAACTCCAAGCATTTCAAGTTATCCCGACAAAAAGCGAAGAATCATTGTTTGCTATTTACTGCTTCCACAAATCAGTAAGTATAACGTCTGAAATGCCCACAAGCGAGACAGTTTTTAATAATTCATGCACAACACGTCAGTCACAAGACTCTCAACAATAAGCGTAGCTTAATTGGCGCAATAATTGATGAAAGTATGGACTACCTGAATAATGAATTTTTAATTATTCATTCAGCTCTGACACGGGATGCCCATCTCCTCGCGTAATACCGGTCCGCGAGCGCACTTTGGCATTGAGGCTGATGGATGCGGGGGTGACACTTTGTCGGGACGTGACGCAAGGCAGGACGATCATGGCGAGTTTGACTACACATCGGCGGTAATCGGCCGTTTTGGCCAAGTAAATCAACTGCAAATTCAAAAGTGCAAAAAAGTGGCTAGTGGCTACTGATACTAATTTATTAAAAAAATTACCATGCTAATGTCATATTAGTAATACCTACTCTGTACCTATGTGCAAAAAAAACTGCAGATATAAATATTGATATTTTGTTAATAAAAAAACTGTTTGAAGACCATCCTGATGTGTATGTTAAGAATGCCCGGTTTATATTCTGGCAAACACATAAAATCGTCGGAGAAGTACTTCACTTTCGTACCGGTGTTGTCGCATAGCAGAACAGCAACAGCGCCCGGAGAAACAGCTGCATAAACGGCATAGAATTGAATTGCGCCGCAAAGAAACTCGATCCTATGGGCGCCGGGATCAATGCCACCGCATAAAACATTGCCGTCCAGAACAGCACCTTAACCGTTCTATAGCGCTTGCGGAACGTCGGCTGGCCAGCGGCATTCACATCCGTAACTTGCCGACTGTGCACCATAGATTTGGTCCACACCATCAAGAAGATGATGGAATACAGTACAAACACAATAACAATCGGAATGGCTACGCATACCCAGATAACCGATGTGTATACGCTGCTGCCTGGGGTGGGTTGCAGCCCGCACGCGCCCCACGGGCGCATGACCTGAATATGCGCGCCGACGTCGAAAAACATTACCGTCGTGCAGACAAAAGGGATTAAATGGGGCAAGACAATCATGGCAAAGGTCATCGGTGGTTTTGTCCATGTAGCATAAATGTGTGGGAAAAGAACGGCTATGAAGCGGTTAACGCCGATGAGAAGTTGCGCCCAGTTGGCGGCGTAGACGTGGTAGTAGTAAAACAAGATCAGATACCGGCAATAATGCGTCGGTTTAAAGGGTGTACTTTCTCCGAAGTATGCGGATGCGGCCATCATCGGCATCTCCACCGCACAGAGGATGAAATTGATGACCAGGGAATTTAGAATCAGCATGCCGGATCCGCTACGGAGACGAGGTTTGCTCATGATCGCTACGATTAAGAGAAAGTTTAAAATTGCACCGATTATCCCGGCGGTCAGCATGAAGGCAAACCAGATGGTCAAGCTGGTACGGTATTCCGTCCAGATGGTGGAATTTGCAACGTTAGACGTGTTCATAATGGTGCAATATCATTTAGCTGTGCCTCACGGCCTCAGTGCCAGTAATGGAAAAGGTTTCTGTCATAAATGTATCAGCTGTGTCATTAAGCGATACAGCTGGTGAGGCATCCAAACTTCCCGGTTTCAGTACCTATTTCTACTGCCGCTGATAACATTAGTTTGAGTGCCTCGAGATTCTGGCAATATTACGAGCGTTATAGTTTATATTTAATCAAACGTGAGTGATGTCATCCCTTAATTAAAATAACATTGAATTGTTTAGCGAGACAAGTATCAGAGGCTGTCCGTGGAAGGGAAAGAATTTTCTGGATATCATAATGAGTAATCGCACAAAACGAATGGAAAAGCCAGTGCGCGGCAACGTTTTATCGATATAATACATTGGAGTTACGCACAATAATCGAACAAAACGAATGGAAAAGCCAGTGCGCCGCTTTGCAAATCGACCGCCTGAGTGTTTTGTTTCCAGGCTGCTTTGTACCATTATTAAACGTATCTGCTGATGTACTTGTTTCTGTTACCCCTCTCAAATCACCGGAAACTTGGAGAAACCCAATAAAGTAGCTCAGCGCGTTGGCGCCACAGATTGGTACCGTATGTAAGCACTGGGATATCAATTCTGGATGCTCATGTACAAATGCAGTACTTGTCGTGAATCAGTGGAAAACATAATATTATTATTGTAACGATACTTGTATTTACTTAACCTGTTTATTTACTCAGTCACCCAAAGAGATTTCACGTGCTGTTAATTGATTCCACGGACTATAAAAGGACACGCTCGTGATAATGATCGAATTACAGTTTGTTTGTGATCTTCGTTAAAGTAGGCGCATTGATTTGAACTTGTATTAGGAATGTACATGTGACTAGGTAGAAAAAGTGCCCGGCTGGCTTAAAGATTAAGAACACGGGTATTTGTTTTAACATGAAAATTAATATTTACTTTATTGTCACGATGAGACAATTTTCTACAGCACTAACTACATTATAAAAAATTCTAGTTCAAATATTTAACAGCTGCGCTGTCAAAAATATTGGAATTAGTAGTGCCGCTGTCATTTAACACTAGACAGCCCCACACTCTTTCACTTTGATGGGGTGCCGCGTAACCGGTGTTGGTACTATTGTGCTTGTAAACAGACACAAGTACACGAAACTTAAGACCAGAACAAAACACAAGTATTACGTAAAAGAGATACGGTATTATACAACACATTTTCTGTACTGCCTCAGTCATCCGCCCGCCCGGGGTTTCGTTTCATAGTTGCGCATAACTTTTGTTCTGCCGTGTGGTCATATTCTAGAGTATGTAGTCGGCTGACGACAGTAGCAAAAGTACAGTGAAGTGTGTTGCGCGAAATCGAATTTCTCTTCTAAAGCCTAGACATTCCACGTACTAAATTCCACGTACTAAAGCTGAACATACTTTTGCGACGATGATCAAATTGCGGAGCATAGTTCTAAGTCGCGGCAATGTGGATGTGATAGCTTCGGTTTACGTTAGCGAAGTGGAAATAATTTATATGCTTGATACAAATCTACTGCAGTAGATTACTGCAGTACTGCATTGTTGCGAAGGCTGTACAATACTTTTGCACGTTTGTTGCATATTACATTTTTTAATACTTTGTAGATACTCGTACGAAACGAACACAGTTGGTAAAAAATTTTTAAAAGAAATTGTTTCAAACAGCTTCGAAAGACGCACAACAATTCAGAGTGTAACAATACAAAAATTCCGTGCTGAATGACCCCATTGATACAATAGCAGCCCCTAATTATTGTTTAATTAGCTTTCGAAAAGAAGAATATTGCCCCGCGAAGCTCATTCAGAATCCGCAACAAGATCTTTCAGTGAATATTCGGCCAGTTTCCGCACATTCGGCTCGTAGTATCGGTACACCTTGATCGGTCGCGGCACAGGATCGGGTGTGGCACTGATGCGGTTTAGCTTTACCGTTAGACAGATCTTTTTATTTGGCTCCATCTGCAAAATAAAACGTTGTACGCAAATATACCACGTAAAACAAATTTGTGCGCTGTGCACTAAGTACCCTGTGCAAGTATAGCTCGCATTTGTCGACGCACACCGCTTTCTCCACTTCCTTGTCCTTCTCCTCGCTTAGGATACCGGCTTCTTCTTCGTCAAATTTATAACCCGTTAGTGGTTCAATTTCCACCATGACCATGCCACTGACCACGTTCCCTTGTAACTGCAGACCAAGTTTAGTAAACATCAATTTAAAGTTCATAATGGTTCGATTAATGTGCGTATATAAACGGTCAACCTTAAACATTTTCTTAAACCAGTGCTATATAAAATGGTTTGTTATCTTGTTATACAAAAGTACTATGTAAGTAGTTTACGTTTTTTAAGGCTAACGGTGTGGAGCAATACTTTCTTGCATGATATTGGACGAAGCTGACAGCCTGCAGGATTATCAAAATTTTAGAACTTACGTTGGACAGACGTCCAATTGCAGATTGTTGTTATTGTCATCTTCTGATCGTAGCTTGAAGCCGACATCGAAATCGGACTCGGGTGCATCGTTGGGCAGCGGACTCCTCGATGTGGGGGTAGTGGAAGTGACCTTGATCTTTGATGGTCGTTCCCGGTATGAATACTCCAGTTGACACTTAACCGTACCCTCTCCGTCCGCCTTAATCTGTACAGTACCCTGTGTCAAGGGCACCGGGAACGTCTTGGGAACAAGAACTTTGGGGCTAATGGTCTGCTTCCCGCCTTTAACACCCACAACTTCCACGTTCAGGGATTTTGTGGAGGGACCGGCCTTCAGCTCACTCAAAGCGTTAAGAGCAACGATTGTGTCCTGAAAAGTCAACATTCATTCTGTACGGTTTGTAAGACAGTAAAAAAACGTACAGAACTTATAATTGGGCCGTTCATAGTTCATACCATTGTAGACTTGAATCCGCCTTGGCCGTTGCGCTGCGACAGCAGCCAATCAACAATCGGACTGAGATCTCCACTGTAACTACTGTTGCACAGCGCTAACAGCGCATAAGCTGTAGTCTCCACATCTTTTGCCGTGAACTTCTGATCGTGACCTTTGGTACTGCTTTTATCCAGCCAGCAGCGCTGTCCAGCTGCTGGTTCTTTGGCCTGGTCGTTCAGACGCTGTATACATTCTTGAGTTTTGGCACTGCCCATTCGGCTGAAGGCGTAACACGTCAGACCCAGCGTAAAGGGATCTTTTATGTTCGATAAAGCGGACTCCAGGAATGCTCGGGCCTTGTTCATCACGGGTGTGCTGCGTCCGTTCTCAATATATCCCAGCAATACGAAGGCGGTCAGAGCCACGCCCTTTCCTCCAGCTCCGGCCAACGGCCGGTCGATGATGTTGCCGTCTTCTCGGAAAGATCCGTCGCTGTTCTGCTTGGTGTCCAGGAAGGCTAGAGATTTGTCGATCTGGGTCTTGTCAATTCTGATGAACTCGCTGGCCAAGGCCATACCGCGCACCACATAGCCGGTTAACCATGTCGATCCGTTGTGATCTTTCCTTCCAAATGCGCTGAAAAAGGCAAAATTTACTTTGTTGAAAAGCGTGCCTCGTTGAGTGAAATCACTGTTTTTACTCTCTAATCTTAAAGTCTATTAGACTTCAGGTTGTACTTGGAAACACTTTAGACTACCGCGGTCTACTTACTTGTATGATCCATCCTTTAAACGGAAACTCGCCTGTCTAATAAATCCTGCATAACAACAAGCACAATACAAATCTTCCTTATCATGCTTTGTCAGCAAAAAGTACCATAAAATACAAACTCATGTAAAGCAGATATCAATAATTTGGCACTGACCTTTGTACATATTTTCCCTGAGCTTTTTATCGCGATTATTAGCAGTTAGGGCATTTCCTCCTAGTCGCTTGAGATATCTCGCCAGGAACACGTTTGGCATCAAAACAGCCATAGTCTGCTCGCCGCAGCCCATCGGGATTCTAATTAGTCCTTCAAAGTCCCGACTAACATCCGGCATGGACAGGTGCTTCATTGTAGGTGCCCATACATCACCTACAAATACGCATCACGCTTATCACGAAAACTTGCAGCCATTCAGGATTTAATATTTACCGGTTACGGTCAAGGTAATACTCTCCGAACCCGGGACCACATTTTCCGGGAACATTTTCTGCCGGTCTACTGGCAGCTCCAGACTTCCGCGGCCAGTCAGTGTCTTCATGTCCGAGGTCTTCGTAACCAGTGCGCCTGGCTGGATGATATGGATGTGCTTCACCACTTTGTCCACGGTGCCGACGCCCTGTTCAAACACTTCGACGGTGACGGTGACTATTCCTTTCTTGTAAGGACCCAAAGTAATGGGGAAGTACTGAAAAGCGTTGCGCTGTTTCAACGGCAGATCCGTTGCGAGATTGAGGCCGCCGCGACTGGCGTTGACGGTGTAGCGGAAACCCAGAGTGGTGGAACCCGATTTGCTACGAAAGTTGAACAGGGTGACGTTGACCTTGGTGGTCTCATTTTCGATCATGGAGAGCGGCGTTTCCAAATGGATGTACAGTTCTTGATACACCCGCAACTACAAAAACGCGGTGTTAGGCTTTCGTTAACAACGGGCCAACAAGATAGTTTACTTAGCCCTGTATTTGAAATTACTCAGTTCACTTAGAGTTCAAACGAACTGAATTCAAATTCACGGTTGGACTGAATTCAAACATTTTATAATCGTATGGACCTGACTGACGCATGACAGAATAACGATGGCGGAAAAAGGAAACAATGTCTTACGTCTTGTGGTTTCTTGGTCAAGCTGATCGGCTGTTTTGTGCTGGCGGCAAAGGCCGTAACGGCCCACGTCGTGATGGAATCGGGAACAACTTCAGAGTAGGACAGCTTTCCCTTGGCACTAGATAAAGACAGGTTTTGCTTAAATCTGAAGGTGGTTTGAATAGCACTGTTATGGTTATGTCTGCTCTGCTTACTCTGTAAATCCTGTTGTAAACATGAAACTGTCCCGGAAATCGTTTCGTAAAATCCCTGAAGGTTTCTCCACTCGTTTCTCTGGGTTCGCGAAGGCGTATAATAGAAGAGAGGTGTCAAACACAGAAACAACAACGCTCTTAGCCTGCAAAGCATGACACGGTTATGGCATACAAGTACTAAAGTACAGCAAACACATGACAGAAAGCCATCTTTAGTTACTGTACCTGAAATTCGTCCTTTTCCGGTAGAGAAATTTCTTCCAATTTTGCGTCGATACCAAAAAGTTTTGATGAGATCTGTCGAAAGCAGCATAACCGCTTACCAGATTTCCTCAACGAAAAAAGGTAAAGCGTTCTTACGTCGCGCGCAGTGATATCATGCCCCGATGCTAACTGGAGCAGATTCTTGTCAACGGCCAACAGTCCAACCAGTGAATTAGGCGTCGCAGAGATCTCCACCTTCGCTTTGTTGTCCAAACCGGGTACGACGTAGCTCTGACGTGTGTCTTCCGGGCCGACCGTCAGTGTCACCTACGTTCACCCAGTAAATGGATAAAGCGCCACATGAACTCACTTTACAGAAATTATCCCTTCGTTTTTGACAATGAACTATCTGCGGGAAATTCTTGTGGTCGATGGTAAAAGTGAGAACCGATCCCTATCATAAGATTCGTCCCTTAGTTCCTTACATAGTTACTTACATCTTGGACAACCGATCCACGTTCAACAAGGATTTCAACGCTATCCACTCCAATCTCGGTTGCTCCTAGGTAATAAGCGATGATTGTGGCCGAGGGCGCCATACTAGCCGTGACTTTGAAGCTCAAACGGGCGCTCTTCTCGTTCGTCATAGTAATAGTTTGCGAGGCGGCAACACCGTTTCTCGTGAGCACCTACACTCCGCAGATAGAAAGTACAATTATTTTATATACCAATAGTTTTTACCCAGCAATAACGAAGTATCCTTTGTATGCGAGTGGTAAAATCGCTTCATACTAGCTGAAGTAGTAGATACTAGCCGGAGCCGCCTTTTCGTGATAACTATGAATTATACTGGCCATAAAGGCAGTAAAAACGCTAGACGCATATTAAGCACAACTTCAACGATGTGGTGTCATTCTTATTCCTCTTACGTGCTCTCTGTTAAGGAGTACCATCGTACCGAATAATACATGTCCGGGCATTCCTGGTTGCATTCCAGCTGGAACTCCACGGTATCGCCCACCCTGTACGTCTTGGCGCCGAAAACACGGATATTGGCCGCCACCGTGCTGAGTCGTTCCGTCAGCGTCAGCTTTTTCGTTATACCCTCCAACGTCGCACTGATCATCAGTTTGTGTGAGCTGGACTGGGCCCTCATTTGCAGGGTAACGATACCCTGCGCCACATCCACCTCTTTTCCGGTAATGACCACCGGGGTTTCGCGGTCACGGGTATCACCCGATTCTGTCGCGGAGAAAGTGACGGCCGATAAGACGCTGGCGGCTACCGGCGTGCCATCGTGATTCGTCACGCGGACGGTAATAGTGTTCTCCAGCCCGGGCCGGTAGCTGTGGGCGCCGCCCAGGTGGATAGCGACGGGCGTGCAGTAGTATGGAATGCGTTTCTCCGATTTTTCTACTTTATTGGTCAGCTTCTCTTTAGCCGTTGCGTTGAGGATGATGTAGCCGTCGATGCCTTTATCGCAGAACTGTCGTTGCAAGGCCTGATGGTTGAGTTTGTAGTTATATGGTTGGGTCGTGCTTGTGCCTTCCGTATCCTGCAAAGCGCCGAGATATTATTAGTCAAAGCAAGTATTCAGAATCCGCATAAGGTCCATATCATACAGTTTGTTCTCTTGTTATATGGATCAAATACTTATTACCAACAAAACTGGTTCACGAAAGCAGAATGTTAAAAAGGTCCCGTTCATCCATATTTTCTACTTTCAAACGTTTCAGTAAATGCTCGACTGTACCTGAGGCGCCAATGGTTTAGCTCCCATGGAGGGATCAATAATGACGGTTTCGACTGACCCGATAACAGGATTTCCAGTCTGGTCCCTAAAGCCGAACTTGCACTGAACGAACACGAGACAACTGCAAAACGGACACTGATTACGTTGTTGCTTGACAAATGTGTACCTGACTGATACGCTCACGGTGAGCGAGACGTCTTTCGGCGTGACGTAGTCGGGTGTGTTAAAGTACACCGCAAAGCGTGGAAGCCCTAAAAAGCCGGATTCTTTAGAGCGCCAGCAAATGATGTTTTACCATCGCGCTGCTTACGGTAATTAGCCACTTGCAGAACTTTCGTAACGGTTTGACCTTTGGTCACTATTTCCAGTGTCCAGTTGCCATTAACCGGATCAAATGAAAAAGGCTGGAAGGTTCCATTAAAGAAGCCCGGAGCTGCTCGAGAACGCGGTGTTATTTTAGATTTTATTACGTACATAATATACTGTATCTGAATTAATTTTGCAAGGTATAATATCAGCGTTGTATCTATACTATCTCGTTATGCTTTTTCTTACTGTTAGCGTATGCATATCCTATGTCTGCCTTGGTTTCCAGTAGTCCTCCCTGCGGATCCTACAAAAGCGCTAAATTATTGGAATTCGATCCTAAAACTTTGTAATTTTGTAAAAATGCCCGAAATTTATGTAAATAAATCAGATAATTATAAATCTGTACCTTGAGCAGAGCGGTAATGGTTTTGACATTAGATGATAGCCGCAGCTGTTGATCCAAGATTAATACGCGGAACTGCACGGCGTCTGTGGCTCGGTACATGGGTTTGTTAAGTTGAATCAGGATAATGTCATCCGATGGAACTGGTATTAACTGGTGTTCTTTGATGGCTGGTTGGCCCGGAAAATCTTTATAGGCTACGGCAAATTTTAGCGTGACGCTGCCGGTTTGTGGCAAACTTGGAATCTGTACAGAAAGTTCAAAGGTTGCTGACCTTGACCACGGCTTATGTAAATTATGCGCTTATTTACGTATACCTGCAGTCTGTAGTGACCGCACATACTCATAATCTTTGTATAGAATGATATAAGTAGTCACTCGCTAAAGCTTGAACAGGTGCTTATGAGAAAAGAAGACAAAGAAGGGCCGGTAACAGCAGTATGCATCGTTAAATTTGAACTTATGCACTTGTTCAGTTAAACTATAGACCTTTTAACTAATATTTTTTATAGAACAAAGTTATAATATATTTAGTAGTAGTTCTACGTATTACAGTTATAACTTTTTTCTATGGATTGTATAGTCATGGTTGTATAGTAATGATCGTTAATTAATAAAGATTTCTCAACATTCGCAGCATTTATTGTTTAGTGAAATTAAAAATATTGTTAATGCATATTAAAAACACATTTTTTGTTCTAACCACATAATATAGGGACAATGAAGGTATGCATGTAATCTAAATAAAAAAAGACCAATCCACAAATTCGTGTAAATATGTCTCAGTCTTACCCGTAAACGCAGTGTCTGCCGGTCTCCCTTTTCCACCGTTACAGTTTTACTTTGCACCGTAGCACCTGCCGCCTGGATGGTGGCGGTAATGTCGGCATCGTACGCTTTCTGCAGCGACTGCGCAACAATTTCATAATCCGCGTTAGGCCGGATTAAACGATGAGCGTACACAATTGTCGCTCCGTTATCAGTCCCCTCACCCTCATCGTGAGCAGCACATAAGGAAAATATTAAGGAAGATAAAAAAACAACCCGCACAAAGCAATGCATGCTGTCGATTTGGGCTTTCCACTTCTATAGTTTCAAACGTTAATACCGTCTTTGATATTTTTGTTAGCAGAAAAGTAATTTTCCAACTAAATGGCGACTGCAGACGTTTTACAATAAAGTGCTTGCTGTGTTCCGCGCCGGCGATTTGTATCAGTGCACCAAAGGTCATTTGTTTCCGGAAAGACTCAGTGTGAACGCTCACGGATAGCGCGAAATTACCGGTGGAATGGGCGCATTAACTCGGCATTCTGACGATAGTTGCCGGCAGTAAACGTTCAATCGGGGCGCAAGATCATATCGATAGCATATCCTTGATTCATGCTGCGCAAAAGTGTTGTAACACTACAGACTGTACTTCCTAATGATGTGTTATAGCAGTAGCTTGTAGTGTTATAGTGCCTTTGTCAAGTGGCGCTGGCTAGGCGCGCACCGACCATCGACGGCGGAACAAAGCAAACCCAGGATGAAATCCAAATGAGAAGGGCTGAATCATAAGCCCGCCCTGACATCCCTGTACGGTCTAACACTGAGCTCCTGCGAAGTGCAGGTAAATGGCGTGATGCGCCGTAAAGAACAGTGGATACAGGACCGGTACGGTCCCTGTACTATGTCTAATAGACTGTACTACCGGGTGGCTCGGTTCCAGTTCGGTCGGCTCACGTGGTCCGGTATGGGATCTGGTTCAGTCAGGTTTCGTCCGGCTCGGTCCAGGTTTGGTCGGCTCTGACCAGGTTCGGTTTAGGAGTGGTTCTCGGTCGGTTTGGCTCGGGTTCGGTCGGTCTGGTTCGGCTTCACGCGGTCCAGTGCCTAGGTCAACGCACTGTCGCGACAGAATCCAGGGTCGGATGCGGAAATCGGTAGATTCCGCATTTTATCCGTCTGGAGAAAGGTCACCGTCTGGGGAAAATCGCGCAGGGTTTGGGGCACAGGTACGGCCATGACCCTGCAAACACAAAATTACGCTGCTCCGGTGGGGCAATTCCACTGCTCCGCCGGGGGAAAGGTCGCTGTCCCAGGTAAGGCGGGCAGGGTTTGGTGGGGTGAATTTCTCGGCGTGGTAATGGTGGTCGATCCGGCCGTGGGGATCGGGGTTGGCATGGCTGTTGGTGGTGGTGAAGGGTCCGCAGGTTTCCTGCTGGTCCGGGTTGCGTCCACCGTCGGCATCCGTCATCGGTACGGTGTGGCTGTGGGTTTGTCCGTCCATCGCTGCACTTCTGGCTTGGCGACATCTCCATCCCTTTCTGGGAGAGGCAGTTTCCTCCGCGTTCTGCGGGAGTGACGGCACAGCTCCGGCGACTGACGGGAAATCCGGGGGAGCGGGGTGAGCTCCGTACCCGGGGGTGGCACAGGACGCGATCTGGTCCACAGCTCAGAGGTGGCCCGTGAGCGGGGCAAGCCCGCTGTGTAACACACGATCGGCACCACGATCTGCTACCATGTCAAGTGGCGCTGGCTAGGCGCGCACCGACCATCGACGGCGGAACAAAGCAAACCCGGATGAAGGCTTTAATGCCGAAATCTAACACACACCGCGCTTTGCGCGCGAGCCAAAAACCAACTGGTCTCTGTAGGCAGCGCAGCTGCCTTATAGAGCCATCAAAACGCATGCAAATGCCCAGACAGGAAAAAACCCAAAACCAACCAATGAGAGAAGGGCTGAATCATAAGCCCGCCCTGACACCTTGAAATTCAAAATTGTCGTTCCTATTTTTTCTGTTGACGCTTCCATTTTATAATTTTTGATTGTATTAGCTGGCAATGGACCACGGTAAAAATTTCAGTGCATTATATATTATAATACATTTTTGCGGAACAAAACAGGATTTAAAGTCCGAAGAAAACGTGCGGGGTGAATTTTTCAACAAAAATCACTAGTTACAGTTTCCTCTTAGGAATTGATACCAGATACTACTGATTCTGCTTCCTGGACTTTATTGGTCAAATCAATGCGACAATACACAATTCTGAAGAGAAAAAAAACACGCTAAACTATAACAGAATAATTTCGTTCAGCTTATCCAGTCCTTCCATCGTGCCCAGCACTGACGCCGCATTTCCCCGTTGAATTTCTATGGACAAACGCTGCCGCAGAAATTCGTGCGAGCGTACTTCTCCGGTGTGCTGCTGCAGTCTTTTTCCCAGTTCTTTGATGATGGCGATCGCCGACGGTCCCCACGGGCCTAGTGTTTCAAAAGCGATCGGAACGAATAGGTAGCGGCCGGCCAGATAGGAATATAGCCCTGATTTTCTTAACTCTGCCTGCATGGCGGCCGCTCCAGCTGTGGTGGAAGTGGCCTTGACATGCGAAAGCGCAACCGTGTCTACACAGGTCACGTCCCAAGCGAGGCATAATCCGCGTTTCCTGCAAAAGTCGTGCATCCATCAGGGCGGCGTTCACTGGTGTGAGAAGTGCCGCGCGGTTCCAGTTTCGCTGGCACACCGGCGGATACTAAGGCTCTGCAGAAGATACTGTTTAAACCGCCGTGGCGCGGATGTCGACCGGCGGAAAAGGCACATGACAGCCCATGGTGCCCGTAACCGCCAACAGGTTTGTGGCACTTGACGCAGTCGTGGGGTTCGCAGATCGTGGCACCGAGACGGAGGCCGATGCTGATCTTCAGTTCGTCGTCGCCCAGTAGATTACCGATGTGAGCGGACGGCAAAGCGTTCAACCAGATGCCGGCCTCTGGTCTAGACTGGGCAAGCAGGCGCGCTGTGTTGACTTCGTCTCCTTGAAACACCTCCAGGAGGGCCGCAAGAGATACGTTGCATAATGGCAAGTCCCAGGCCTTCTGAGACTTCTGAAATGCAGCTTCCGGGAGTACGGGTTGGCGGGCTTTTAATTTCCATGACTCCGAGGCACCAGTAACGTCAACAGCGGTGCGGTTAGGCAGTAGTGCAGAAAGCAAACCGGATACGGAATGAATCGAAACCAGGAAGGCTGGAAGGGATAATTCTTCCGACCGGCGGATGCCGATTCCACCTCTGCTAACCGGTAATGTTGCTTGACGCCAAGGCGGGTAGACGTTGTGATTGGTCCGTACATTCGACAAATTCTGGAAGCAGGAGCGCATTGCTTCGTCCAGCTGGTATAGTAATGCGGGATATTTCCATGCATTACAGCCCCGCAACATGCAGATAATTTTCGGGGCGCCGAGACAGTTTTTTAGTAGAAACAACGCTTGATGGCTGGGTAGTACTGTTACTGAAGTCGTAATTCTGCTTAAACTGAGTAATGTTTTGCAGTGTATGTCCTGTTTTGCAGTAATTTATTTTCTTGGGTAAATACAGTGAATAAACGAACTAATAAAATGAATAAACGAATAAATAAATGAATAACTGCATAATCGAATAAACGAGCTAATAAACGAACTGCTGTCAGCAGTTCGCTTATTAGCTCGTGTGTCAGGATGAAGTATACATTATTTTGGTATTAATTTATTTAGCCTTACTTGGGCATTTTGAAGCAAGACGTTCAGTGAAATCAAACAAACTGTATTAAAAGAATAGTGTTAGAACTTAGAAGTATTAACATTAGACAGTATTAGAATTAGAACAAACAGTATTAGAAGAATATCCACTGAAAACGAAACAAATTATATCCACTAAAAAGCAAAATAAAGAGTAAGCGTGACGGTCAAATTTAGCGCTGGCCTGCTTCCAGCGATCGAAGTTAACTGCATAGTTTTAAATCCAGCGGAAGTATCTGTACGGCGTACGCAGCTGTAAGATGTTATTAAAGTGTATTCTGCATGAATGCGTACACATCAGGCTTGTTATTGCGATACACTATAATCGTCCTTGGGGTCACAGCATCAGAAAATATGTTTGCGATAAATCGAAAGGTAAAACAGAAATTCTTCCTTGGATCGATCTGTAACAGCCATACTGTATTTGTAAGTCTTTAAAGAGAATTTTATACGATGCACCGATGCAACTATTGCTATGTACCTCGCGAAAGGACACCGCACAGTTCCTGGAGCAGTCGGCAAACAGTACACCGGGTTTGTCCCGAAGATTGAACGCATGCTCCTCGTCAAACTTATAGCCGGATGGATGCAGCGTCCAGCTTCATGCCAATCCTGCCGCTGGCATCACTGTCGTTGTACCTATAGGCTATAGATAACGTGCAGAAGTCTGAGTATACCTACATATATAAATTCTTTATTTGTATATCTATATTATCATAGTTTGGGTACGAATGCAAGCTGTAATATAATAATTTCATACTGTATTATGTTACGGCTTGCATTTGTATTTAAACAAAATTTTCATAAGATTGTATTTTCTTACATTTCTACGTTTTTACATTAAAGCTTATATTTGTATGTACTTAACTTGTACTGTTGTACATGGTAATGCGTACCAAAACGAACTCCTGTTGCCATATTATCTAAGGTTAACTGTGATTTATAACAAGGTGTTCTATAAGGTAAGTATGTCATTGTGGCACTTACGACGCGCACACTTCCATGTCTACAAGACCATTCTCCGGATGGTGTGGATCAACGCGGTTCTCTAGGGGCTGTATACAAGTTTTTTTTTTTTTATAATCGATTATTCATTCACAAAAGCTATCAATTAAACAAATGAAAAACAGAAGCATCACACAGCATCAACAGACAGCAGAAACAGGCGCCCGAATCACTGAGAACATTTGATCTAAATCAGCCAAAGCTGGTGCCGTTCCCAGGACGGATGCGGCGTTTCCACGCTGGATTTCGATGCTGAACCTCTGGCGCAGATACTCAGTTGCACGTATCTCGCCTGTTTCCTGCCATATCATCTTGCCCAGTTCACTGATCAGCTGAGAGGCTTCCGGTCCGAGTGGTCCTACTGTCTCCACGCCCACTGCACGGAACAGGTAGTCCTGGGCGATGTTCTGGTACTTCGCGGTTTTCTTCCGTTCGGCCTGTCCCGCTGCTGCGCCAGCTTGGGTGGATGTTGCTGCAATATGGGAGAGGGCGATCGTGCACACACAAGTCACATCCCATGTCAACATTTTGCCTCGTTCCCATGGCACTAAGGGCTGTATTGTATTTCATACAATACAGACTATACAGACTACAATACAGACTATTTCATACAATACAGTATCTTCACTGTATACAATACAGTGAAGCCCCTTGAGTAGGGCAGTGTGTGGATGCACGGTAACCATTAAGCGCAGTGGTGATGTCGAATTGTTGGTGAGCTCCGTTTTTTTTGTCGTATTGACCAAACCAGATCCCGTGGCAGCATTCGGGTAGTTTGCACAAAGTACGATCATGGATATACGCGTTCATGGCATACATCATGGCACACAGTATACGCGTTCTCCGGTCCACATTCATCTTTAGGTATCGATAACAGTAGCGCTAAATGGCAGAATGGCACTTGTCCGCTATTATAATTTTAGTTTGCTTAACGCAAATTCACGTAGTATCTGTACTGTGCCCGGGGAAGCTATCAGGCTGTAGTTAGGCTGTATAACGTGGCAACACTAGCAAGTCTACGAATTTACCGAAACGAGCTGTTCAGCGCTGCCGTTTGATCACACAATCGCGACGGAATCGGTTAATCGCTTTCCCGGCAGGAATACGTAATATGTGTTTTATCGTCACTTCCTGTGTGTAGGCATCCAGAGAAAAGCGCACCAAGTTTTCCAAAAATAGGCCGATAGGTTTTTAACGGTACTGATTACTGAGACTGAGAGCACCACGTAGACCTTGATTAACTAAAGGTCAATATTTTTGAGCTTTATTCCACGTCGCACAATGATTATGAACCGCTAAATAAAATCGGAATTTCGATTACGCGTAGTATGCCAGCCTCACTAGTCTGGCTCAAATTTTATTGTAAACTCGCAGCTAACTGTTAGTCTGTGTGTTGTTTAAGAGTTATAAGTATTAGGAGTTAGTCATCGGCATCTAGAGCCGCTTCACTTTAGGCCTTCCAGTATCGGTCGCTTCCTCTTTCCAATTTATAGTCAGTCCAGGTTCCATACACGGGCTAGGCTGTTAATCCAGTTCGTCTGCGAACTATAGTAACCATATTATCTGACGCACTCAACAAAATATGCAGCGATAAAAATGGCAATCAGATTATATATGAGAAACCTTTTATCCAAAAGCTGCATTCTAACATCCGCGGGATAGCACAAACTTATTTAAAAAAATTAATTTATCTATCATCTTCCAAATAAACCAAGCCCGACAGATCATATCGAACAGAACAAGTTTCATTGCTCTTCGTTGAAAAAGTAGGGAATAAGGTTGTACAGAAAGCAGTACGCACTGAAATCAGAAATTTGTTTCTTAGTCGTCAAGAGGGGTAACGCACCACATCATCCATCAGTTTCTGGATCTTTAATAAGCGTTGCCCATTAATCAGGGTGGTTACGACCTCCACAGTCCAGTCTCGGTAATTCCGCTTAAAGGGCAATGGCAGGAATGCATTTTCGAAGACAGCAATATCTGAAACACCACTGCCTTGACCCGGCGATTTAAGTACATAGATAAGTAACTTCGTACCGGCGCCGTTTTTGAAAGGGATATCCGTTTTACTCTCCACGATTTCACCATAGGCATCCTAATTCAAACAAATGCGAAATTCACACCGAAACCCTGAAGGAATTATCGTTTCCGGTTAGGTTGGTGCGTGCAGCTTCGGTGCTAGCTACTACCTTTACCTTAAGCGTCGCGGCGACATTTTGGACCCTAGCTGGTACTGGATTCTTGTGATAAAATAACAGTCCGCGAAACATTACACGGTCACCCGCTTTGTATACGACTTTATCCAGTGCAACCATGAGATAATAGTCGTCATCCTTCGTCTGTTCGCCCCCATCTCGCCCGAGTTCACTCTCTTGCTGAGTCTGCGCCGCACAGAGAGCCACGATCGGTAGGAATATAAGCAACAGCTTTACGCGCGCCATATCATGCAGTGCACGAAAAATATATTCTAATTACCGGTAGGGAAAGTGACTCGGGAAAACCTCCAGATTCAAACCTTTGCTCAGTAAAACTTCGCGACTGCGTTTCCTTACTCCTTACACGTCGGCAGCAGATTATATAACAGGGAGAAACTGTCGCCGCAATTTTCGCCTCATGCTCGTCTATCGTCGTTAGCGATATTATCGTACGGCTAAAGGTCTTTTATTTGGCATTTGTACACTTGGTAATTCTATTTTTTCTATTTCTGCTGCTACTTTGTATAGCCACCAAGTTCAAGCAGATGCAATATCACTACAGTCGACTGACATTTAATTCCGGTCATGAATCTAACTCGTAAGATTTACTTAATGTTTTGCTTTACCGAATGCAAACAACCGCTTGAAATCTAGTAAATAAGCAAGCTGAAGTGCCGAAACACGCGAAGTACACATAAACCGAATGGTAGATTATAACTGCATTAGCTCCAGTTGTGTAAGAGAATTTTGTTTCAAATTACTTTCAAATTATACTGCCTACGGTCAGTCCATCTACAGTACTGCTTTCCCATGGTTATTTCATTCACTGTTAACGAATAAATATGGAAATATAGTGAATTCCCAGCGATACTAAAATCGTATAATTCTTTCATTATAATAAGATATCGTTTGTAAGCCTTGTTAGGCGAGAGAATTTTTTCGAACCCGAAAATAACTCAAATAGATACTGTAGACTAGTATAATCGTTGACCCTGTTGCTTGATATCTTTGAGCGAGTACTCCAACAGTTTCTTTACGCTAGGCTCGTACATGCGGAAAACAATAATGGGGCGAGCAGCTGGATCTTTCGTGAAACCGTGCTGGTTCAGATGAAGGGTCAAGCAGAGACTTTTTCCGGCGTCGATCTTCAATTTAACATGCAACTGTTGACCAAGAGATTTCTCATGGTATACTACCACAGCATTGCGCGGATGGCCATACCTTGCGGATGTAAATTTCGCACTTGCTCGTACAGGCAACTTTCTCCACATCGCACCGCTCTTCAAGAACACCGGCATCCTCTGGGTCGAACTTGTACCCGATTAAAGCGTCCATCTCGATCATTACCATTCCGCTTTCAATACTGCCCATGTAGCTACAAAGAGATAAAATTCTCAAACGCGTTTTCTGTAGTAAATATCCTATGAGGCAGAATTACAAGTTCACCAGGAAAGGTCACCACAGGTTGTATCTACTTATTTTATTCTAGCTCGAAATGTTTTTACGTTTTACTAAAGCTTTAACGACGCGACCTTTTTTGTGAAAGCTGAGAACCTATTACACGGCGACCTTTTGCCATAAAACAGTTTTTCGGGTAAGTACATAATGTGACAGACTTACGTTGCACAAACTGCCACATTCAATCGCTTATTCTCTTTATCCTGGGCAAGCAACGTGACATTGAGGTTGAATTCCGAAATCCCAGATCCGCTAGAGCCTTGCGGTGTTGTCTGGATGGTGTCGTTTTCATAGTCTCCTGGAATTTGTATCTTACTTGGCATCTAGCCGTACCTTGGCCGGATGTCTTGATCACCACTTTGTTCTGACTGAGTGGCACTTCGAAGGTTTTCGGAGCAAGACTGTCGGAATTAACTCTGTGCTTCCTTCCGCCGCTCACGCCAACGATTTCCAGATCCAAGTGCTGTGAGGACGCAACGGTTTGCAGCTCGCTGAGAGCATTAAGTGCCACAACTGTATCCTATAACAAAAACTGCCTTTCGCCTTTACGATCCGCTTTTTGGTGCTGGTTTTACTGATTTCCACAAGCTGTTTTGTTATGCATAAATTTAAAGCAGTGAAGAAAACTTAAAAAATGATTTTGAAAAGAAGCTTTCTAAAACAAATTAGAAATCTTTCGAATTTCCTGCCTGTATATCTGACTATGTACCCTGTATACCTGACTTAAAAGAGTTCTGTATAATTTAGTTGCGTTAGTTAACAGGAAAAATTAAATATTTTCCATTCTTTACCAATGGCTTATATGGTTATCACTTATACCTGTGTTGACTCAAAGCCACCGTACGGATTTCGCTGTGACAACAACTAGTCCACAACGGGTGTCAGGTTTCCGTTGTAACTACTGTTACTTGAAGCCAGCAGCGCGTACGATGTGGTCTCGATATCCTTTGCGGTAAACTTATATTCGTAACCTTTAGGACTGCTCCCATCTAACCAACAGCGGTGTCCAACTGTTGGTTGTATGGCCGCAGCACTCAGCCGCTGAATACACTCCTGCGTGTGAGCACTACCGGATCGGCAGAGCACGTAGCAGGTTAAAGCCAGTGAGAATGTGTCCGTGATGTGCGGCAGCTTGCTTTCTAGATAGCGATATCCTTTGCTAGCCGCTTCGTTTTTGTATCCGCTTTCCAGATATGCCAGCAGAACGAAAGCCGTCAACACTTCGCTTCGTCCACTAGCACCCCCCAAGTCGCGGTCGATGATAACACCATCCTCTCGGAAAAATCCCTCCAAACGTTGCCTGGAGTTGAGAAACTGCAGCGACCTTTCCTTCTGGTTATCATCTAGCGGGATAAATTCGCCGGCTAATGCCATCCCACGCACGACGTACGCGGTCAGCCAGGTCGAACCGGATTGGTCCTTTTGTCCGAAAGCGCTACGAATAAAATTATCGAGTACCGTTTACTCTAACCGATAATAAACCGAATGAAGCAACGATTACAGTACTTGTAAGACCCATCCTTCAGTCGAAAACTAGACATCCGTGAAAACCCTGAAAAGCAGAAGCTCTTCCTGAGCTGATTGATATTAAATGAGCAATAAAGTCTGTAAAATGGAAAATGCCGTTTCAGTAAAACTTTTTCATGTCTCTGTAAGCCTGATTCATAATGCCGCATTTTACAGTCACGATTCATAATGCCGCATTTATTGACCTTGTAAGAGATTGCGCTGTAATCTGGCGTCGCGATTATTGGCTTGCATAGCGTCCCCACCCAGCCGCTTCAGATATCTCATGACAAATACATTAGGCATAAGTATCGCCATCGTCTGCTCGCCGCATCCCGTTGGGATCCGAATAAGCCCTTCGAAGTCTCCGCTTAAATCAGGCAGGGCCAACTGCATCATAGTGGGAGCCCAAACATCCCCTGAAAGATTGATAGATCGTCATGATCAATCAACTCTTTTCAAGAAAACTGAAGTCGGCATTTACCAAAGATTGTCAACGAAATCCGCAGCGATCCCGACACAACATTCTCTGGAATAACACTCGTGTTGATAGGAATATCAACCGTTGGAGTGGCGAACGATAAGGTGATAACGTCAGACGTCTTCACGACTCGAATTCCAGGCTGGAGAATGTGAATTTGCTTCTGCACTTTGTCGATTAGGATACCGCTTTGATCAACAACTTCCGTGGTGATAGAAGCTTTTCCGTGTTTGAATGGTCCCAGCGGAAAAACAAAATGCTGAAACGTCGCAGACGGCTTGGCCCCGAGTTCTGCCTTGAAAGTCTTGTCCCGAATACCCTTGACTGTATATCGGAGAATTAAGTTATTCGATGCTGTTTTGTTTCGAAAATTAAAAAGCGTTATGTTAACAACGCATGTTTCATTCTCAATCATCGAGTCGGGTGTGTCCATATCAATATAAAGATCCTGATAAACGCGCAGCTGAAAAACCGAAGACCGTAAATTTGTGTACTGTACTGTAGGCCATAATCGAAACAAATATTTCACCGGTAATAAAACATAAATCCTAATTAAGAGATTTGGCCCGGTACATAGCACCAAATTCGTGTACATACACGGGAACTTTCGCTGTCGCGCACTTCGAAACACGTTTTTGCACTGCTTTATGGTATTTTGTAGCCGAAAGATTTTTCACGATTTTTCTCGAATTTTAAAATTTTTGAAATTCATTTTAAAATTTGAGAAACATGCCAGAACAATAGATCGGTGTAAGAACGATCTTCATGGTTATGCGCATTTATCTGCAAAATTTGAAAGGGATCGGTCTGTGAGCGGGGTTCACTAGCGTCACGTCCGCAACGCTGCGCCACTCGGATTACGTGTCTGTGTTGTGTCTCGCCTCTGATTGGCTTACGTTTTGTTAGTGGGCGCGGCATAGCACGTGCTGCACAGTGTAGAATTGGCTCTACGATTTACGATCGAGCTGCGTCGATCAGTGTTGATTTTCTGTTATGCAGATTTGTCAATATTATTAAAGTTAGCAATTAGCGGTGCGACGTCTTGTGTTTCCGCATAGTTCGCAATCCAGATCGCATTGCTCACTCCACAGGATCTATCCCGTTTAGGTCTCTATCCCTGGATCCATTCAGGATCTAGCTTTAGATGGTAGCAGAGCCGACCGCGGTTCTCTGATTTGAATTGATTGATTTGATTTGATTTTATTTGTGTCAGGCATATTTGGCCTGTTATTTGACGTGTTTTCCGTGACCAGTAAGGCACAGGTCTGTCCAACAGCAAAGCGCACACCACAAGCGGTAAAATCGCCTCATCGGACGCGGATTTCCAGCCTTGTTTTCGGTGCAGTGTCTTCAGCGAAGACCTGTACTGTTGCAGGGACTGTGCAAGAGTACAAGAGTTCAGTCGGCAGTGTTCCTCGGTGTAGTGTCTTCAGCGAAGACCTACACTGGTGTCACTGCTACTCGGCAACGATTCAGCGAATCCTAAGCCGTGGGGCACAAGAGCCAAAGCGCCGAAAGGGGCGCACGGAGAAAGTAGATCAGACTCCTCCAAACTGGTAGTAGAGCACCACTACTGTTGCTACGGCAGTCAGCCGGCACAGTAGCAGACTAAAAGCGTGCGGCACAACCGCCACGGAAAAGCGGCAACGCGGAAACGGATTGTGGAGAAGAATTGGATACTGGATCATTCCCCCACGGAAAGGACGGTCAACAGGTAGAAAACCGTTATTAATTACGGGATTGGCTAGTTGGTATAATTGGCAATTTCTATTGGTCCGTACTGAGCTGAGCGTAGGCGTAGGCGGAGTTTTGCACACGGCGCGCAAGTCTGGCCGTTGACCGTGACGTCAGGCAGATATAAATTTTAAACGGACTAACGTGATTGGTCAGTTATCTGAGCTGTGATTGGCCGAAATTTGAACTGAATATTTTGAGCTAGCAGACCAATCAGAATGAAGCAAACAACGTGAATGGGGATTTTCCGTTGAACTTGAACTGTAATGGGAAATTTGAATTGAGACGAGATATTTGAAAGGGAAAGTGACCTTTTGAGTTAAGACAAAGGAGAATGTGACCTTTCATTGAAATGAGCTGGAAAGTGACCTTTAACTTGAATTGAGCGGGAAAATGACCTTTTGAGTTCAGACGAGTGGAAAAGTGACCTTTGACTTTAGAAAGTAACCTTTGCTAGGAAGTTGGAATTGACCAGTTTGATTCTTTTAAGTGACCTTTAAGAGCTGAAAGTGATAAACGGTGACCTTTATCGAAGTTGAAATTGAGTGATTAACAGTACAGCGATACCAGCAGCGGTAGAATTTCATTCGCTAACGTGTTCTGAACTGTAAAAACTGTTTCGGAGTTTTGTCTGAAGAGTGACCTTTAGGGCAAACCTCTCGAACTTTTTACCGAAAAAGTCACCTTTAAAACGGAACTTAGCCGAAATTTTTCAACCGAAAAGTGACCTTTAGCAGGGACTTAGAAAAATTTCACAGAACGAAAGTGACCTTTTAGACAACTGAATAAACCATACAATAACGTGTGTGTGAGAACAATTGGCAGGAGCGTCCAAGTTATCCGATCAAATGGACAAGAACAAAGGGGAACCGACATCCACCGGCAGTCAGGGAAGCAAAGGCTCCCGTAGCTCACAGCAAGGCGCACCAAACCCGTACACAAAGGATCTGCACACATACTCACGTCCAGTTGGACATGAGCGGAACACTCGAGCGCCTAAGGCATTCGAGAAAAAGGATTCACGGGGCTCTGATAGCACTTATAAGAAGGCGCTTGAGGCGGTTGCCATCCAGGAAAGTTCCAGTGACGACCAGAAGCACACTCCCGCGTCTACAGCGGGAAGTGAACCGATGAACCAGACAAAGGTAACTGGGGAGGAAAAGTCCACAGAAAAAGGAGCGGAAGCAGTGGGCGCATCACAGTCAGATCCTACCACTATTGGTACTATTGAGCAGGATAAAAATGTGAACCTGACTCAATCGGAAATGGAAAAGACAAAGGTCACCGAAGAGGAATTGGCTGAACTGGGATTGGATGACCTTTCACTGATTGATAAGACTGCAGGCGATGACCTTTGGGCAACTCCAATGGTCTCGGATGAATCGAATGAATCATACTTCACGGATGATGAAACGACGATGAATATGTCCTTCCAATCTGCCATGAGACAGGCTGACCGTGCTGAAGGGATGACACCTTTCAAAGACATACCGGAACACCTTATTGAACGGACACAAACAGGAAAGGTCATCAATGTACGACCACCGTCACCCAACAGTCCCACGTCAACCCTGAAGGGACGTGTGAAGGAGTTGGAAGAAGAACTTGAAACCAAGGAAGGTCAAGCGACGAAGAAGAAACAGGAATACCAAAAACAGATAGGATCTCTCGATGCTCGTATTTACGAATTAGAGCAACAACAAGCCGTTTTGTAAATTGCAGCAGATGAATGGAAGATCAAATACGAGCGCCAAAAAGAACTCGCTGAGGAGTATCTGAATATGGTAGAAGACAGAGTAATGGAAGGTCATCTTGCAGTCAGTGACCTAAACGAGAGCATGTCAGAAGAATTAGCAGAAAGGTCACGGTACATAGCCGAACTGAAGGACGAATGCGACTCACTGAAACAAAAGGTCACAGAAGCAGAAGCTAAGAGAGATGACACGAAGAAGTGAATTAATCAGTAAGTTTACCATGACAGTCTATGACTCTATCTACGACCCTCAAAGCACTGCGCTTGGCGCTTGCGTTACTGAGACAGCGTGTCGATGTCACAGATGGCGCGCTTATGTCTTCTCTTTAGTTTGTTATGTCAGTACCAATTTATCTGTACGTATACTTGATGTTTTTTCATTAAATACTTTTTGGAAAAGTTTTGCCAGCAAAAACGGCAGCGAAGATTTTGTGCTCTCGGTTTTATTCATATCGGAAGACGCAAACGTTTCTGTGTTCCCTTTTCCAGTGTTATAGTTGCTGTTTGCAAGGATCCACTTGTGCCATGGACGGTTATGACGATGCTTAAATCTGCATCAAAGTTCTTCTCAAACGAATGTGCAATAATCTCGTAGTCAGAATTCGGTCGGATAAACCGGTTCGAGTACACGATGATTCCACCATTGTCATCATTTCTGCTAAGGTAGGATGATGCATACAACGTTGTTATCAAGAAAGTTATCAAACAAAAAGTTAGTTTCAATGGCATGATTATTGTTAGAGTAGAAGGTGAACTTAAGTTATTTCTTATAACGGCATTTTCTTATAACGGTAGCGGCTGTACAGTATTGAGCGCTTTCTTGCAGAGCTGGAAAGATAATGATTTGAGCTGGATTTTTTTGACACTGCAGACATTTGCGAAAGGTCCGTAATGTCTATACTCAGGCAGAACGTATTTAGTTATATAAAGCGTTTGTATAACTGGGAGATTTTAATTTATCAAACGGCAATCTTATTTGTGCGGTCAAAGGTAGCATTTTTCCACCCCATAATTCCGGAAGTCAGCCCAGTTCACCGGAATTTGTTGCTGCTGATGTGCATCATTTCCGCATGTTGACGATTCCGTATTTCTGATAAAAGTTAAATAACGGCGACGAGTAGAGGCGAAGAAAAAAATCTCATGTTACTGGAGTTTAGACAATCTCTTGGTGTGCCTCAATTTGTGGCGGACAAGTAAATTCAGCTATGCAATAATAAGTTAGCTATGTTTCGTTATACTGTTTGTACAGTTATTTTATGGTAAAGCATTCCTCAAATAAATACGAGTCAAATGCATCCTTCTTTTAATTATTTTCCAGAAAACTGAGGCTGGGCTTGCAATGATATTTTTTTGCCCAAACTACGGTTTCGCGCACGACTTGGTTTAAGAAACGCGGTACTAGGTTTATTTCATTTTATTGACAACAAAAAGGAATTCTGTTAATTCGGAGTCTTGCCGACCGATTTTCCAGTTTATGACACTGCTAGCCAATCATTCACGGAGTCCAGTAGGTGGTAAGCCATATCTGTGACCTTCTTTCGACTGCCGTAACGGTTAACTCGATTGTTTGATGTCTTTCAGCGAATATTCCACCATCTTCTTTACGCTGGGCTCGTACATGCGAAACACAATAATAGGTCGAGCAGCTGGATTCTCCGCAAAACTGTGCTGGATAAGATGAAGGGCCAAGCACAGACCTTTTCCGGTGTCGATCTGCAATTGGGCATGCAGTTGTTGACCAAGAGATTTCTCATGGTGTACGAGCACGGGGCTTTTGCGTACCTTGCGAATGTATATCTCACATTTGCTTGTGCAGGCAACCTTTTCTACATCCTGTTGCTCTTCAAGCACACTGGCATCCTCTGAATCGAATTTATATCCGGTCAAAGCGTCCATTTCGATCATTTACCATTCCACTTTCAATATTTCCAGTATAACTACAAAGAGATGAAAACCTTAAAAGTTTTCACAATAGTACGAAATCCAAATTACTGATACGCTACAGGCAGACTTAAACGCCGGCCAGTAAAGACTAGCAAGTGTTATATTATGTAGCCTTTTTTATTTTAGCTTGACATATATTTTTCAACTTTTACTAAACCTTTAGCGAATTGACATTTTGCAAGAACTAAAAATCAATCGAAGCAAACTTTCGCCATGCGCCAGTTTACCAGACTGCAATGTGTGAAACGTACGTGGCACAAACTGTCGATCTAATTCTCCAGTTCTCCTTATCCTGAGCAAATAACGTAACGTTCAGGCTGTATCTCAATTGGCACCTGTGCCTTGCCCGGAAGTCCTGATTACCACTTTGTCCTACGTGAGCGGCACGACAAAGGTTTTCGGAGAGAGACTTTTTGAACTGATTCGATGCTTGCTTCCGCTCTTCACGCCGGCGATTTCCAAATCCAAGTTCTGCGAGGACGCAATGGCTTGCAGCTCGCTGAGTGCATTAAGCGCCACAACTGTGTCCTACAACAAGCACTGCTTACACTTCGTTTCTGCTGAAAAATTTCATTGTTTAAAACGATGGTGCTCGCTGTACATAAAAGATGCGACACTTTTACGGGTTATTTGTTTAGCTCAAACGAAGCTGAATAACTACCCAATTTTACGGTTTTTCATCAAAAGCTCCATGTAATCAGCGGTAAACGACTTCGTGAGGTGTCCAAATCCGAATTACCAAAGCAGATTATTTTCTAACCTCATCACTCATTTTACCTGTGTAGACACAAAACCACCGTACGGATTGCGCTGCGACAACAACCAATCCACAACCGGGGTCAGGTTTCCGGTGTAGTTGCTATTGCTTAACGCCAGCAGCGCGTACGATGTGGTCTCGATATCCTTTGCGGTAAACTGGTATCCGGGAATTTTAGGACTGTTCCTATCTAACCAGCACCGGTGACCAACCGATGTTTTTGTAACCTGACCATTTAGTCGGTGAATACACTCCTGTGTCCGAACACTGCCAAACCGGCTGAAGACATAGCAGGTTAAAGCCAGTGCAAATGTATCCGTTGTATCAGGGAACTTGCTCTCAAGATGGCGGCAACCTTTTTTGGACGCTTCGTTGAGGACTCCGCTTCTCCATATATGCCAGTAACACGAAAGCGGTCAACACCTCACTTCGTCCACTAGCACCGCCCAGGTCGCGATCAAAAATGCTACCCTCCTCTCGGAAATATCCTTCGGAGTGTTGCTTGGATTGGAGAAAACGCAGCGAAGTTTCCATCTGGCCCTTATCAATCCCAATAAATTCGCTGGCTAATGCCATACCACGCACTACGAAGGCTGTCAGCCAAGTCGAACTTGTTCGGTCCCTTTGCCCAAACGCACTGGAATCAAATTATCGGGGTAGGACACGTTATCTATTGATAAACCAAATAGTGCACTGATTACTTGTAAGATCCGTCTTTCAGGCGATAGCCAGCCATCCGTGCAAACCCTGTGAAATGCAAGTTACGAATTCTTCAGCCTTAACTTTCCATGACAGCCACAAGGCTGCCACATGTAATACGCCTGTCTGGAAAACATCACTTATGGTGAAAACGCTGGTTCACACAAAATGACACATTATGACAAAGTCACAGAAAGATGATCTATAGAATGATGTCGTGTTTATACTGACCCTTTTCCAGGTTCTCTCTCAATATTTTGCCCCGATTATTAGCTTGCAGAGAGCCACCTTCCAGCCGCTTCAGATACCTCATAAGAAACACATTTGGCATGAGCATCGCCATCGTCTGCTCACCGCAACCCGTGGGAACCTGAATAAGCCCTTCAAATTCTTTACTTAAATCGGGCAAGGCCAACTGCATCATAACTGGGGCCCAAACGTCACCTGGAAGGTTAACATATATTCTATAGGTATTTAATAAGCAGCGTTTTTCAGTATGTAAGTTGCGGCATTTACCAAAGACCGTTAACGCAGTCCGCAGGGATCCCGGTACAATGTTCTCTGGTACAGCGCTGTTGTTAATAGGAATTTCAACCATTGGTGTTGCCGGTGATAGTGTGACAACGTCAGAAGTCTTCAAGACTCGGTAACCAGGCTGGAAAATGTGAATTTGTTTTTGTACTTTATCTATAATGATGCCGCTTGGATCCAAAACTTCCGTGGTGACGGAAACTTTCCCTTGTTTAAATGGTCCCAGCGGAAAAGCGAAATACTGAAGCTTTGCAGACGACATTGCCGGGAGTTTAGTATCTGAAGATTTGTCGCGAGTACTCTGAACTGAATATCGAAAAGTCAGATTCGATGTTGTTTGGCTGCGAAAATTGAAAAGCGTTATGTTAACCACGCATGTTTCATTCTCGATCATCGAGTCGGGAGTATCCATGTCAATGTAGAGCTCTTGATAGACACGCAGCTAGAAAGCCGAAAACATTGCATTATATAGATAATGCAGTTGCAATAATTTATGTACGCTTCTCAAATGTTTGGATACTTCGTCTATCGAACGTACTTCACTTGGCTTCTTTGGTAAACTTAGCGGTGACGTGGAACTGACGGCAAAGGCTGTTACAGCCCACGTTGTGATGGAATCCGGCACAAGTACCAGCTGGGATAGGTTTCCGTACTTGCTAAGAACATCGAAAATCTGAATTTCAAAGTTGCAAAAGTGTAGCAAAGCATTTTTAATCTTACTTGGCTTGTTTGGTTATAAACATGAAACTATCCCGGAAGTCGCTTCGTAGTACTGACGCTGGTCGCGGTGCTGGTCGTGATTCTACAATTTACATTCCGTAGCCAATGCCTGTAGCGTAAATTAAACAGCGCCGAGTACTGTACCTTTTCGAGGATAGTAGGGGCTGTTAAACATCTCAACAAGGGAAAAAGTAGAAACTGCAAGATTTGGCGTCTTCTGCAAGAAACAACTCTTTTATGTCCAAAATAACTGTTTCTTCCGTCCCATTCACCAGAAATGCCGCCTTTGACATACTATGAATGCGCGATTCTTGAAGAGCCAAGTTGGTGTCTTTACTGCGATACAAACACAGAATTTTACTGTTTTGCAAGTTCGAAGCTGTCTTATCTTCATAAGCTGAGTTTGAAGTTACTTTTAGCTCGCGAAAAATTGTGCGCTTCTTGTAACCGGAAATCTTACTTTAACTTTTTCAAGATCTACTCGTATAAATTAGTTTGATTGGGAAATTAATAAATTCTGAAGACGCTGCAACATTTTGTGAGAGTTTGCCTCCACAACTGCTTAGGAGAGTGGTCTCAGTGCGACCTTTGCTGCAGCCCTGTCGGAAATACTGTACTATCTGTAAGGTGCGTATCTAATGGTAAGATTAGATTGTTCTAATCTGCTAAAAAGCGAGAGCACGAGTTACCTACCTGATTTGATCCACGTAGAAGGCCAAGAGCGATCTAGCAAGAGGGCAACAATTCAATTTACGTTGGTGTATATTTCAGTTACTGTACACAAACGATCATTTTGTAAAATTACTTAAAAAAAGTAGCGCGCAATCTTACGTAGTCGGTGGACAGATCGTGGTCGGCGGCTAGCTCCAGCAGGTTTTTGTCGACGGCCAGTAAACCGACCAGAGCATTGGGTGTTGCTTGCACTTTAACTCTTGCCTTGTTCCTCAGTCCTGGGATGACGTAGTCATGGTTTGTATCTTGTGGACCAACTGTGAGTTGCACCTATTATATGCATATATATATACAGTACTTGAAGTATATATTGTACCACAGACTGGAGAGATACTCCAACGAGCGGACAAAAAAGTGCTTAACAGAGAGGATACGAGACTGTAGGTTTCTCTACATCGGTTTTTTTGGTCCTTGTAGTTTACCTGTGGACTGTGGTAACATGCAGCTCTTACTGCTCATCCGCAATTTTTGCTAATAACTAATGCAAAAAACGAAGAGCGTCTGCAGTGGTTTACCTTTTGAATGGAAGAAGATGCCACTACGACGAACTCAGAACTGTCACTGGCCACTTCTAATGATTCGCTATTGTAGTAGTAAGCAAAGATGGTGGCCGACGGCGCCATGTCATGCGTTACTGTGAAGTTGAGGCGTTCGCTCCTTTCGTTCTTCATTGTGGCGTATGCCGTCAGGGCGACGCCATTCCCGGCTACGATCTGTAACCCACAATGAATTTTAGCAAATCATTTTTCTCCGAGGTGTTGCATTGGTTCGCGCACAATAATACTCGTAAGTTTTATCGACCGAAGAGCGTTCCGATCGATACAGTAAATTAAACTGGCTATAATACAATCTACTACACTAATTACTGCAGAAACGGAGTGGTCTCCTTTTATTATGGCAAAACTAAACAACCAAGAACTCCCTGTCTGTTTCTATGCTTCTACGTGTAAGTTGAAATACATTTGGTCTCTCTAAAGGTTATAATATATTTAAAAAAATTTTAATATATATATTTTCATTCAGCCTGACGGGTGACCCGCCACTTCGCCGACGGAAATTCGTCACTAACTCGGAAAACACGATGTCGAGCGAATGTTTTGCCAAACCGTCTTTTTTTCTGAGATTTTCTTAGGGATACCTGATTTTTCTGTTTTTTTATTTTGTTTTGTTTCAATCCTGAGAATTTTGTAGACCTTACCGCGTAATGCATCACAGGACAGCCTTGGTTACATTCCAACATGAAGTCCACTTTGTCGCCAACTTGGTATTTTTGTTCCCAAAAAGATGGACGTTTGCCAGGCTCTCGCCTATGGTCTTGGCAGGCCGTTGAAACAAGGTAAACACTTTGGTGATATCTTTAACTACCGCTTTAATGATCAGCCTTTGAGCGGTGACAGAGGGGCGTACACGTAGTACCGAAATGCTCGTTTCAATGTCCATCGTTTTTTCTGTGATCTCCAGCCGGTTTGACCGGAGAACATCGTCGATGCGGGAAAATTCAGTAGCAGTAAAGACGGCGGCAGTTAGCGCGTTTGGATCAAGAATGTCGTTGCAATTGCCGATACGGATGGCAATGGTGTTTGTCACACCAGCTCGAAAGCCGTCGGTCGGTGAAATAAGCTGGATGTCAAACGGTGTGCAATGGTAAGGAATGCGCTTCTCGGCTTTTTCCACTTTGTTGGTTAGCTGCTCCTTGGCGGTAGCGGTTACGGTTATATAGCCGTCGATATTATTTTCGCAGAAAGTTTTTTTCAGTGCTTGGTGGTTGAGTTGGCAAAGGTACGTTGGTGCTAGGATGTCTGTTCCAGAAGCCTAAAACCCCGGTCAAATTGTCGAATGGTGTAGCTGCGTTGTTCGATCTACAGTATATCATAATACAACAGATATGCAGATTAATTTTTGAATTTATTATGACGTAATTTTGGTACGCAAGTGTGCACTTACGGTTCTAAGAAACAGCCCCGAGAAATTACAAAAGCCCCGTCAAAAATTAGCGCCATCTTTAAATTTCTGTACTTTATTGTTTTCATACGTTGATGCCTTCTCGTAATGGACTACCGATATGCAAACGCTACCATGCCTGTCGTTCGTTGTCTGTACTCTCTTGATTTATTTCGCAAGCGGACTATTAAATTTCGTTTGTAAGAAAGTATTATACGAGTACGTATCATTAAGAATGCATTAGTTTGTAAGCTGTTAACTAGCAACTAAGCAATTGATACCTGTAATGGTAGCGCTCTGGTTGTTGAATTCGACGGATCTAGAATGGCAATCTCCAGTGATCCAATGACCGGGTTTCCATTCTGGTCCCTGCAATACAATTGGGTCCAAGGTCATTTGAATTGCCTGGGTCTAGCAAGCACTCTTATTAAACGACAGATGCACCGAAGTCTGGTCAACTGCTCGCTCTTAGCCGCGTACCTCACAAAGGCGGTGAAAGTAAGCGCGGGGATATTCATTGTCAGCCTGTCTGGTGCACTGAAATCTATTCCAAAACGAGGCAGACCTAAAAATCCAACCGAAAAAATCAGCATGCGAGAAAACCGTGTTTTTTCCTTGGTATTTGGCTTGATAATTCGATTTTACGTATGTTTTTCTTGACAATCTGGCTTGATTGTACCCCCAAATTGTTGGGCATTAACGCAGCAAATTAGCCATATCCAGTAGTGACACTACTGGCGGAAGTGTGGTGACTGTTGTACAGTAAAGGAAAGTCATTTTGTACATGGCACCAGTTTCGTATACATGCATGACAACTTTCACTTTCGCGCACTCGCAAAACATTTTCCTTTGTTTTATGATATTCTGTAGCTACGAGGTAGATAGTTTGTAAAATCGTTTGTGTGCGCAACATCACGTTCGGGCGTTATAACTATTAAGAAAATTCCAAAAAGATTTAATGCATTCACGTGTACCAAAAGTCTCGTTATGGACCGATCTATTCTTTTGATTTTGTACGAAAGTGCTTGTATGTACGCATGAAGATCATTTCTACACCCAGCCGGGGTTGAACCAATTCTTCCATTTTAAAACGAATTCAAAGTTTTAAAATTCGTTTTACAGTGTAAAAAAATGCCAAAACCGTGATTCTGTGTAAAAACGATCTCTCTACATATGCGCCCTTAAAACTTAAAGAAGATTCGTTCGTTATGAGGCTTTTGGTGCACCTGAATGCGTCTCAATTTGGTATTGGTCATCGAATGTTGAGCGCACCAGTGGCTTTCACACCATGTTTACAAATCATCTGGCTACAGAATATCATGAAAAAAGCAAAAAACTGTTGGAAGTGCGCGAAAGTGGGTTTTTTTACACGAATCTGGTACCATGTACCGGGCCACTTAATTCCCTTAAGCAGAAAACACACTCACGATAATCGGCCACTTGTAGTGTTTTCGATGTCTTGATATCCTGAGCCACAATCTCCACGCTCCAGTTGCCGAAATCTGGCTCAAAGGGCAACGGATGAAATGTGCCTTCGAAGTAGCCCGAGCCTAGTACCATTTCATAAAAACATCAGCGGATCTGCAGTACGTTTCTTTGTGTTTTCTTACTGCCGGGAAAGGCGGTGGACACGTTGGCCTTTGTTTCCACAGACTCTCCATAGGCATCCTGCAACGATTGAACAAAATAACATAAGAATAAAATAGAGAAAATTGCATAGAACAAAATAAGTCAACAGTTTTCCTGCAATACAGCTTTAATTGCGTCCGGTACCATAAAAAGTGCCGCGTAAAAGGCAAACGTTACCTTGAGAATGGCAGTAATTGTTTTAACGCTAGATGATAATTTGAGATCTTGATCAAGTATTAATGCTCGGAATCCGATAGCATCGGTGGCTTTATAAATAGGCTTATTTAGTTGGATGAGGATAATGTGATTGGCGTCCTTATTTGACGTAAGTTCTAAGAGGTTTTCGGAATATTTCGTGATCGGCCCGTTAGCGGTTTGGTAGACTACCGTCACTGTCAACTTAACGGAGCCGGTCGCCGGTACATTGGGTATCTGAAACAAGATTAAGTGAATTTAAAGAGCAGCATGCTCCGTAGAGGCGTGCTTCTATTTACGCCGTATGTATTTGTACATTCATTGTTTGTCCGGAAATATTTTACGAAAGGGATTTATGCCAGCAATCAAATTGTGCTCTCGGTGTTTGCTTAGTTTTATACCTGAAGGCGCAGAATCCTCCTTTCTCCCTTTTCCAGTGTTATGTTTGCACTTTGCACGGACCCACTTGCGCCAGGGACGGCGATCACGACGCTTATATCGGCATGAAATTTCTTCTGCAACGAATGTGCAATAATCTCGTAGACAGAATTTGGTCGGATACGTCGGTGTGAATAGACGACGATTGACCCATCATCCGTTTCTTCAACATAATACGAGGCCTGGAGCACCGTTATCAGCAAAAGCATGAAGCAAAATGATAATTTGAAAGACATATTTATTATTAATTGAACAAATTGCGTTTAACCAAAATTAGTTATACCAAGCGTTTGTTTTGTTCAAAAAATTAATCATGATTATAGCAATAAGGATAGCATTAAGTGTATCCTGGGCGAACTGGAAATATATATACGGTAATACTTATGTGCTCAGCCGAGTGGAAATTCAGTTATATTTATTGCAAAACACTTCCTTGCGCGGGAATTATCCAAATGACAATCTCAATTGCCCGACCAAAGGTTTCGTTTTCCAGCTCGGAACAGCCGAAGTCAGCCGAATGCACCGGAATTTGTTACTGCTAATGTGCATCATTTCCGCTTGCTGTGTCGACTGGCCGAATCATTACGCCTGATGAAAGTCAGATAGTGGCAATAAAAAAACGACAAGATAGCAACCTGTTAGAAAAAAATTAACATTTTATGTAGTATACCTCTGGTTGTAAAGTTATATGAAGTGGTAGTTACTTAAGCTGTAATGGTATGGGAAAGTATCGCTTAAGGGAAGTGGCCCGGTACATGGTACCAATTCGTGTACATGGACGAAAACTTCCACTTTCGAACAATCCCAAGCATATTCTTGCATTGTTTTAAGACATTCTGTAGCCAGATAACTTTTATATATAAGCGTAAAAACCGTTTGTGCGCGCAACATCCGGTTCGGGAGTTATGGCTGTAAGAAAATTCCAAACAGTTCAAATGCATTCCGGTTTACCAAAAGTTTCGTTATCAACTGATCTACTTCAAATTTTGCATGGAAACGCACATATGCATGAAGATCGTTTCTACACTGCACCACGGTCCTAGCAACTTTTTTGGAGTTTTAAAATCCATTGTAAAATCTGGAAAAAATGTTGTATCTTTGGTTCGGTGAAAACCATCTTCAAACTTACGTGCCTTTCACGCTTATGTGTACAAATCATCTAGCTACAGAAAGCAAAGCAAAGAAGTGTTTGGTACCTTGTACCGGGCCGTATTCCCCTTGAATAAATGATCTTTTAAATAAAGTATTTTCTTTTTGGCTTAAGACGGGAGTTCTGGTACTGATTCCATTTGTTCATGCCAGGTTACACGATGTCTGCTTTTCAAATTCTCTTTATGTGAACAGCATGTGCCGATTGTTAGAGATTGAGCGTTACTTAAGGAGTTAACTTATAATGAGAAACCGAGCAAAACGATGGCAAGCTTATAGTGCGACAAACCGAGTTTCCGAAAGGAATAAAGTACGTGAGCGCAACGAAAAAACACGCTTTAAATCCACATTTTATTCTTTATGGCACCATGCGTCGCCTGGTGGTTGACTTAGCACCAAAAACTGACACCGTGGCGTCTACTGTAACGCTTCATCATAGACTCGGAAAAGTTTTTTTTCGCTTTTTACATATACGCTTCTCTTTCAAGAATTCAGAGTCAGACTGGTTTCTGCCAAGCTGTTGACTGAAAAATCGTCCAATAGATCATGCTCAAAAATGCAAAGTCTAAGAAGACTTTGGTATCGAAGGCGGCAAGACCTTGCACGGGAAGAAGTACCTGCGCACTAGAAAAGGACCGAAACGAACCATTTCAAGCCGGTTTGGGTAACCTGTAATATGAGTCCTAATTCACATGCGGTTTTAATCAGTTCGAACAGTAGCCAACCGAAAAACGAGTGGTTTATGGTCAGGAGAAAATAAGCAGTTTTTTACCCACTATTGTGCCATTGAAATTCGATAGCAGCCAAGATTTTTAAGTATTAACACTTCAAGACATTGCATTTGCGTTCGAATTATGCATTTTATAGTCAGTCCATGTTTGTAACATGTACAAAGCACAACGTTTTCCCGCTATTCTTTGATATCTTTGAGTGAATATTCCAATAATTTCTTGACATTTGGCTCGTACATGCGGTACACAGTAACTGGGCGTGGAGCGGGGTCTTCGGTGGTGCTGTGACGAACGAGATTGAGACTAAGGCAAATCTCTTTTCCCGAATCAATCTGCAATAATTCCAAGGCAGCGTTAAAGAAGAACGCTTTTGGTCAGTGACATTGTATCTGACGGGTACCTTGCGAATATACAACTCGCACTTGCTGCTGCACACCGCATTGTCCACATCCGTTTGGTCTTTGAGCGCGGCCACATCTTCTTGATTGAATTCGTAGCCAGTTAGTGCGTCGATCTGGATCATTACCATCCCACTTTCAACGTTACCGATGTAACTAAAATTTTATGACCAGAGATCAATGCACCCAGTTTAATCAAAAATACGCTACAAGGAACTGAATGCAAAACAAGAAAATCCGCTGAACTAACAATCGACTAGATATTTTTTTAAAATTTCCGCCGTTTTCTAGTGCGCTTAAGCTGTGTTACTTACGTCGGGCAAAGTTCGATTGTCAGTATGTTATTCTCCGCATCATTTGAGCGCAACGTAAAATTAAACTCAAAGGTGCTAACTGGCGGTCCGGTAGGTTTCGGTGTGGTTGTTGTTGTGGGTTTAGTTGGTGTATCCGTTGGCAAAGATTTCGTCTTCATCCTCTCTTGAAATTTATATTCCACCTGGCAGCGAGCGACGCCAGACCCAGCGACTCTGATTACCACATTATCCGTGGTCAGTGGCAAATCGTAGCTTTTCGGTGCAAGACTGTCCTGGCTGACGGTATACTTGCCGCCCTTGACGCCGACAACTTCCAAGTTGAGTTTCTGCGATGATCCACCAGTTTTCAGCTCGCTTAACGCATTCAACGCGACTATGGTGTCCTAGAAAACATTAATTTAGGATAAACTGTTTGCAAAACATAGTCGACAACATAATAATTTTGTTGTATGCTTCAGCTTACCTGAGTTGACTTGAAGCCACCGTGGCCGTTTCGCTGTGACAGCAACCAATCGACAACCGGAGTTAAATTCCCAGTAAAACTGCTGTTACACAGTGCCAACAGCGCATAAGACGTAGTCTCCACATCCTTGGCTGTGAACTGCTGATCGTGACCTTTCGGACTTTTCTTGTCCAGCCAGCAGCGTTTCCCTTGCGACGGTTCTTTCGCCATGTTGTTCATCTTCGCAATGCATTCCTGGGTTCTGGCGCTGCCCGATCGGCTGAACACGTAGCACGTCAAACCCAGCGCAAACGGGTCTGTTGATTTGTCAAAATTTCGTTCCAAGTACTGGCGGGCTTTATTGGTGACATCGGTGGTGCGACCGTTCTCCAGGTACGCAAGCAAAACGAAGGCGGTGAGAATGTCGCCCTTGCCAACGGCACTGGCGCCAGCCAGCGGTCGGTCAATGATGCTGCCGTCTTCGCGGAAAGATCCGTCAGCGTTCTGTTTGGTGTCTAGGAATGCCAGCGACTTCTCAATTTGGTTTCGATCCACGCGGACAAATTCGCCGGCAAGAGTCATCCCCCGGACGACGTACGCTGTTAGCCATGTTGAACCGGGCTGCTCTTTTCGTCCGAACGTACTACGGAGTTCAAATGGCAACAAGTTATTTAACGGCTTTCTCAAAAACCTTAACATCTCGGTTACTGTTAATACAGTAACAACTTTTTCAGTTTATATTAGAATGGTACTAGGATATAGTAAATTAAATTTATTTGGAATCCATTACGTCTTCGCATTGCGGTACTGTAATTTTGTCGTTCTGAAAACACTTTGGGGCGTTGCTTACTTGTATGATCCATCCTTCAACCGGAAGCTTGATTGCCGCTGAAACCCTGAAAGAACAAACACCAGCCTTCATGATGTGTAATGTAATTTACAAAATAAATATTTACCTGTACGCTTAAAATAAATAGATACTACCACATCCCGCCAACTTGAAAAACGGAAAATGAGCCACGTACATACTCTACTGATGTACATTAAATGTTCAGAATTAAATAAAGTGATTATGTTACGCATGTAATACGAGTATGCCGTATACAACGCGATTCCGGAATTGCAAAATCGAGGTAAAGTAACGGCGCGCATAGCGTTCTAATGCTGCTTCCTGTTTGGCATGAATCTTCTTGTTATAGGTGAATATCAGCGATGCGAATCGTCTCTTTAGCCCCTATAGGCTATATGTAGGTCGGTAGTATCGGTACATATACTTCTACATCACCGAGTTTTATATAGGGTGTGGGGGACTATTTTAGTCGAACCGTTACATTGCTGTCCTCATCCCGCTGGAGTGTGACGTTGCGGCAGTACATATGTTAAATCCGGAGCGGTACATAAGCGCCATGTTCAGCCACATCGTAAATTCCAGCCGGGTGACGGCAGCAGTGCAGACAAACGGTTCAAGTAGGATGCTTTTCCCTTTATATGAAATCTCTCAATTACTGACCTTTGTGCATATTTTCTTTTAATCGCTTCTCGCGATTATTGGTCCCTAAGGCGCTTCCTCCCAGCTTTCTTAAATATCTGGCTAAGAACACATTGGGCATCAGTATAGCCATCGTCTGTTCACCACATCCGGTGGGAATTCGGATAAGTCCCTCGAATTCCCGGCTCATATCAGGCAGAGTCAATTGGTTCACGGCGGGCGCCCACATGTCCCCTAAAAATAAGCCGACATCAAAACATTACCCATACAATAACCCCTCCCACACTCGAAGCACTCCGACCAGCCCCTTACCAAAAATCGTCAATTTAACCCCAATGGAATTGGGAACCACATTAGCCGGGATGATGCTCTTATCAACGGGAATGGTCACGGTGGGCGTTTCCGAGGAGAGGGTGATTACATCAGAGATTTTGAACACGGGAGCGCCTGGCTGGAGGATTTGGATTTTTTTCTGAATACGGTCGACCACGCCGCCGCCTTGTTCAAACACTTCGGTGGTGACGGTAACCACGCCCTTTTTAAAGGGTCCCAGTGGGATGGGGAAATACTGAAAGGCGTTGCGCTGTTTTATTTGCAGATCTGCGTTGAAGGCTTTGTCGCGCGGTTGGCTGGTTTTGACTATGTAGCGGAAACCCAGGGTGGTTGCTGCTGAGGATTGCGCGCGGAAATTGAAGAGCGTAATGTTGACTATGTTGGTCTCGTTTTCGATCATCGAATGTGGAGTGTCCATGTGAATGTACAGCTCCTGATAAACTCGCAGCTACCAATAAACAATTAAAATTAATTTTCTTCTACCTATTGATTTTCCAAAAATAGGATATGATATTAATTCACTATACGCCTTTTTTAAGCACGCGTTTTCTTTATGGTTCATATCTGATCACATAATTCGTGACACTTTACACGTCATTACCCATACGGTCAGTAAACCTGTACTCGTACTGGTTATAAATGTTCGATTAAGTAAAAAACGATTGAAACATTTATTTTTTCATTTTTTTCCTAAATGGTCTGCAAGTATGGAGCCTCGACTGCACAAAATACGTACATCACTTGGTTTAGTTGTCAGACCGATTGGTTGTTGAGTGCTGACGGCAAAGGCCGTTACCGCCCACGTCGTAATAGAATCGGGTACGGTTTCCAGATGGGATAATTTCCCGGTTTTGCTACGGAGAGACCAGATGTAGCTCGCACATGTCGTGCGGGGAAAACGTCTAAACTTTGAAAGCTTACTCAGTTTGTTTGGTGATGAACATGAAGCTGTCGCGGAAGTCTTTACGCAATAAAGGTTCCGCTGATGCCGGTCGTCCTGATATGGAAATGAAAGCCATACTTAATTAAATGCAAGTGGTGTAGCGGCAACACGATACAATGTCCAAAAATGTTCAAAGTACCTTCAGGAGCGGAATTTTGCATGAAACCATCGACCTCAAAAACCGAAACAACGAGATTGCCCGCCTGCGGAAATATTGATGGGAAAAATTTTCGCTGTTAGTCTTTTGTTGAAGAAAAAGCTCGGGCTTTACCTGAATTTCTTCGACGTCACTCGGATTTTCATCAGGAACTTGCGGCGCAGTGCGCAACAGCTTCTCAACAACCTGCGAAAAAAAATGTCGTAAACAATTTAGGACCAGTTTTGCTTGGGACGCCGTAAAGGTCATCCGCAGCACATTTATGACAATAGTGCGTTACCTCTTCCGCGGACAAATCGTGACCGGAAGCCAGCTGCAGGAGATTCTTGTCGACGGCCAGCAGCCCCACCAGCGAGTTGGGAGCGGCGGTTACTTCGATTTTAGCTTTTTTGCCTAGTCCCGGGACAACGTAGTCCTGGCGTTTATCTTCGGGACCGACGTTTAGGCTTATCTGCATATTTATTACATTATATTACGGCTTTAAAGAACAGTGATTTATTTAACCGTCTGAGACCAAGATAAAAAAAATCATTCAACGGAAAATCAGATATGCTGCAGGAGAGCAAATCTGTACATACTTACATTGCGCTAGCCGGTATCTCGATCCTCTATGATTTAATTGTTAATTAGGTTGCGATTCTGGGTCGTAATAGTTTTTTTCTGACACCAGCATTGGCAACTGCATAACTGACTTATCCGCTTTAATTTAAGGGAAATGTACCATTATCAGGTTTCAGCATTTATGGATCTGCAGTTTTTAGCCGAGCTATCAGTCAAAAAATAATTTTTTATGGTAGAGTTGGCTTACATCCTGTACAAGTGAAGTCTGCTCCACGGTGATCTCCGCACTGTCTGTAGCCACTCCCTGTGAACCGCTGTAGTAGCCGATGATCGTAGATGACGGTGCCATGTCCGCCGTTACTTGGAAATTGAGACGACCGCTCTGTTCGTCCGTCATCTTGGCAGATGTCGCTATTGCCACACCTTTTCCGGAGACAACCTGTAACGAAACAATTTAATTCCGCTTGGATACTATTATGGCGGTATTTCTATTTCATGGGCACATGTGTTCGCGAAAAGTGAGATTAGGTAACGGAATTTTTTATTGTGAAATTCTGATGTACAGTGTATGTATGTATTGACGAATCTTTTTATTCAGGCAGTAGCCAATTAACATAACAAACAAGCCCGCGCTGATAGGCACTAATAAAAAGACAGGTTTATACAGGTTTTATACGGACAATTGTATTGATGAAACCGATAATAAAAACAGTTTTGGTGGCTAATTCAATATTTAATTCAATTCTTATTCTTCTCATTCAATTCTTATTTTAATTCAATATTTAATTCAATTCTTATTTTATTTTGCATTAATTTATGTTTTATATATTTTATTGACTATGAAAACATAGTCAATAAAATACGCAAATCATCAATTACCTAATACATAATAATACAACTTTATAATTATTTCAAATTAATATTACAGTAAAACCTGTGACTTTGAAGACTCGCGTAAATTGAACACTGGTGTACATTGTATGACTTATTTAACTTAATGCGCTTAATAATCTCATTAACAAACTTATTACATATCGTTATCTTCTTACCGCATAATACATCGTTTTGCAGTCCTGATTACACTCCAGCATAAACTGCACGTAATCGCCCACCCGGTACTTCTTCGTGCCGAAGACGCGAATGTGGGCGGCGCCGACGGTGTTACTGGGCCGGCGGGGCACATCCACGACCTTGGTCACGTCCTTGACCTTCACCGTAATGAGCAGCTTCTCCGTCTGTGAGGAACAGCGCAACTGCAGCAGCACCACGCCCTTTTCCACATCCACTTTCTTATCGGTGATCTCTAGGGTTTTCTCCACCAGGCCGTGGTCAATGAGTGCCACTTCCGTGGCGGTGAAGTCGGCGGCCCGCAGAGCGGCGGGATGGGGCGTGCCATTGTGGTTGGCAATGCGGATGGTGATGCTGGTCACCAGACCGGCGCGGAAGGTATCCGACGGTGAGCCCATCGTGATCGCGAAGGGCGCACAGTGGTAAGGAATTCGCTTTTCCGCTTTTTCGATTTTATTGGTCAAGCGCTCTTTGGCGCTGGCCACTACGGTGATGTAGCCGTCTTTGTTCTCTTGGCAGAATTTTTTCTGCAGCGCGGGATGGTTGAGTTTGTAGCTGTGAGTTTGGCTGGCACTGGTCATTTCCGTTGCCTGAAAAATTATAACAGCTTACTTATTTAGAAAACCGAAAACCAGAATCTGTATTGGCTGAAACTGATTCTTCCTCCTTCGCTAATTTTACGGCTAGACGCACAAAGAAAAATGAACAGGTCTGCTCATAAGTTTTACTCTGTACTGTGTTTGAAAAAAATGTGCATTCGGCAAAAGCCTTGTATACTGGTGTTACTCAGTAAATTAACGTAAAATAAAATGGTTAAAAAATTTAAAATTAAAAAAGGTAATAATTTTCCCAAACTACTTCCGGTAATTTACTGGACCCTACAAAAGCAACCGCGTCTCCTTTTGCAACAATTAGAATTAAACTCCGAAAGAAAGAAAGAGGCAGGTGGGTTAATACATCGATCGCATGAAAGCGCAAACAGGAATATTAAGACACTGATACACAGGTTAATATTGAGTAGAAATCATTATTGTACAATACTGTACATACATTGTACATGTCATAATTTAATCATATTTTGGTACACGTACATATTTTGGTTTACGGTTACCCATGCCGCTTACGTGCAGCCATCTGCTGGCAATGAGTAAAATTAATATACCTGTGTTGGCAGCACTTTATCTTCAGATGTGGATGGATCTTTTATAACAATATCCACTGAACCAACTACCGGGTTTCCTGTTTGATCTCTGCAAATGTTTGCGTAATAATCGTGATGGAACCATTTTCTGGCACCGTTATTTTAAAAAAACCAAATATAATTGAAAATAAAAAGTTTTATACCTGACAGTAACGCTCAGCGGAAGTGTGGGATCGTCCTTTGTAATCCACTCAGGGGTATTGAAGTATATTGCGAAACGAGGTAAGCCTGCGGCAATGCAGCAGCATTAGTAATAACAAAACATTATATGTTATTAAATTATATTTATTTTCCGTAGAAAGTTGATTTCTTATTAGCTCATTAAATGCAGCGACGTTGAAATCGTTTTGAAAGCCAGTGAAAAAGAATATCAAATTCTTGTCGAAATCTTCACATTTCGTCAACTTACGATAATTGGTCACTTGTAGTGTTTTCGAAGCACTCTGATTCTTTGTCACAATCTCGACGCTCCAGTTGCCGTACTCCGGCTCAAACGGCAACGGTTGGAAGGTGCCCTCAAAATAGCCGGGACCTGTGGAGCAGATGACGTTTTACCGGCTACAAAGCTTTGTGTAGGAAGGCTATCTTTACTGTTGGCATTTGCGTAGGAAATGTCGGGTTTTGTCTCCACACTTTCTCCATTCATATCCTGTAATTATCAATCGCGTTATCAAGCAGGTAATGGCACGAGAATAATTTACCGGTTAAGTCCAAAACCTCACTAGCAGGCTGATCGGTGGCTTTTTGCGTTGTACAACAGGATATTAAAATATAAGAGCGAAAGAAACGCGCCTTTACCTTGAGAACAGCCGTAATTGTCTTGACGCTAGCTGATAACCGGAGATTCTGATCCAGTATCAACGCCCGGAACCGGACGGCGTCGGCGGCTTTGTACATGGGTTTGTCCAGCTGAATCAGGATGATGTCATCACTGGGCATCGGCTGTAGGTTCTTTTCCGAACTTTTTATCGTTTGATGGCCGTCACTATCGGCATTTTTGTCGGCATTTTTGTACGTAACGGTGACGTTCAATTTAACAGCGCCGGTTGCCGGCAAACTGGGGATCTATCAAAAACAAAAGTATCATTATTTTATATTTCAAGAAAAACGGCTGTGTCTAAACTTTATTCTTATTAATCAATGAAAGTAATAATCCCAAGGCAGGCCGTTTGGGACAACCGTATCAATTTTATACGTTCAAAATACAAGGGTTTCTTTGTAATTACTTATTTAATATTGTGATCAGTATAATATTATCGGATAACTTCTCAGCCCATCTGATAAGTAGGTACACAATTATACTACACTTGCCGGCTTTACTTTACGAGTTTACGTATACTAACTGTGCAACTAAACATGCAGTTGAAACTTTTCCAACTTTTCGTAAACTTTTCGTAAACAGAAACTTTTCCAGAACTAAAATTCAGAAATCACTCTGTATTAAAGTGTCATTTTAAAAGCAAACGAAGCGCGGAAGAAATAACAAGGCAGAAAAAAAAATCTTATTCATTTTCAGATGATTGAGTAACAAATCACACCTTTGCACATGTTATACCAGCACATGGATGATGGGCACACTGCAGAACTGAATTTTGACAGTGCATCCGTTTAAACCAGCGTTTTGAATATGCTCATAACTGGGCTAGCGTACTTTTTATTATTCATTTTTTTTACTTTTGCTGCATATTATATTTTGCTACTTTTTATTAAAATAAGTTTTTGCAGCTTGTAATAGAATACGTTCGGTTTTTCTGGTCATGTTAAATATAACAAAAAATACCTTGAGCTTCAAACGTTTCTGATCCCCCTTTCCCAGCAACACCGTCGGACTGCGAACGGACCCCGTGGGCGTCGTGATGACGGCATCCACATCCGCGTCGAATTCCCGCTGAAATGACTGTGCGATGATTTCATAATCGGAGTTAGGTCGGATAAGCCGGTGTGAATAGACAATAATCGCTCCTTCATCCCGCACGTCCTCTTGTGCCGCACACAGCGCCGTGAACGCCAAGCATATCAGCAATATTTCTGTATACGCCATAATGTTAAAATGACGACAACACCGGCAACAAACTGATCAGCGATATTTTATTCCACGGCTCGTACTTATACAGCCGCCGCACTGAGCGCCACAAAATAATTCTTGAAAAAGAAGGCGTGCAACTCACGGTTTATGCAGTCTGTGAGATGTTTCGCCACTTCTCGAGTGATTACAATCTCCAGGTCAAAGGTCATCTGTTTCCTTTACAAGACAGCGTGAGTGGACAGCCGGATGGCGCGAAATGCCTAGTGAAGGTGCGCATCATTTCCGCATACTGACGACTGATGGCTGCCCGATAGGCGCGACTTGGTGGTGATAAGAAGGGGAGATTGCGCTTGTTAGTATATTTATCATTTACACAGCTGCAGCACCTTGTAATTCACCGCGGCAGTTAGTTATTTGTTGGTCTGCAAGATGTTTTTGCATAATACAATCATGAAAGCCGCCATCGCGGTTGTGGTTATTTTGCTTACGGTGCAGGTCTGCTACGGCAAGTCCAGCCCTTCGGAAGATGAAGGTACAATGCTTGCCTTACTGGTTAATAAATTTGGGTTTACATATTTTTAACAAGGATGGTTAACTGGCAACCGAAGGTCCGAAACCATGTTATTAATGCATTTTTTTTGTAAATTTTACTTCTTCTGATACTGGAGATGCTTTGTTACTGTCCTTCATTAAATTTATATATCATTATGTATTGATGTATCAATGCATTTCTTGTGCTCCGAATTGTATAACCACTTCTGTAAATTTGCTTCGACTTGTGTCAACAGTGTATGTATAAGATGAAACGCGGTACTACTCTGTATAATTAAGTATATTAATTTACTGTATCGTACTAGCATGACTAAATTAAGCAAGCGCTATAATTGTAGTTCTTCTGGAGCTATTTTGCCGTGGAATCTACGTTCTCCCGTGTCCCGACACTACGGAGATTGGCGATCGCGCTGGACGGTTGCGCTTCTACCATGTTCCCAAGAGCAACTGCAGTGTCAAATTGACGACACCGAGCAACTGCAACAGCAAATCCGCAATCTATTTACACGTTCCGTAAGTACAGTTGTATACCACTAAACTATAGTAGTGTATGATTCACGAGAGTGAGTATTTTCTGCCATCAGAGACATAGTAGGATTGAATAAATTATATTGCGACAATAATCTTAGGGTTCCTATTTTTTCTGGTTTACCCATTTTTTAACGACTGGGTTAGTAAAGTACGCTCGGTAAAATATAATACAATGTATTATTGTACCGATACGTATGTATGCAAAATTTTCTGGCTGTTGTTATCGTCCTGGTTCTGTCAAAAATGGCAAAAGCTTGTTCATTCTTACGTTGTTGTGGCAGTTTCCGAAAACAGGTCATCAGCTGATGCTTTTGTTCTGTCTCAACCTGTAGCGTCGATCTATTTGCAGAGTGTCGTATCTGGGTGAAAGCCAGACAGTGAGGATCTACGAGCGCATTGACGGAAAATCCACCCTGGTCAAACAGATACCCGGCGGCAAGTCCTACAACATGCCCAACAATGCCATCGAGTCCATTGCACAGTTGGTGTCCAGCTACCAGAAGGCGCCTTCCCTGACCATAAACATGGATCTTGGGCCAGAGAGAAAAGAAAATCCATATCACGAGATCATTTTTGATTACACGGTCCTCACACGTAAGTGCGGTAGTCACACTAACTTCACAATGCCGTATTCGGCAGTACAGTATACTGTTTGGGGGCTCTACTTCACATAGGTATTTATATGGCGCATTCTTGGCGCGGGTAAGAGTAGTAATACGGTTACGTACGCTGCTGTGTATTGCATCCATTTAATAAAGGTCATAGTAAAATTTTCGAAAATTATGCGGCATTTGGATGTAAAAATTTTTTATGTGCAGAAAAGCCGAAACCGGATGAAGTTCTGTGTCAAGCACTGAAAGGCTACATCCCCCGGAACATATTGTGTGATGCTTCCGATACGATGCGAGTCAGCTGTCCGGAAGCCTACATGTCGCGTACTGATCCCAACAGCGTCATGAGTGTACAATCTTGCGGTATGTTAATAAGTAATGCACAGACACGACTGGAATTTGTTATAAATGTTGCGTAATGCTGGTACTGTGGAAATCCGTAGTAAACTTTCGATGCAAAATGTTTTATCAATTTTCTGCTGCAGACGCCTCTGAGGATCCTGTAATCGATGCCATCGGCGATCCACCCGTCACTCCTTCAGTGACAAAGAAAATAACGCCTTCCAAACCGCCAACCAAAGCGACGAAAATCGCACCAGCAACAAGTAAAACATCCAAAAGACGAGGTACTGGAAAGACATCAGCTCCCAAAACGGCAGCGCGGCAGCGAATACCCGAAGAACCAATAGCCGTCTCCATGTCCAACGCCACCCACGGTGAGCTATCAGTCGGATAGGAAGGGTCGCCATCGCAGATCATGTTTCCATCGTGGATAAAATGAAGTTTCAGCGGGATCCGGTGCTGGTGGACGTCGCACCGGTAGTTATTCCGCCGGAACAGCGCACCATGAAACACATCATGGCCACGGATGTAACGTACATCCAGGTATCGCGGAATCCGACGATCGCCGGGATCCTGGAGGATGTCAACGCGTTCGCGCTCACCCCAGAACAGCTAGATGCGATCAATTATTCACTGGAGACGTCCGGTTGCACTTTGGCGAACATCCTCGATAAAAAGACGACCTTTGGAAGTAAACAGTCCAGCTACATTCGTATTCCGGGACCAGCCAACCTCCGTGCACCCGGTCAGGAAATGGTCCTGGAGATCTGGCCACGGGGTCACTACAGCCCGGTACATAATCATGGGAACACCACCGCGGTCATCAAGGTTCTGCAGGGCTCCATTAAATCCGAGTGGTATAATCCGATTGTCAATATCAGTTACGAGCAGCCGGTGCTGGTGCGCTCCGAGATGTTCCATGCCGGCAACATCACCTGGATGAAATCGGATATGTACCAGACGCACAAACTCCACAATACTAACATGGATATGGCCGCCATCACGATACAGGCGTACCGCTACGAGGATGATGCGGATTTGGTGAAAGAGGATTATTTTTACTATGTGAAGCCCAATAGCCCGTATCTGGGTCAGTTCTTCCCGTCGATTGATTTGCACATTGATGAGATCATTCAGCCGACAGGGAAAGTAATTCAGGAATTCAAAAATCAAAGGTGTCAGTAGTGAGATCTTGTGTTTTTTGATACATTATATTGATTGTCTTATTTACTACAACGTAGACTAAGACGAACCACTATTGTAAACACAATGTTCTTGTGGTTTCTGCTGACAATGTTATCGCTGTGAGTGCCTCATTGTATGTGCTCGTATCTTACGTCAGATCTTATTACTGGTTTTCAATGCTGCTGCTTAGTTTTCTAAGTAAGAGTATTAGTTAAAATACGGTATTTTAAACGTTGTTGAATATAAAAGTTCATACAGTAAACATTCACGCACATTCACGCACACCATTGCAAAATGCGTACTATAAAATGGACACGGGTCTTCGGAAGCTAACTAAAACGTTAGTTGGTTCTACGGATCAATACTATGCTTCCCCCAATGAAGTGCCACCTTCTATTCGTCCTACGTTTCCATGAAAGTAAGAACATTCTCGATATGCAGTGCTTATTGATGGTTCGAAACAGAGCGCAGTACATGCGTGTTTTTGTGTGAAAATTAGTGCGAATGAAAGAATGCTGGCCAGAGGTAAAGTTTGGTGTATAACGGCGCCCGTCTTTATTGCAGTTAATGTTCGAAATGGCTACGCGCGAGAGTATCTAGTCTCGCGCTATCAGAATTAATATTCAATTACTATTTACATTATTGTGTATCTGCACATGCAATGACAACTAAAAATAGTACAGTACGTAATTGCGCTGACACACAAGTTTTACTGTATTTGACCCACACTATCAGTGCCATTACAGGACTGTGTCATGCAGTCATGTAAACATTAAATTTACGAACAGTTAGTACAGAGTACAGACGTATATTTTTCATCATCGTCACCGCGCGCATTTTTGTATTCGCACAATTCCGTGATTTCTTGTATAAGAACACGCTACTCAATCCGTACTAAGTATAATTATGTCAAAAATTAATAGTTTTTCGCTTGGTGATGGACCGGTTTTTGTATTGATGTTTTATAGATACTGCAGAAAAGTCAACGAAACAATAGAACTTGTAGAAGACACAAGGCATCTGCCCGTCATAACAGCACAGATCGGTGGGCAGTGCAGAAAAACAACCGGTCGTCATCATACTGGGCGATGGTCCAGTTGTTAGCGTTTGTTACCAACGTCCACTGAGCTTGAGAATGTTTTGTAATCACATGTGTTCTCTACCATGAGCGTCCAATATCAACATGAACATGGCGAGGTGGTAACTAATACTAACTATGATGACCGCCCAGAATACGGACGATCAGTGAAGGAGTATTACTGCTATCTCGGTTAATCCTCGACTTGTACACTGACGAAATTATTCAACCGGAAGGAAAAGTCATTCAAGGGTTTATATGTACATTGGGCAAGATATAATGCTACAACAGCGACTATTTTATCTTTTTTTATCAGAAAATGAATGTGCTGTACCGAGCTACAGACATAAATCGTTCATGCAGTACACAATAATTATATGCTACATACATAAAATTATTAAATTTTCATGTAGTTCTTGTAGCATATGTATACGTGGGTAACGCTCTGCGTGCAGTTTTTTCATGTGAAATACGGTTTGCAATGTCATTACAGCATTTTCGATGCTTCGCTGCCATGTACAAATACAATGCTGGTACCGTTTCCAATAAAATTGGTAGTTAAAAATTCCGGGTTTAACAACTGCTAATTAATTATTGCTTGGCATGAGCATGCACAATTATGCATCAAACGATATCAAGCCATTAAATACCGCAGCCACTGGATCACGGAAACGAAGGTTTAGTTGCGGGCAAGGTCAGAGTATTCATATGGCTTGTGCCTTTTAGTTCGTCATTATTTAGAGTGCGAGCTGGCCTCATAAGGAATAAAAGTCCCCAAAGTGTTCTGGCGCCGTGGCGATATTCTTCCGACATTGCAAAGAAAATAAACTGTAATTCAAAACAAAACATTATCAAATCATGTGGATACATACATACATCATCATGTGCGTACATTACATACACACATTATGTGAAACTTGTACGTTCACTAGAAGTATACTTTTTTCTATGCATGTGAGTACGTATGTACAATACACTTTTAGCCCAAAGATGCTTTTGGCATCGAATGATAACTTATAAGTCAGATGATCCAGCATCTAAATGGAAATATGTTGCGGACATGCGGCTAGCAACTTTCTAAAATCGTTAATCGTGCAACACGGAAGCGCTCTCTTGAAGTTTTGCACTTGTTATTCTTAGAGATACCCAAATCATAACTGTTGTGGAAATAATAAAATTCTTGTTCCGTACCGGATTGCCGACATATCCACACCATGATAAACTTCTGATCCACAGCTGTGTCGTCGGGTTCCGCTGGTACACGTTGAAGAACGACGTAATCAGAATCGAATGCGGAAAGTAGCAAACACAGTACCACACCGCACAGGCAAACAGCATCTTGGTTACCGCGGATCGCCGTTGACTGCTATCACTCTTCGTCTTCACCGCAACTTTTGCGCTTTCCACATTCACCCGGTTGCGGCACTTGATCCCAACCGAACGGATAAAGATTCCCACGTAACATCCACAGACAACTACCAGCGGAATGTACACACCAATCACAGCGGACAGTGTGGACACAATCGACGCCCCATCCGGTTGCAGCCCGCATCCGAACCACGGCGGAATGGCACGGTACAGACCGCCGATGTTAAATAATGGAGGTACATTAATAACGGCGCTGACGATCCATGAATATGAAATACAGCCAACTGCTACGCGGTTTTTGGAGTATTTCGCGTAATGATGCGGGAAGATGGTGGCTACGAAGCGGTTAGCAGCTAAAAACGCGGCAGTCCATTGGCCGCTGAACATGGTGGTCAGAAAGCTGAAATGAATACCGGCACATGATGACACGGAAAACGGTAACCGTGTGCCGATAAAACTGGCGTATGTATTCAACGGTGCATGTATCCCACAGATGAATAAATTAATCGACATGAAGTGGACAATCAGAATTTTGCAACCGGAACGCTGATTTTTTTGGCTTGTACAGATTACTGTTAACAGAAACGCGGTAAGCACAGCGCCGATTATGCAAAACGTAAAGGTAACAGCAAACCACAATAATAACGCGGAATAGTAATAAATTCCCACCGGAATACTAGTGATATTAGCAGAAAACAGGCTGTCTGTCGAAAGGGTCGTGTTGTTTGCTGCATTTTCAATAAAGACGGTTCCGTTGTCGATGAAAAGGTTGGCGGTGTTCCCAGCCATACTGCCGGATTCACAATGGATTTGCTACGTTTGTGTACAGTATCGGTGTGTGCTTATAAGAGATTTGTTAATAAATCCTTCCGTCCCCCGCTGGAGCATATGTAACGAGATATTGCCATTTACCTTGATTGTTCCATGTATGGTATGTACACCCCCGGCTTGCGGCATTATTCAGGCCATCCAATCGATGAATTTCAAGGTTATTTAGTGTGCTCGAATCGCAGCGTTACCGGGTTGGTAAAGGATAAATCCAGCGGGAAATCAGTGGTGTGCCTGTGAGCCCGCAAGTACACGCAAAACAGAAATACCTGTGTTTGCTTGAGGGAAACGTGCATGTGGAAACCAGCGGGATGGGTGAGTGGATAGAGTTTCATTATGAATCAGTGAGCAGGTACTTAGTGAAATTTCAGGTTCTTAGAAAGATATGGAATCCTGTGCTTCTTCATTACAGTGTGATCTGCGGCCGGAAGGTAATAATTCTGTTAGTGCATTTTTTGCGCTGCCAGAGTATCTTTGCTGGGCGTTTTTGCAAAATAATCGACGGAAGTGAAGCGAAGATCCTCTATGTTCGAGAAAACGGTTACGTCGGTCACGCACTGATAATCTTAAATAAAATATGCGCATGAGTTTTAAAGTTCTATTTAATAAACACAAAAAAGTAAATTTAGTTTAGAGAAATTGTTTCAAAAAATATAGAACTCGTTCTTTTAAAAAATTTACAAATCGCTTCTTTAATTTTTGTTTCTCATTTCTTTTCAGTCTTTTAATACCCGCCAAAAGCGGTGCACTTCTTTGGTAACGAGAATTTGAGATTGTGCGGTAAATATATTCGCTAATACCTCTTGGAAAACGTTAGCAAATCTAAAATTATGGAATACCTTTCAGAAACTCTAAGGGGAGGGCTCCGATTCTACCATTTTCAACCTTTAATGCACTGCACAAAGAAATATAGCTTTACTCGTCTCGCCGACCATTACATATTTGCACACTGACATTTGTAACCGGCAAAACCGTCCGGACGGAGGAACCGTCCGCCGGACACTAATGCCGGTTACAGTCGATATAGTGACTGAATAACCAACTCTATGCATTCGTATGATACCATTCTACGGATAGGTAAGAAAAAAATTATTCTTCTCGAAAATTCGATTTATTGACTGCAGTATTAGCACAAGAAGAGCCATCAGGATCGATTCTGCAGGTCTTTCTGATATGCTAGATGATTCATGCAACCCTTTCACTAAAAAAGCCGACGTACTTATCGGGAGCAATTTTCTTAACACCTTTTCTAAAGATTGTATATGTACCGTGATGTACCTATGGAGGCCAATTATCCCTCATTTTTTGTATGCTGCTTTTAGCTGGCCAGCTAGCAAAGTTTCCCAGTCTTTGCGCATGAAGCCAGTGTATAAGGAAGTTTAACTTCCGGCATACCACTTGCTGTACAATGACCTGTGTTGGTGACGAAATGGAAACGTCGCCGCACTGGTTCCAAAATTAAAGTGACGCTGAGAATGAAATTATTGCAAGCGAAGTTACTCATAATTGTATACCGAAATCTCTGTGACAAATCATAAATGCAAGCGCACCGCTGATGTACACCATAATATTATGCAGCGTGTAGACGTACTTAATTGAACACAAATAATCCCTTACAGATTTTACTGAAACAATCCATTGCTTCCACGGCAGTAGTGCAATTTTGTGTTGTGTTTGAAAGTTCTCAAGCAATTGTCTCGCAGGCTACCGTCGTCGTAATACGTCAGCATGACAGCAACAGTACGAATTTTGGCCGTGATACACATCTGCATAGCGCCAAAGTGCAAAATATGAACGCATTTAGAAAGGTTGATTGCGATCATGCTCTCATACTTGAATACTCGTATACTTTTATTACTGTATTATTGTATTAACTTACGAGAATCGGCATTTGTTTACAGCGAGCCGACATATGCTTTCTTACTTAAAGCGGCACATTTTGACGGCTAAAGGTTCTGAGTACATCGCCATTCCACGGCGGGATTTTTATTTTACGTTTTGATAACCCTAGTCTCGCAAATGGCTACAAGACTTCGATTATGCCTAGCATTTACAAGCTTATTTTGTCTCGTCTTAGCGTACGATGATACCGTTATAGACGATAATGGTGCCACGATTATTTATTCGCACCGTTTGGTCCGACCGCATGCGGACTATGAACTGATCGCGCAAAACATGCAGGAGCATTACGATGTTGATGTTACAGCGGAGCTGAATTTAACCACTACGATGGTGCACAGTGGGAAGGTGATGGTGGCGAAAGGGAGCCAAGAGAAACTACGTCTCAAGGTACATATAACAAATACATTTTCTAAGTAGATTTGTAAACAACAAATAGATTTTTTGTAGATTCCAAGTTTGTCTGGAGTTGGACGCGTGCTGCTGAACGTCACCATTGCCTACCGGGGAACGAATTTTCCCATTCGCACTTCGGAACAGTACATAAAGCCCCTCCCATCGGATGACATTATTCTCGTACAGCTGGACAAACCAATGTACAGAGCTGGTGATGCGGTGCGCTTTCGGGTTTTGGTACTCGATTAGGATCTCCGTCTATCCACCCGCGTGAAGACTGTCACTGCACTTTTAAAGGTAAAGCAGAGACCGAATCGTCTTAAACGCTTGGCTTAAACGCTTAAACAAGTTGGCAGTACCTTGGCACACCATGACAACAAAAATAAAAGTGTAATATGCTTTAATTTGACTCTTACTGAGTTCAATGAGGAACGTACAAAATCAACATTAATCGAGTACATGACAAAGCAGAAATCAAGTTCGGTCGCCTGTTTCCGCTGCTTGTTAAATTTGTAATGATTGTACATAATGTTTCTTTTGTGCTGTTAGATTGTTCTTGTATTCGCTCATCAATAAATATGTAACAGAATGAAAAAAAATTACTAAGAGTACCTGGCGACCTTCATGTGTAATATACGTATAATATATATAATACAGATATACATATACGTCGTATATGTATACTGCGCCAACACGGAGTGGTAACACAACGTGCAATGCCGTATAGTGACTAACCTATTAGTGGGCCAGGTCAATTGCTCTGCGTAAGTCTTACGCGACGCGCAAGCGGCAGTCGGGTAAAAAATCATGACATCACGGCGCGTAAGCAGGTAAACGATTTGATTGGTAAACCAGAATTCTGGGATGGGTTTTCAGCTTACCCGTGCGTCACGGTGCGTGTAACCGTTGCGCTTCGAAATCGAAGCGCAACCGTTACCCAAACTACGAGTAACTCGCAACTCTCCTGCACAGATCAACAAATTTTTTGTTTGTTTGAACCAGAAGTGCATCCAGCGACCCAGATTGACACTCCTAAACTCGACACTCCTAAACTCAGAATTAACTTTTTGATGTAGTAACACATTAAAGCATCAAAAATAAAATTTTCGGTTCCACTTCAGTTTTTCAGTTGTTCAATTTCTTTCTTGCCACGGAAGCGTACTCGACTTACGATTGGACGATAAATTTTTCGCTGAGTCATGGACAGATTTTTACGCGTTTCTCCGTTACCCGACGCGCAATGGTTACCCAGATGCAATTGACCTGGCCCATTATTCAATCTTGATTCCGCGTTTTGCACCAAACAAGCTATGTAGAAATCGGTATTCACCGTTTATTCGTTTACACACGATCACACACTCCTTATTTTCAGGATCCTTCTGATGAACTGGTGGACAGGAGACTTGACATAGCATACACCCATCCCAGCAGTAAGGGTTTGACACCTTAAAAATATCTACGCAATCTTTGGCTTGATACAGATACATCGATACTTTTTGCTGCTTCAAAAAAACTGTATACCGTTCTACTGTTAGGCACACGTTACAATAATGATATGGCCATTACCCTCGTAAATACGTAAAACAATAATGTTTTTAACCAGGTCCAGGATATTTCGAAGATGCATTTCTGCCGATTTACTCCGATCCTGAATATGGCAACTGGTCAGTGGAAATATCCGTCCAGGGCCAAACTGCAGTCAAAAAATTCCTAGTTGCTCAATACAGTAAGGCAGTAAAGCCGTGGAATCAGTAAAATCATGAAATGTAAGGCGCATTGCACCTTGTGCAGCGGTTTTGGTACAACACTGTTGACGGTCCATCATTTTTGTGGTGTTAGGCCTGCCACGGTTTTCGTTGCACTTCCAAGCCCCGAAATGGGTTTCCAGGGACGATACAGCGCTCAGTTTAAGCCTGCTAAGGTACTGTGGTGCCAAGTAAATTCCGAACCATTTCGTAAAGCCTGATACACTAGAGCTGTATATTTGGTTCAGCGTGCGCTGAACGTGCTGAACAGCGTCAGGCTGCCAGTAGCAAAGGGCCGAGCGTAAAGGAGCGTTGCTCACTCTTGAAAATTCGTTCCTGCTTCTCCATCAAGATTTATAGACGTGAATATAATCCAAAATAAATTTTTACAATTTATGGTTACAAAACATGCTAACTGTATTACGCATTACCTAACTGCTGGTTCGAATTTCTTTGTCGTACCCGCGTATGCTACTGATTATGAATTATTTCAAATTCTGCGTTCAGTCAGTTCATAACCCTGTAGACAGTGAACCCACTGAACGCTAAAGCCGTCCATACAGCGCTTGTCTAGCATGCTGTACGAAAAAGTGCGGAATTCACTTGGCACCACAGTACGTCAATAATAGGTCGAAACGGCCCTTTGCATACAGTACTTATGAAGAACATAAAGCAGGACAGAAAATTCATATGAATCGAGAAAACAGGATCACCAGCTCAGTATCGCATTAGGCGTTTAAATAGTCTAGTTTGTTGTACGAGTAAAAAAGAACCAACTCAACTATTCGTACCGCTAAAGTAGCAGTCATGTTGTGTTCTTAATGTAGCCGCTCAATTTCAGGGATCGAACAGGAAATCCAGTTATCGGTCGAGTCGATGCTTCCATTAAAGATCCCACCGCCAAAAACAGGCCTGTAAAGTTTTCTGCTCAGGTAAGCGAATTTCGTCCATAAACATGGCACCCGCACCCGATATGGGACGTTTCCTGAGACTCAGCAAATTTTCAGACAACAGGAGGCGTCGGCACAACGCTGCCCTTTAGCTATCAGCTGAACCATCGTGCGATGCAGCAAAAATTCTGCGATAAAGGTGAAGACGGGTATCTCACTATTATCGCTACGGCAACGGAAAACCGGACAAATAAAATCGAGCGCGGCGAAATGCGAATTCCGTACCATTGCCAGTCCTTTCTCATCGAACTGGTTTCTCTATCCGCTTCGTTCCGACCCGGTTTGCCGTGCACCATTGCCGTTCGCATTGCCAACCACGACGGTTCACCCGTATCCAACGTGGATGAACTACAAGCCGTCACGTTAACGGCAACGCAGTACGACGCGTTCAATGAAACAAACCAGGTGGAGGATGTCAATAAGGAAGTAGATGCCGGGCAAGGATTAGTTATGGTCCACATGCAAACGACAAAGGAAGCGGAGCGACTGGCGATCGACGTCACGTTAAATGATATGAAGAAAACGCTCAGTGTTAAGAAGCGATACGGGACGATTGCCGCCAATATTCGTATTACAGAATCAAGGAAGTATCGCGTAGGCGAACGAGTGACGTTTAACCTGGGAGGCGTTAATTGTGACACAATGTATTACGCGGTTCGTATGTGCAGATAATGGTTAAGAATTAACCGGTACTAATTACCGGCGCTCGATGCGTTATAGTTAATGCCGCTTTGAATAAATTATATTCGCTCGTTATAGGTTGTCTCTCGCAAGGGAATAATAACTGCGACGTCTGCCATGATGAACGTACCACGAGCGATACGCTCAGTTTCGCAGTAACCGAAGCGATGGCGCCGACCGTCACCATTATTGCATATTACAGCGCCATAAGTGATGTGGCGGTGGATGCCGTGGAAATTACGGTTGATCATGAATCTGTAGTGCAAGACGTACGTAGCAATGGACAAGGGTCATCATTACCTCCCTATGGCAGTATTTTTATGAAATTTTTTAGTCATTTTGACCAGACAGGAAATTTATCTTGTGTGTTATTTAAGATTTCAACAACGGGTAGTAGGATACTCGTAGATAAGTTTCTGTAAAAGCTGAGTTTCTCTTGCAGGTGGGGATTACCGTGGGTCCTGAAGACCCCAGCGCGAAATATATCGTGCCCGGTTTGGGACAGAAAGCCAAGGTCGACGTAACCGCTGCGCCAAATTCTCTGGTGGGATTATTGGCAGTCGACAAAAGCTTGCTGCAACTTGCTTCCGGACACGAAATTTCTGCCAAGGAGGTGATGATTTTCCACTATGAATCAAACACTTAAAATGCGCTGAGCCGCCTGAGCCATCGTGCTATGGCACTGTGTTTTTCTCGATCAAATATTCATAAAACGTCAAATGCAGGTGGTTGCCAGACTCCAGGGCCTAGATGCAGCGTTATCCCTTGAGAGGCATGCACATGAACTAGACGGATGCAATGTGAATAATCCGCCAAGTGGGTGGTGGGAGGAGGCGATAAGAAGGCAGTTCAACTTAAGATCAGGTTTCTGGTGTTTGTGGAGAATCTCTTACATGCTTCCAGTTTTAGGCGGTCAACATGGTGATATCTGTCTTTGACTGTTCCTCAATGTTCAATGCAGCGCCGCCAACAGGTAAAGCCAGCTGATAACTTTTAAAACAGTACCGTGTAGTAATGCATAGAAAAATATACAGTATTTTTTAATCACAGCGCCACATGCTCCAGCACAACCGCTGAGAAAAGATTTTCGGGAGAGTTTTATGTTTGTATCAGGATTCACCGAGTAAGCAGATACGCTCTCGTTTGGGGTTTTTGTTTAAATAACATCGATGGGTCACGTTAACGGTTCTTGGCACTTCAGCACCAATGGAAGACTGTCGCATTTGGAGACTGTTCCGGATTCGATAACGACTTGGGAAGTCACCGCCTTTGCCGTCAGCGCCCAGCAACCTTTAGCTCTCACCAAAAAGCCAAGAAATGTAACTACGCCATCCTCATTGCTTATAATTGGCACTTAAAGTGTTATAATTATTCTGTTTTGTAGTTGATCGTCTATCAAGAACTCTATATCAATATGGATACACCGTACTCCATGATTGAAAACGAAACGGCGATAATCAATGCTACGCTCTTCAATTTCCGTAATGTGTCGACTACCGAATCTCTGGGATTCCGCTTTAAGGTCACGCCCAACCCCGCAAACCAGCAATCTGTGGATGTAAAAATTCGAGACCGCAATGCTTTCCACCATTTACCTTTGCGCTTAGGACCATTCCGGTGCGGGCGGCTCGCCCCATATAAATCTACGTATGTATATACGCTCTAATCAACGGGACTCGGCGCCGGCATTTTATTCCACTGATCAGAGGAGCTCCCTCTGCGCTAGCACAACCGACACCATATATACTGCCACTGCGCAGCGCAGCTGCGCAAAAATCAATAGTCTGACATCACATCTCCAGATCGTTCTGGATACTTCCAGAACGCACGTCAGTCATACTCTGATCATGCGTACAGCGCGTGCACATGCATACAGCCTGTATGTGGAGATATCCACATACTTCCCCCTTCTCTAAACCGACACGTATAACAGTAGTCACACATTAGAAAAATCGATGACAGTAAAACATTACATGTTAAGGAAATTGCGATTACGATTGCTCGCACATCCAGGAAACGTAGAGGTTTATTGATTTTGGAGTGGAAGTAGGTCTTGGAAAGCAGTTTATCGTCACATGGGAATCCGCTCAATAACAGGCAGGCATTTTCTTAGCAGTAGAAGCATTGCAACCGTTATTATTCCATTTCCCCACTGGCCGAACTGGCTACATAAGCTATCAGGCTACGAAAGCAACTCGGGCTACACAGGCTAAATCGAATCAATGGCTTCCATACTTCGTCAATGTCTGTATACGGGCAAATTCATAGGCTTCCTACATGTGGCTGCTTCATGTCCTGGCTTGCGGCAATTGTAACATGAACGTGCGTGAAAGCGATGGTGTTTCTTCGGAGTTTTCTGGGACGTGTTGACGTGCGATTCTTGGTCTGGTAGAACATGTAGTTTGATCGCATTAAAATTATATGGGGTTGGGCTTACAGCATGGATTTGTTGAACAGGAAAGAATAATCTTGGTCGTGAATTAGGTGGGATTGACTTCAGCTCAAAAGTCAGCTGTTGAACAAAGGTGTTGATGGAGTCAGGCAAATTGGCAAAAAATGTTGGTTTCAGCTGTTCTGGCAGATAGTCGAAGAGAAGAGATAATAAATCTTGAAACGTTGGATTGGGTGTGGTTGATTTTAAGTAGCAGTGGATTGCTTGTACGTATTGCTCCGGTGACAAAGATTTGGCATCCATGTTGATGGTCAAATGTTATGAAAGGTCACATTTATTCGTATAAATTTCTCAATTGATTTTAAGGTAATAATGTTAAATAACAGTTCACTAAAATACGTTCAGTACATTTAGTAAAAGGTCAAGAAAAACGATGGAATTTCTGATCAGCATATGCAGGCGATGGAATTAGAATCATGCGTTGGTGAAATCCCGATGAAATATCGCGTTAGGTAGAATAACTAAACACCGCAGAACGTATTCAGGCGGTAATAATCTTGTGTTGGCAAAATTGGGAAAAGATGGTATAGATTCGTAATGGGCTCGTACTGGGGCGAGCCACCACACAAAAAAATTCAGATGAAAAATATGAAAGGTCAGAGGAAAACTGATGTTAACATAGATCTCAACCACGATCTGCTACCAATTTGCGGGCGGCTCGCCCCATATAAATCTACGTATGTATATACGCTCTAATCAACGGGACTCGGCGCCGGCATTTTATTCCACTGATCAGAGGAGCTCCCTCTGCGCTAGCACAACCGACACCATATATACTGCCACTGCGCAGCGCAGCTGCGCAAAAATCAATAGTCTGACATCACATCTCCAGATCGTTCTGGATACTTCCAGAACGCACGTCAGTCATACTCTGATCATGCGTACAGCGCGTGCACATGCATACAGCCTGTATGTGGGAGATATCCCACACCGGAAAGGTCCGGTAACCGTTGTCGCCGAAGTGTTTCGGTCCATTTCGCGTGGAAAGGAAATAATCATTGACAGAGTGCAGAAGACTGTGCAAATCAGACAGCCTGGAGCGCTGCAACAGCACAGCTCGGAGGTGTACACCATAACTGGTCAAATCCCCACGGTAGAGATTCCAGTGGACAGCCAACAGATACCGCTCAATGCCGTCCCAGGATCGGAGACAATTAGGCTGACAATTTCTGGTATGGGGATCCTCATTTTTTGCTAACCATTACAGTTGCTTCCATCTTTTTTGCTAGGTGACATAATGGCCACTACTATGGAAAATCTCAAGGAGAGCTCAGGCAAAGAGTTCGAAGGCTTGATTCGGGTTCCTACTGGGTGCGGCGAGCAGACCATGTCGGTACTTATGCCTAACGTCTTTTTGGCAAAATACCTCAAACGATTGGGTGATGCAGCCTACACAAAAAACAACCGCAACAAGAGATTAAAGTACAATATCGAAAAGGGTGAGACAATTCAATTTATAGATTAATCATTAAACAATTTACCAATTACTCGTACATGTACGCTTATCCGAAAAGTAAAAACAGGGAGCCGACTAAGTTACGCTCCGGTAGCTCGACTAACCGGTTCCGATGTTAATTCCATTTACCTTTTCTGTTAAAGGATTCAAGCGAATGGCAAACTATCGCCTGAAGAACGGTTCTTACAAGTGCGTGAGTTTCTATTAGGCTGTAAGGATTCCATCGTTTCCTTTTTACTATCCGCCTTTATTGCAGCACTTTTGGGGAAAACCGGCATCCAGGCTCTACATGGTTGACAGCCTACATCATTCGCGGTTTCGCACTGGCTAGTGAATTCATCAAAGTGGACAAGTCCCTGATTAAGCACTCATTGGAATTTCTGGATAGCAAACAAAACAGTGACGGATCCTTACGGGAAGACGGAAACCTCATCGACCGCCAACATAACCCCAGCGCTCTGACCGCTTTTGTTCTCCTGGCCTATACCGAAAACGGTTTCGCCAGCACAACTGTAGCGCGAGTCGCACAACGTTATCTGGAAGGACATTTTGAACGATCCAACGATCCATTTACGTTAGGTTTGACCTGTTACGTGTTTACTCGCACTGGAAGTCAGAGAACATCACACTGCATAAGGAAACTGAATCAGCTGGCCGTGGAGCCGGCTCCTGGAAAGCGGTGCTGGCTGGATAAGACTACTTTAAAAAGCAGTGCTGAATTTTCGGCAAAGGATATTGAGACAACGGGATATGCGCTGTTGGCGCTGTGCAACAATAGTGCTACGAATGATCTGAAGCCGGTTATCGACTGGCTGCTGTCGCAGCGAAACTGGCAATTCGGCTTCCAGTCCACACAGGTACGCATATGAAATTCAAGGCCTTTGCCAAGCGCATTCGGGATCATGTGGGATATCTCCCACATACAGGCTGTATGCATGTGCACGCGCTGTACGCATGATCAGAGTATGACTGACGTGCGTTCTGGAAGTATCCAGAACGATCTGGAGATGTGATGTCAGACTATTGATTTTTGCGCAGCTGCGCTGCGCAGTGGCAGTATATATGGTGTCGGTTGTGCTAGCGCAGAGGGAGCTCCTCTGATCAGTGGAATAAAATGCCGGCGCCGAGTCCCGTTGATTAGAGCGTATATACATACGTAGATTTATATGGGGCGAGCCGCCCGCAATCATATGGGAGATATGCGAGCTAAGCAGTTCCTAATACAGCTTTTGAGTTGATGCAGCGCAAGTAATACAGCATCTATTCTTAGCCCAGCAGACCGTCACTAGATGATCGCCGTAACCGGATGGACTGTTATTAAAGTTTTATAATAATTTTTCTAATAATTATTAGTAATAATTTATTACATAGTAGAATATTACATAATACAGAGTAGTTTTACATAATTTTCCCTGGAATAATTTTATATGTATCTCCCTGGAATACTATTATATAATATTTACGTAATAGTTTTACATAATTTCCTTGGAACTTAAAAAGTTTGATGGAACTGATCGCTCTAACGGTTTTGACACTGCATGGTGAGGGTCACAAAAATTCCTTGGCGCTTCATGATTTTGATGGAACTGACCGTTCTAACGGTTTTAGCATTGCATGGTCGGGGTCGCAAATGCAGCCATCGAACCGAACAATTGAAGATGTTAAAACGTAATTCATTAGTTTTACTGGAACCGAGCACGGAAAATTTGTAATTTTATTTCATTCGCTCTTTATTAGTTGATTCATTACGGTTTTGAAGTAAAGAGATGGCGAAAGGCCAGGGCATGTTACTGCAAAATAAATGAGTAAGCACGGAAATTCAGGTTTGGTAATGCTGCTGCAGGATACTGCTGTGGCTCTGAATGCCCTTAGCGAAGTAAAACCGAACGTGCAAACTAAATCACTGGATGTGGAAGTGGAAGGATTTGATGACACGCACCGGTTCACCACCGACAGTCTGTCACCACAGACATACGAAATACCGCTGACACAAAATCGCGTTAAAATCAGGGCAACGGGTGACGGTATCGTGAGATGCCAGCTGGAATATTCTTACCGGCAGAAACAGTCGCCATCGGCAAAGACAAGCCTCAAAATAGGTGCGCCAGCGCCAGTAACGGTCCCTTTCCGGGATCCTGCGATGAGCTACACATCCGAGATAGACCTGAAATTTAAGCTGACTGCAAAGGACGACGAAAACAATATCCTGCAGTTACGGCTGTGCCCTTCGTGAGTGAAGAAGACTAATTGTGAGTTCTAACTGAAGCGATATTTATAACATTGCGCGTGTGTTTGCAGTTACAAAGGCAATGTGATCAGCGGAAATATCATGGTGGAAATCGAAGCTCTTACGGGATACAAATTTGATGAAGATGCCGTCAGCGAATTGCAGAAACAGACGCACAAGGGTGTCCAGAAAGTCGAATGCGCCCAGGAAAATCAAAAATGTTACATTTATATGGAAAAGGTATACTTTACTTCTACCTGCGAAACTGGGCTGAATTATAACCGATTATACAGCAATATTTATTCAGTATGAGATCACGCTGCATAAACCGGTTCAGACGACGTATTCTGTGCTTATTTGTTTTATCAGATGCTATTACTTTCTTGGTGTAAGACAAAAGATATATGAAAAACGCGTTGAAATCTAGAAAATCATAGCAATAAATCCACAGTTAGGGAAACGTGGCGGGATATCGACGCTACATCATTATTTCCAGTGGTTGAAGCTTTTATTTTTCAGATTGATTCTGGAATGTCCGTGTGCCTGCCACTGAAGCTACTGAAAAGCTCGGACACACGTAACGCTGCTGGGCGGACTATCCTTGCCCACGTCAAAAAGTATTTTCTAAATTACATCAAAATACTGCAACATATCGGCACTCTATAACAACATATATCCACGGCAAAATTCGGGCAGCCGTTTAGAAACCAGATTTTATATCAGCACAAATTTGTGTCGAAGTTACATCCTTTTGCTGGACAAAGCAAAAGCTTCGTAAAAGCCGTTTATACGTTGTAAATTCATCTGCGTTGTTACAAAATATTAATTACATTTACAGTAAAACCTCTCCTTAAATACACTTCTTTATTAAATACACTTCTCTATAGCATTCAACCTTTAAGGAACTGAATTGGCTCCCATGTTATAACATAGGGGATTCTCTTTATAACATTCACCTCTTTATAAGCCTTACATACACTTTCCGCGGAACCGAATGTAGTTGCACCAGTGTATGAAACCTCTGAACTACATTCAGCTACGGTTAAATACCGCTGCATACAGGTAACCGGATGCAATTTGTCCAATCAGAATATCGTCAAATAATCACGAGTAAAGTTTGTGTAAGTGGTAATAATTGATCTAGAAGTATATTTCAACAGAATATTCTTATTTTATAAGCCTTGAGATATTAATCCTACTTTAAAATGAACGCTAAACGAAGTTTGTCACTGTCTGTACAAATATTTGCTGCTGCCTTAATGTTGTATTTATAAAGATACTGCTAGTCTGCTACATTCCCCACCCCGCCCCAAAATATACAAGTGCCCCTGGGGCAGTTGCCCTTTATAAAATACACACCGGTATGAAATACGAAACTGATGGAACCGTGCCTGTATTTTATAGAGAGGTTTTACTGTAACTCGTAAGTATATAAAAACAGAAGCTTTGCTAGTCGATTGGCATAAATTGTCTACAAAGTAGTAATGCCAGAAAATTGATTCAATTTATGTATCGTAATTACTGCGCGCTAAATTTTCACATGATACTGTATAACCTTGATATGCAATCAGTAACGAAAGTATAGTTTCGGTGCAAAATCAAGTGTCGGTCGACCGACATAAAGTATTAGACACTGCAAAAATAGTCGCAAAATGCAATTTTTTAAAGACTTATCGGCTCACTTTGCTTCTGAATGCATTGCGAATACAAATATTTACAAATATTTAGCGTGTAAAAGTCCGCGTGACGATAAAACTTTTGCTGCAAAGTTCAGTCAGTGAAAGCTGCTGTTATGCCTTCTCTGATTGGTCGAGCGGCATTCTGTGTTCAGAACACGTTCACGTTCAGCGCCGTTGTGCCGTCTCTGCTTATGGAAAGTTGGAAACTAACTTTAAAACCCACAATTATTGACTTTCTAAAAGCCACGCTTTTTAATTATGATTCTTCATAACCATCTCCAAGTTTTCCGTTTTATGGCTGTCGACAGCCAGATCCTTTCAGCATTTGCGTGAAAAGTGATGGTGCGGGCATTCTGTGCCGTAACGCTGCTAGACGCAGCACGTCTATGGAAGAACACGCAAGAGCGCGTTCTTGTCTGCGATGCTGCAAGGAACCCTCGAGTTCTGTAATGATTCTACGGTGAGAATTTCAATGAAATCCCAAATGTTAAACGCCGGTTTAATAGAAAATCATTTTTTATTTTGGGTTAATGTTTTCAGGTCATTGGAACATGTTGCACAGCGGGAAGATTGTGCATGACGACATGCAGTAGGACTGCAGGTATACGTTTGATGAATGATCGTAAAAAGCCCGCATTTTAGTGGTGGTTTTATTTGAGATGGGATCGCTTTACGAAACATCGCCAGCACTACAATGATGTGCAGCCTTGATTTGCTAAAAACGAATTTTCAACTAGAATCTTAATTCTGCCTTTATGCATGTCGACATGCAAGCCTTTAAATAATTGGAGGTTTCCAATATATAATAAACAAAAATTCTATCTGGATAGTAAATAAAACTTTTATTTGCGTATGACTTTAAGCTCCTATTTTTTTTCTTTTATTTTTCAAAAAAATAAACTACAAATCGCATAGATTTGTTGCTTGCAGTATGACGATAATAAAATGATAATCGTAGAAACGTTTCCTTTTTCGAAAAACTTTAAATGAAGCCATATGTTTTTAATTTTGAATTTTTTTTATCCTTTAACTGATTTTTTTATCTGCAACAGCGTTTTTAATTTTTTCAAATGCAACTGCATGTCAGCATGCATGGATTACACGAAATAATTTAAAATTTGCCAAGTTTTGAAAAACATTAGAGAAGAAAACTTGTTGTGTCGAATGCATATCCAGAGACATTTAAATAGCCGTAGTTAAAATGTGCTGAATAATTTTTTGCAGGATCGATGAATGAATTCTCTGTTTCGTCGGCTTCCGGAAAGCAGTATCGCCGTGAAACGCATGGATGTCGACATCCAAAATTTATAACTGAATGCCACATGTTACCTTTTATTGATTTTATGCTGAGCTGCTAAAAGCGTACTTTTTCATGAAATAATGGCTTTTGCGGGATAAACGTGTAGCGGATTGTGTTTTTATTGTTAATGGCATCGCCGCTGTGCTTTGAAAAACATCGCTGTTACATACCTGAATAAATATATTTTACATCGATTAGGCATATCGAAATCGGTCATTTTAGTATAAATCTAAGGGTTATTACATGGTCTCTAATATCTACATTTGATTCAAAAGTTACCAATAAACTATATCACAATTCTGACGAGGGTTGTGTACCGGTCTTATGAAACCAGCGTCAAGAAGATCATCGAATACTCATTGGACCATCTTGGCGTCTAATCCGTAGACCAGCTACCATTTACCACGACAGTTTTACCGCATCTGTTATGAACTCTGGTTATATCTGTACTTGGTACCAAGTTACGAACATGTCTACGCGCTCCGGTTGTGTGCTGGGAATAGAACGTATCACGTTGTACTTGTGTGGCCTATTGCAACTAATTTTATGTTTCATTGATAATCAATTTACGTTTCATTGATAATCAATTCGTTTTTTGCTTTTTTGTCCGAATTTTGTTGTGTGTTCGCAACACCAGCCGGTTGGTTTCTTTATCGACAATGGGCAGCACGGTGCCACTTGAAAAGGACGATCGATTACTCTCTCGGTTGGTAAAAACAGGTTATAAAAATAATGTCAATGCTTTTGTGATTTTTATTAATCCGCTCATCACCTCCAGCAAAGACCGGGGTAATGAATTAGTTATGGGCTCGTATCAGTACCATAGGTTGCGCAGCGATCGAAAGTGACCTTTACGGAAACAGGTAGTAATGCGCCTAACGAATTACAGCGGAGTCATAAATTCGAGCACAGCTAAAACATTTTATCGGAGCAACACCGCCACAAGTGGCATGAGCTCAGGTTTACTCCACAATTCTTAGTCTCTTTTGTTGCAATCGCTATGTTTCGTGTTTTGCTTTGATCTTTGACAACTGTGTCTGCTCCCTGTCGACATAACTACTATACTAAAACAGTATTCAGCGCTCACCATTAGCAGCGATTAAGCCAAAGTTGATTTATAATATTGTACTGAAGCACTATTAGTAAAAATGTTTGATACTGTAGTATGAAAAAATTTAAAACATGACTTTCATGGCACTTGGGACAGCATGAAAGCAACGAAGCAACGGGCGCATCTTCTTCATCTTTAAATTCATGGCAAATAAAAAAGGATGAAAATGAATAACAGGAAGCGCAGAACGGGAGAGACAAAACAGGCCAGAAGGGATAGAAAAAAAACGACAAAATATTTAACACAATGGTGATAAGCTTGATTCGTCTTGTTTGAGATCAGCTTCAAGCTTGCAATCGTCTTCGGTCCATGTACTGCTCATTGCAGAATGGCTACATTTATGACCTCGTTGTAAAGATGTACACACAGATTCTTTCAAAGAATCTTTCCGGTTGCCTAACTGTAATCTGCCTTGTCCAACCGGTGTGCCGCTGTAGTAGCCAAAGCTGAGTTAAGGGAAACTAAAGTCCACTGTATAAGCACAGCCGATTTTCTTGCTTCTGTGTCTGTTAAAATTGGTAAAGTTGTGCTTATCTTCGTACACGATTCACTTTGAGTAACGCACGTACGCAAATCCGCATTCATAGGATTTTATGATTATCTAGCGCAGCTATCGTTAAGAAACTGGTTTCATCAATATGTTTTGATCACAAGACCGTCACAGTGGAAGGCAATAGGTCGCAGAAGTTTGCAAGCAGCAATTTTATTACTGCAGCGCTTTCAAGACATACCGGATCCTGCTGCAAATGGCGCATTTTAAGGTGAAAAATAAAGTATTATCGAGCTAATTCTACCATTGCCTGACATTTGCATCTTGCTGTTTAGGACAAAGTAGCCCTGGTAACAGGTGGCTCTTCCGGATTAGGCAAAGCCACCGTGGAGCGACTGGCATCAAAAGGAGTCATAATTTATGTAGTAGATCTGCAAATTCCTAGCCAAGAAGACGGTGGGGATATCTACGGCGATGCGTCCATTAAATACCGCAAAGTTGATGTAAGCGTTAATTAGATACGCTTGGATTTTTGGGGAATTATGATTATGAGCGCGATGGTACAGGTAACCCGAGAGGACGATGTTGCCAACGTGATCAGTGAGATTCGCTACAAACAAGGGCGACTGGATTTTCTCATCAACTGCGCCGGGATACTGGGTCACGTGCAGCCGGTGTATGACTTCCACACCGACCAAATGCACTCAACACAGATGTTCGAGGATATCATGCGGGTGATGCATAATTATTTAATATATAAGAATAATCATAATATTGCTTGGATTATTAACACCGTATGTCATGGTACATTTTTGTAAAAATTTTTTCACAAAATAATTTAACGTTAGATTAAGGGTATTCTTGGCGCACAGCGTTTGTATGTAATACAGACAACTGTTGCCATTTTGTTTGGCCGGAACTGCAATGGCAAAGGTTGTCTGTGGTACATCTGGAACAATTTAAGCTTAAAACTGTGCTCGATAAATTTGTAACTTGTTGCTGACGATGCTGATTTACTTACTAAATGACAGAGTTCGATTCGACATCAGCAATAACTTTTCTTTGCAGATCAATGTTTATGGGACATTTAACGTTATCCGGCACGCCGTGGGTTTAATGAGCACTAACCCACCTGATGAAGACGGCCAACGTGGCGTTATCGTTAACGTTTCCAGTGTGGCGCGCAGCGATGGACAAGTGGGACTTTTAGCGTACAGTGCCAGTAAGGGCGCCATTAGCTCCATGACGGTGCCGCTAGCCCGGGAATTTGGGCCCGTCGGGATCCGGGTCCTGGCCATTGCACCCGGTAACCATTTTTTCTGATTGATTTTTGCAATAAATGCGCGTACCAACATCGTAGCTTATAATATGTGTGTGGTGGTTTATAGCTGCAATCTGCACGCCGATGCTGGATAATGAGGAATACAAATGGGCTCTGGCCGGACATCCTAGTTCGGCGGTGTTCCCTAAACGAGTGGGCCGACCGGAAGAGTTTGCACATATGGTGGAGTTTATCATTGAAAATCATTTGGTCAACGCGACGACCATGCGGTTGGATGGGGGATTTAGGAACTTTCCCGGGTCCGCACGCTCCGACGACGGCACGGTACAGTGACCCGGAAAGTTCACCTGCGCCTCTTTGAGGCTTTAACTTTTATCGCCTGTAATGATTTATCTCAAATTTGCCATAAGCCGCTGTGTGTTTTACGGCATACACTAGTGGTGCATTTTAGAGTGTGACAATTTGTTTAATATTACTGCGATGCCGGAGACACAACAAACATTTATGCCGCAAAACTTGTGCGATTTGTGACAAGCTTTCTTCAAGATGTGGCAAATCTCTTTTTCTTTGAGACAATTTTTTATGACGAATGGCATCCCATGAAATTATTAATTGTTCTAACGCAGGCAAATACAGAATGATTTTACAGTACGTACAGTGCAGACGCAGATTATATTAGTCATAACAATATTCTATTGCGAAACTTGGAATACCGTGCGTGTACTTGCATGTATTAAAACTAATATTAATTTTGTAGTGCTGCATCTGGCACCGGCACGTGAGCTTAGCGTTCGGCTTATGTACCGGCACGTGAGCTTAGCTTTCGGTACCACATTATAATATTCATACGTTTTATATCTTCTTGACAAATTGATGTACAAAATGCATGGGGGCACACCACAACTTCTTAATAACTGTCAGCCTACCCATTCACACCATGCAGTATACAGTGCGAATCCCATTGGTTTGCCAGGAGACCAAATTACCAAAATCTCAAAAATCCAGTACGATTATTTGCCGCCTCTTCGGCATCCGTATGCCGCGTTGATCTTGTCAAAGTCCGCTCGGCTGAAATCATCACCACCTAAAGTGCCGGAGGAGGCAGAGGAGCGACTATTCTTCGGGCGAATTGCCCAGGTATTCTTGTTCTTGGCTAAATCGGAGTCCGCGTACTGTGTCACAGACTGCAGATCATAGGGAACGTTCAAGACTCCCGGTAGATATGCGGACGCTGGGATTTGCTTCAGGTTGGCCGTGTAACCTAATAAACTCAAAGGTTACAACATGGTTTCGCCCACCGTCTGGAACAAAACCAGGATATTGTACCTGATCGAATGTTGTCGAAATTGATGGTAACGTATTGATCACGATCTGGGCGGCTAGCTTCATGAGGAATACCTATCAGGCAACGAAAAAGACAAGCAGCGCTGTATTCATCTTAATGAAGGGAAACAATAATACGATTTTCTAACGGTATAAATTATACGACTGATTCGTGCATGCGATGGGTAGAACTAAAAAAAGGTATAAAATAATAATTTATTCGTACTGTGCACTTACCTAATAAATTCATGAGCCTCCGGGCAAGTCGTTTGGTTTGGAAGCAGCCTATTTAAAGCAAATTAAATTAATGCAAGAAATACTACAAAAGAAAATATTTTAGTAAATACTTTTGGCCAGAACGACTTGCGAAGCGCCCGTAGGTCCGGACGACCGGAAGGAGCTACCACCGGATCCAAATCGGGATCCCGAATCCGAGCCTCGTCCGCTGTTGCCAAAGGAAGATCCGAAGTTGTCACGGTTGTTGTTGCTGGAGCCGAATGAGTCACGGCCGCTGTTGCTGGATGAACCGAAATTCGAATCTCGTCCGCTGTTACTGCTGGAACCGAAACCGCTGTTGCCGAACGAGCCGGAGTCTCGCACTCCATTACGACTGCCCTGACGTTTAAAGCGACCGGAGTTGAAGCGGCTGCCACTGCCTGACGCGGTACCGAAGCCGGAATCGCGGCTGCCCGATCCAGATGAGGGACCGAAGGAGCTACCCCGACCTCCGGAGGAACCACCGAAGGAGTCACGGCCACCGTTGCTGGAGCCGAAATTACTGCCGCTGCTACTGTCGGCCAAAGGGTTGTTGGAAACACCCAGAGGAGCGGAGCATCTATTAAAAATGTGCATAAAATAAACGTAGTTTTATGAAAAGGTGATGGACGGTTCAACAGAAAGGTCATACAGCTGATAAAAATTTAAACAGGTGAGAAAATAGGTGCGAATTCAAGTAGTTGGCCTATTCGCTTTGTATACTGGCGGATGCCAAACAAAGGACGAATATGTGAGATGCCATTTTCCAAAACATTAATTTTAATGTAAATTTTCTTGCTTTTATATAAGCAAAAACATTTCGCGTGGATCCGACGTATAAAAAAAAGTTCAAATTATTTGATAAATTACTGTTATTCTTTTCACTTGTTACGTGGTGGAAACACGTAAACTAACACATTTTGCAATATGTACAAAGAGGCGGTTATTGTTATTAGTTTTGACTGGCACTGGATACAAAGGATTCATTAATTGTATAACATTTAATCCAGTTTCTTTGCATTGCAGCTTTGATGACTATAATGACATTTAAAGTTTGTCAACGCTTCCGGAAACAAATAATGTAAATAGTAATTGCAATGTACAGTACATACTCCTATGGTGGCAGGTACGTACTTGTCTCCGCTACGGAAAAGTGTGTAATTGGCTTCATTTCGTCGAGGCACGAATTGAACGCATGTTTGTTTGGACAGGAAATCCAGTTCCGCCTTCAGCTTTTTGGCATCCGCATCTAAACAGAAGTAAATGCCCCAATTAATTGACGAACTCAACAAAAATTACTGCAAAATGCGGGGAAGACCCCGTTTTACCGGTCCTGTTTTTTGCTATGCACAAAAATTACTGAAATAATTTGCGGATTTCCCTAAAGCAGTCCAAAAATATAACGAGAATAGTTTGTACGTATGTATGGATTCTTACAACAACAACAGTGTAGCGGAATAATGTAAAATTAGCAACAGTTCTAACCAAATACAGAATGTATATATTTTTATGTACCGGCAATATCGGAGGAAATGACATAGGGCACAATTCCATCAGGCCAGGCGACTATTTTTGGTGCGCCAAAATCATCGTCGGAATCCCCAAAATCATTATCCGAGTCAACGCTAGGGTTCGGGATTCGGGATCCGGAGAATCCGGAGAAAGAATTGTCACGGGAGCTCGCGGCAGCTAAAATTATACAACTTTTACATGCCGAATCGTTGATTGTTTTCCATTATTTTGTACTTATTTGTACTGACGAAATCTTCTCCTAAATTATTATAAAAGGTATCATAAATTATATAAAAATTTATTTGTTTAAATGCAGTTATAGTGACTACACGGAGAGCTCTGTAACTTATGTACGGTACACTAACTTACCTGCATATCCGCACAAACATAAAAGGGCAAAAGCTGCAGAATGAGCCATGGTTAAGCAGATAAGCGAGCCGTTGACTAAAATTTTCCCCTGTCGATTTCATTTATTTATATGCCAGGTTTATATCAACAAAGCGCTCCTGGCACATGAAACAACATTTTGGTTTTGTGCGAATTGTCAGTGAAACAAGTTCTTCCTCCACTGAATTCTAGTGCTGAACAGACAATTCTGCTGAATTGACGAAATTACAATGCAGGTGTCTGATGAATGCCTGGAGTCACTAAAGATTCATAACCGGCAAAAAACCAGGCCACAATTTGTACGAGTATCACAATTACTTGGTCAACAAGATGAATCAGTTGGGTATTACCGGCAATTAATATGCCTACAGTGCGTTTACTGTAAAAATTTGGTGTGATTTTAAAATATTGATGTATTGCTGGCGCAATTCTGATATCGTTAAATATGTTGCATGTACAGTACAGACTGTACATAAAAATTTGATATTCATATACCCTAGTTTTAGTGAGCTGTATGCTCTTCACTATAATTTTCTAAGTCAATATAAAAAAACAAAAAAATAAAAATAACACCTATTTTGTAACTACATAATGCGGTTTTTGTTTCACAAATCCAGAAGGTTTTATTGCAAAAGAAGAGTCTTAATGGATCGTGTTTAATTATATTGCATATTTTGCGTAAAAAAAAGTTAAATAAGAATTTTAAAGCACAACCTTGTGAGCTGTTTTGGACAATATCACTGTATAAGCATAATTATGGAATCTCGAAGAAACACGTGCACTGCGCGGTAGTTTATTATTTAACATTTCCATTGATTTGCTAAAGTCCACATTGCACGGGCGAAATCTGAACCGGCAAATACCGGCACAAAGCATCTTTAGCGCAGATGGTGGTTGATTTCACCTGTCGGTTTGATGGTTGTTTAATCTGTCCCGGCAATCTTCCATTGGCAGCATCTTAAAGACACACAGCAGCCACTTAGCATCCATGTTAATTACTCGCGTGTTCGTGTTGGGTGCATATTTAAATCAATTTTAAATGACAGAGGCCATCTGACCCCAACACACGCGTATGCCGCGCTGATCCGGCACCGACACGTGCCGCATAAATCCCCGCGTGCATTTAAATCGCCCCGAACATGGCGGATTATCAACTGGGCTTTGAATGGGACGGACAGTGGTCAGCCTGCTGGGCTGCTGATGAAGCGTGTGCTGGTCACATCGCGGGTTAACAGCCAGCCATTATCCACCGTTATACACGATCCACAGATTAACGATATTGTAATTTTTAAAACGACACGAATTATTCCACAGTAATCACGGATGTAAGCTACAATAATGCGGGCTTAAATTGGCATAACAATGACCGAAAGGTCATAATGCGCTGCAGTAAGCCGATCAGGGATTTATCTGTGACTTTTGTGATCATTTTGTAATCGGAGATAAGGTGCTTTATTAGAACCGTTTAGTCGATGATAATTCGGAAATTATTTGCCAGTTTTTATCGTAATTCCGAATAAATCTGCTGCCTGTTTCAGAATTGCCATATTTTTAGTGCTGTGTTTAAATGTTAGACTCGACACAATTCTTTTTATAAACATTCTTTATTTTTCTATCTATTTGTTACTATGTAAATATTCTAGAGTTATTTCTTGTATAAATATTCTGATGTTTTCTCTACGTATAAATAAATATGTACACATTTTTTCTGTATGTATATGTTTCTGTATGTTCTGTACATGTTTCCGTCTTTTCTGTATGTCTGTTTCTATATGTGTGTTTTCTGTACGTAAAAATATTTGCGAAAATACCAATTTGGAAAAGAAATAGGGGAGGAATACGAATGTACGACGTTAGTTGAAGATCGTCCATTCCAGAGAAGCCATGCGTCACTAACCGTACTTCACACGAATTATGCAAAACAGCATCATTCCACACCGGTAGCAGATTACGCCTCACCTTACCTACCCTGTAAGTATCTGCCACTTGTCTGGGCGTGATGCGGTAGCCGATCCATCACCTTATCCATAATACAACCCATTATCTTTTGGCTTTTTTGCCCCGCACCCTGATCCGCATTGAATAATGACCACATAACAATTATGCCCGCCAGCCTTAATTACTCCTCGGCTCGGTTAATCGGCCACGGCAGGTCAAATGTCTACTCCTCTGTCCTGCGTCCTGACAAAAACCAGCCAAGCCAGGTGGTTAGACCATCGGAAAACAATAGCCCCAAATGAAACAAAGCGCATATTGCAGAGCCGTATGTGTGTTTGTCCATCGCTTAAGTGCGGTGCAATATTCGTGCAGTTGGCTGTATGCAGGCATTACGGTAGCTTGGGCTTAATTAATTTGCTTATCTTTTTAGCGGTGGACAGTGGACAATGGGCGACTGCGCCCAGTCAGCCGCAGCGGCGTTAGGGTTTATTTGGTGTTTTGTTGGCGGTGCGGAATGGCCAGCACGTGCGGTATGGCGTGTGATGGTTATGACGGCTATTAAGCGACTTTATGCGCTGACCACGGACAATACCGCGAGAGCGTTTAATTAATTAATCACCCAACATCCAGCGCAACGCCTGGTTGGTGTATTCACAGATTGAACGCATTAGCGTGATTAACTACTCTGTATTGTGGAAAATGTTCCTAGACAGAACCACCACGAATTCAGAATTTTCATTTATTTTCTATCCGTTTATTTGCCTACGTAAAATTTTTGCAAACCTACAAAAGAATTTGTATGGAAGCAGCGTATTATATTTTGAAAAAAGGTGACCTTTAAAAGCACATACAATATATATTTGCAATCAGAAAATGCATTATATATTTGCAATCGTAAAATTACAGAAATTTAATTTAATAAGTTGGCCGCCATCGATTATTATCGGTATGACTTTCCATTGCGGCGTTTTGAAAATTCCATTTAGAAAGTATTCTAGAAGGATTTCTCTTCAGTCGTGTACATAGTGTAATTGCCTTGATTGGCGTTAATCCGCGTGCAGCCATTAGGCCGCATGACCTCAAATGCCGGCTGCTGCTTTTTCTTTTTGCCGGGACAGTGGCAAGTGGAGCTGAACAGCTTCGGTAACTCATTTGCATAGTTGATGCCCCGGCTCGTTTCGGGTGAGCATAATTAGTGCGGAGAAAACAGCCAGCGGGCAAGTGTTGCTTAAGTATCCCGTCAAGTAGTGTATAGACACAAAAAGGTGCAAAAGCGATATGCCCCGTTAATTCTTAGGTCAGGTCTGCTCGCTGATGGCTCTGCGGACCGGCGCTCAAGAAACACACACACGGTGTCCTTAAGTGGACCCATACCAGCTTTTTCGGGAAATGAGCAGTTCATTCAGTTGGCGAGAATAATTACTGCGCAAAGAAACTCCTAATATTCGGCGGTGCATTAATACCGGCAAGCGGCAATCAGAGAAACCATCACCTGGTATGAAAAAAGAAAAACAGAATAATGTACACTACGCATAAAGAAACTAATTTGAATCGAAACGAAGCTAAATTTTTATAACTTAATTACTAACTAATAGCAAATAATAACAGCTTTATTTTTCCAGGGTTATTAACACAAACTGCAAGTTATGTAAGTGCTCATTCCGTTTTGGACTAGTAGAACCAAATATTTTGTAAGGCTGTTTTTAAATACTGTAGTTTTGTTTTAAAAGATTTTAAATATATTTGGTCCATTGACAAAACATGCGCGCGGAATCATTTCCCAATAATTACCGTAAAACGGTGGTCGCGACGCTTCACAAAGTAAAAATTGTTTTGATTTGATTCTTCAGGGTTTTCGTGCTGAGCATACAAATTACTAAACTGTTGCTTTATTTGGGATAATGCAGCTTGTTTACTGAACATTTATCGTGAATACTCGCCCGCCACAGTGGCTGGAAACTGATAATAAACCATTTTCTTAAATCAAATGCTCTGTACATAATTTACCGTGACCATTTATTTACCCATCTTTACATCGCCGGCTTAAATCTTGATTTGCATTCACCGCTGCCTACCTGATGTACCATCAGTAAAACATCTGTCTGGAGGTTTCATATTGCGCGGAAGCGGCGCAGTATTGAATCTGCTGATGTACGCGATGGTAGTGCACCGTTACACACACACACGATCACGCAGTGACCGGCCTTTTACGCAGCTTATTAAGCCTTGCATCTTTTTAATGAGTAATTAGCTCGAAGCACCACTGTACCAGTTGGCATCTGCCTGTAAATTAGCTTAGCCACAATGGCACCAAAGTGGACACATTGCGCTAACCCGTTCACTGACCGCTGCACGCGCTAATTAATACAATGCGCCGGGTCAGAGTGGAGATGTCGGTAGTTTTACGAAACGGGAGAGTGATCCAGTGTCATCGTGGGTCGGAGGTCAATCACGAGAGTTTTAAACATTCATTGTATCTATATCGTGTGCAGAATCTGAGGCTGAAATAAACATTCGGTAAAAGAAAAATCGTTTGGAAAAAACAAAACCTAACATCATTCAAAAAGCATGTACATAGCATGTAAAATAACAATTTTGGCAATATTAATGCACTGCATAATATGCGGAAAATAATTAAAAACCGAATAAGGTGGATAATTTAAATTTTGCTTATTTTGTATCGTGTGGCAGCTATTTGAAAAGTACACTTTTAAAACACAGAATAAATATTCTCTCAAAGTTTTTTAAATACAGAAAAAAGCAATCCATATGCAAACCTTATGCTTGTTTTACCGTGCATAAACCGACACACGTTTTTGATGTATAACGATTATTATTATTACATAATATTGTTTTGTAATTAAAAACAATGAGTACCAGATATAAAAAAACCTACGAGGACTTACATAAAAAAGAGGATCTTCCAGTAAAGAGTTTAGTCGGAAATTGTTCTTATGTGAAAACGTTCGCCGTAAAGCGATCAACAAGGCCGAATAATTACCGCAGAATCCTTTGACGTGTGTTTTACATAAGCAGCTCATTCACTTAATTTGTGGTTGACCATTATGTTCTCGTGCACACTACCAGAAGCGGAGACAACGCCGTGGATGCGCGAGTATGTTGTTCGTCGCCTTACAGACCGCCATGCGAAATGCCGGCTGTAGTGAATGTCGTAACGCGGCTCTAAATCTTTCCTAATGGGTCTTGTTCGTTATTCTTTCAAGGTTGAAGAACGTAATGTCACATAATCCCCTGCGTAACTGTGTCGGGCATCGTTGTTCTACCACGGCGCTTGAGAATGAGACCCAGAGTAGACAATGCGCATATCGCGGTATGCGAACGGGGACTGCGTTGTCCGTTCAACGAAGGCGTATTTCCATGTTTCATAACCAGCGGAAATATGCATTTTACAGCTCGAACGCGATTTCGCGAAAGATGCGAGAGATTTTTCCCAGGAACGTCAATGCTGGGAAGCAATAACAGCAAGCAGCTGAACACTTATTCTTACTCACACAAATCACTTCGCAATCGAATTTCGACTCACTACGGTACTTCTACATTTTTTTAACGTAAATCACAACTGGGCAATTTGGCTGCAAATTAAACATCGAAATTATTTTTCAATAGGTTAATTAGGTTAACTGTATAATAATTAATTACCTATAAAAGTTTAAGTCTTTTTCATACAAGCGTAATGAAAATCCATGCAAGTAACTAATTTTACAGTTTTACTTTCCAAAAATTGATACGGCCAAACTTGCTGATTGAAAACTGTTTTGAAAGATTCGTTTAAAACAAAACAAACCATATTAACCAATCAGGATCGAATAATAACGTTTATAGCGGAGTTTTTACTAAAACAACCCGACAATTAAAATCGAGAATTAAATAACCGGTTACGGAAACCAAAGTTCACTCGTGTTAACTTCATTGACACGTCTTTTAAATTACTGTCACTCATAATTATTCTCCTGCAGCATCAACCGCGTCCGACCAGCTGGTAAAAGCGACCCCAAATTAACCGCCATTATCTCACAGTAACAGCAACACAACCGATGCTGGCGCACACACACAAATAACGCGAGATTCAAGGTTGAAGAACATAATCCCGCATAACACCTGACATAATAAACACCTCAATAGCCCCATCGTACGTTCATTTTAAAATTTTTCCAGTACTAGAACAGCCACCACGATTACGCCAGCGCATTTCCGTTTGGCTGTCCGTTCGGCCGAAGATGCCTCACGCACATGCAGGAGCGAGATACTGAAAGAGAGAGAGAACCACAACACGCCGATCGTTCACCCGCCACGCGCTCTGATTGGTCGCCGCGATGGGCCGCACGAACGGCTTGTAGCTCCGCCCCCGCCGGCTTCCTGCCTCCGACGACGTCACCGGCTTTTTTCCGTTGGTAGCCCACATAAGCCGGTGCGCACGCGGCATATTTCTCTTCACTTAATATTTTCTGTCCTTTTTCCTGAGTCAATCGCGCCAGATCGGTTTTCCTCCAGTTTGATATAAGCAGCACTGACCCATTACGCTGTGTTATGCGAATACGTTTGACGTCTGGGTGACTTTTTTATTTGCCAAAGAAATTTGCCTGTTGTTGAATTGACGTTGCTGGATATTTTGATAGCCAGGCGTAATTAATGTCGGTAATGGCAGCCATACAACGCAGTGTCGTCGGTTATAAGGAGCATCACGGATCGGGATCAATAGGTAAGCGTGCCGGTAGAACACGGTAACGGCTGATTAAGCGTCGTTTATATACGCTGCTCCAGGTGCTTCTTGTACAAGTTCCGCTTTGCGCAAAAACTGCATATTGCATTCAACAATTGTATGCTTCTTAAAGCTGAGAATATTAAATACGAAAAACTGCGCTACTTATTCCGAAATTATGCAAAGTAAAAGTAGTTTAATGGACGAGTACTAAGAACACGAAAACTATTATTTTACAGTATATGAAACCATTATTACAGTGTACAATTATTCTGTAAAAGCTGACAACGAATATTTTTACCGGACAAAAGTTGCATAAGGCGGCCATTACCAAAACAGTATGGAAAATCTTTTAGTACTTTTTATAACCAATTTAGAGAAAAAAACGTAGCAGAAAGATGTGGTGTGTTCCAGAGCGATCTTATTGTCAAGCCCGAAATTTACATGGTCGATTGAAATTAGAGTGCAATAACAAGTAAAGCTGCAGTGGTAGCCGACGTAAAGTGTGGTCACTATGGAACGGGGTGGCACCCTTGGGAATGTCTGCCAGACTAGCACCGTTGAGCATAAAAATGCTTATTCTGTACAGTTTTTTTAGTACATCCAAACTCTACCTCCAAAAAAATGGTATAAGTAGGCTACTTTGATTTTTGTAAGTAATCGATCGTAGTAGATATTTAACCGTTAAAACTACGTTTCCGACTTCCGTGTACAAATTCGTTATTTTCCAAATACTGCGTTTCCGTCCAATGATCACACGAAAATTAGCTCAATTTCCCGCTTGTTCTGGCGGTTAATATGCCTCACTTAATTCTCTGGACTTCGGTCTGAAGAAAGCGCGCCCAACCCTGTTATTCAGCGGGCCAAATGAGGATTATCGTCCATTAGATAAGCTGGACGCAATAGTTCATGATCACGAACACTACCGGCAGCGCCGCGCTGTGCGTCCAAGCGCGGCTAATCGCGCGATCGTGTACACCCGGCGTATAGCGCGTAAACCACCGCACGCGGAACGCCGGCTACCGTACAGCCCGCTCTCTGTGACTGCCGCAGTCGCGAACGGACGAGGCAACGAACGCCGGTGCGCTGTTGATAAACATGTGTCTGGCATCATAAACAATTGCTGCAACACTTGCTGCACTATGTCCGCATAGTGTTGTTCCGCTCAAAGTTCGGATTCGCTGTATACACTTTGCAAAGATGCTCAATAACAAATTGTTACATAATTAAAATCGCTTCAAATATAGATCTCGTTTATCTGTCACAACGAAGTGCCGGCATTACGGAAAACTTAAAGAGGAACCGACAAGCATACATATTTTTATCTAAAAAGCAAACTAATTTGTGTATAATATATTTCTTAATATAACCGATAACGTACTGAACAATTCTTGATCGTGTAACGTAAAATTTATTTTCAGCTAAATTTCTTGTTTACCAATACGGGTATACAGAAATGGTTCCCTCGATAAACTTCACCTTCTAACTTTTACTTCTTTTTCGTTCGAGTACAGTTTTGAAACAGTGGACCTAGGTCAATCCTCAGTTACGTGCAATGTACCAGAAAGAAAAATAATAAAAATGTTTTAAAAGTTTGATTATGTTTAATTTTAATCATGAAATTAATAATAAATTAAAGCGGATTCTTTAGCGCAGTTATAAAGGATTAGAATTTAACCCGTAGAAAGTCTATTATCCCTGTAAACATAATAGCGTCCGCCGACACATAAACAGTAGCATTTAATCAAGGCGCAGCACTATTTAACATTGATGTAATCACTGGCGGGATCGCCGGTGTCTCTTGTACCGTTCTTGACTAAAGACTAAAGAGTCCCATTGTCCCCGCCGGCACAAACAGATCATCCGGCATGATTGTGCGTTCTGTCTCCCGCGACTCCCCTGCGCGCGGCCGCCCCGCACCGCGCTGCATCCCAATTTAGAACGAACGGCATTATGTAAGGAGGTCAGTACGATTTCAAGGTAAAGATATGATTATATGAGCCGCGGATCGGACGCGCGTTGCTGAAAAGCGCTCTCCTGCGTGCCACTGCCAACGGCGCGCAAAGGGTTCAACGGACAACACAGAGAATATACGCGTGCCGTTAAGAACGTATACTCCGCTTCCCTGATATACACACACACGGCGACCGCCGCGGCTGTTTGACAGGCCAGCGCGCGACAAACAAACACTAACGCTGATTGGCTAATATTGTTTCCGCGTCAGATTGCGTAATCGCGCGGGTATAGCTGCGCGTCCGTTCCCTTCCGCGCTCATACACACACAATGTTGGAGGTTAATTAGGAGAAGACGGGCAGACGCCCTCGGGGAGGCAGGTTGCGTAAGGTTTAATCACGGGCTTTTGCGGGTATTGTTTTCCCAGCGAAGAGAAAGCGCGGGAAATGCAAGAGTCACGCGTGTTCGGTAATGGGAATCCTCCGCGTGTTTTCCTCCATATTAAAATTACAGGAAAGACAGTATTATGCCGAGGTATATTATCATTTATGTATCATCGCTGTTGCATAATTTTACTGGAACTGTTATTAAAGGTTAGGCAAACGATACTTCGATGTACGTTCGCATTATACAACATTTTTAAGACATTTATAAATACACAAAGAATGATGATGCAACGGTAATAAATACCATACATTGCACATTAATCAAAACTCTTCTCTTTATGTTTAATTTTTTTGTTGCTGGCTTCGCTCACTTTTCCTGCTTTTAAGTTTGAACTGTCCTATGTGTGCCGTGTTTTAAGTTGTCTTTTCCTCTTTCATCCAGGAAGCGCGGAAGATGATTCGATGAGCGGATCCGATGGATCCGGATCCCCGGCCGGTAGTATTGTCGACTTCCACGGTCAGCCGGCACAAATACTACTGCAGTACGATACCTCCACCGGTCAGTTCACCGATCCCGGTCTGATTAAACCACAAGTGGTGCGTCGCGAAAAGCGCCCCTTTCCCAACACATTCGATGCATTGAATCATCTCACCAGCTTCGGCGCCGCCGATCCCCTCGCTGAAGGTGAATTGGCGTTGCCCACTCTTGCATGATTCTATAATCTATCGTTTCTTACCTATTCTAAAAATTATAAACGGTTTTGTTCCAGTCATTTCTAAATCGAAAAAATTCTCGGGTTTCTTGTTACTATAAATTATTTTCTTTTTTTATTTGTTTTATTTATTTCCACAATATTCCTTTGCATTTTGTTACTTCAACAATCACAGTAAATTGCCAGCTGAGATATGAATAATTAGTAAACATGTAACGATATGCTTGGAAAAATATCAGTATTTATCTGAAGCAGAACTTTATACGTACATCTTCAAATTAAAATTACAGATATGTGAACCTACTAATCAAATGCCTTGTTTAATTGCCTTTTTTATTTACAGCCAATCCCGTACTGATTCGCGCCATCTCCTCGATGAACTCCAGCGCCAGCTCCACCTCCAGCCGGCGCCAACGGAGCGAGAAGAAGCCAATCCCATCCGAACAGAAAGACGACAAATACTACGAGCGCCGGCGACGGAACAACTACGCAGCCAAAAAATCCCGGGATTTCCGCAAAGCCCGCGAAGACGAGATCGCCATGCGCGCCTGCTACCTGGAGAAGGAGAACGCCGTCCTCAAAGCACAACTGACCACCCTGCGGGACGAAGCGGAAGCGTTAAAAAACATGCTCCTGCAGAAACGCCAGCAGCATGCCCAACACCAGACCGCCACTCTGTCGCGCTACATCGGCCAACTGACACTGCCGGCGCACCTGCAGTGAAAGCGGCCCCCGGCGGGCGGTCGCGCTAGAGATATCCAGAGAGTATTTTATTTGTGGCGCCGCGCGGTGGTTTTTTTGGTTTTCTTTTTTTTTGTTCCACACTCCACGTACGTGCTTGTCGTGTATATTGCGTCTGTACTTGTATACATGTGTTGACCTTTCTTGCTGCTCCTGCGTTGCGGAGGATGAAGGCCGGATTGATAATGGAGAGGTTGTGTTTGCTCCCCTGTTTATACTTGCTGCTTCCGTTGGCGGTCTGCTCTGTCCAGAGGCTTTTATTTACGATTTGTTATGGTTTTTTGTCCATGGCGGGCATTTTTTTCGGGAATTATTCTGTATATACATTCGCACTATATCATATGTACCGCATATAGCTATTTATATCAATAAAAACCAATGAAATAGTTGTTTGTGGAGAAATGTTTGGTTAGCGGTACCAGCATGACAAATTTGTTAAAATGAACGGCAAAAACTATTAACAAAAAATTTAAGAAGTTCTAGAAACCTAAAAATTCGGTAAAAAATAAAAAAATACAGTATTAATACTGTATTCCTGTTACCAAAATTTTACGGATACACTTGTATGAAAGTTATTGACACCTTTCACCTGGCTGCAGTCCACCCAGAACAAATTAAGCAGTACATAAGGTACAATACAAAAGTACGTTAAGAAATCGAAAACAATATGAAAAATGTGGGAAAATAAGACCAGGTACAACTTAGTAATTTGCTGTTTAGTTCTAAATAATTTTTGTTTATTGTTGCTATACGTAAAGAGTACATATGGTACTTGTATTGTACTTATTTAACATTTAATCCATTTCCATCATACGCGCAGTTGTGCTGGTAAATTGATTACACGGAAATCTGCAAATTAATTAAAAGAAGAGAAACTCAGTGAGACAGAAAAAGTAAAACAGCTCATGATCAATTATGGGCAACCTTGATTAGCACACAGCGTACTAACCGGCATTTACGGTCTGTTTGAGCGGACGTTCTTTCCCACCATTGCCGTGCGTGTGAGTGATACATTTACCCACTTAACCTTGACGGTGTACATGCATCGTACACATCATGGCTTTGTACATCGGCGCATCATCGCAAACAACGTTCAAGTACAACCACAATTAATTGACTAATTTTCTAATAAGAAAGTATAATACTGGGTAACCCAATTAAAAAGCAAATTGAAATAGAGCATTATTTAAATCCTTACAACAACAAACTATCAATTAGTTGAACCACATCTCTCCTTGGTTTTTGATAAAACTTCTTATTCTGGGTATTTACGCCTGGGATTATCACCATGAAACTGCGGAGTATTATTAACATCGCCCTATCCGGTATCCTCCTATCGGCATCCGTATGGAGTATTATTCCGGATCTGAACAACCTCCGTAACCTTCTAGCCGCCCGGAATCCCATCGCTCCGCCAGCGGATGGGAATACTTCGGCCGTGGACGCCTGGTTGGAGAAAGTCCGCGATGGGAAGCTGAACGATAGCGAGTGGATGGAGCGAGTGCAGGAGTTGCGGGCCGGGATGAACCCCATGTTGATCAATAACTCCCTGGCGCGGTTGGTGCAGCTGGGGCGGGCGATGAATCTCACGGACGGTCTGCCGCTGAACGCCAGCTTCAGTGAGCTCGCCAGTATGGTGTTCAACCGCACGGCCAGGGATTACGGCGGCGGAGGCGGGTATGGCGGTGGATGGGGATGGGGGTGGGGCCATGTAAGTACACGTATAATTTAATAACATTTTTTTATTTGTTCAGTTTTGTTGGCATGATTGAATTATGTCTAATTTTTTTAGTAAGCTAAATAAATCTTCCCCGTTAATAATTTTCGTTACTCGTTAGTAAAACTTTAATTTGTTGGTAAAGCTTTTCTTAATTAATAGTAAATGTGTTTGCGATCTATTTATGTTTAAATGTTTAGGTATTTAATTATTTAAATTATTTTACTATAAGGAAAAATTAATTAAAACTCCCGTTGAATGAGGACTTTTCCAGAGAATATTCATTGCTGTAAACCAGTTTTATTTAGTATCGTGAATTGTGTACTCTATCATAAAAAATTATCAAGAAAGCCAAATTATACTTTACTAATAAAAACGCTACCTTTGCAGCAAGACAACAGCTGGCTAGCGCTGCTGGCCCTGCGCAACCGGCACCACCACTGGTGGCCGCAGCAGCAGCAGAACAATCAAGCCAGCACCGCTGAACTGGGTCTGATGACGCTGCTGGGTCTGGCACTGATCAGCCGGTTCCCCACGCAAGGTTAAACCTATCCCGCAAATCACTATCCCGGATGGAACATCAACAAATTGGTATATCCGCTGTGCGGAAGTTGTGCCAAAGAGACCTCGCATATACCGGTATATATGCGGCAGTATAAGCCTGGCTGTCTTCGCTTATAAATCAATCATTCTCGCCGGTTATGTTGATCTTATGATGACAGCTTTTTTCGAGTTAACTATTATACAGGAAATTATAGCAATTAATTTGTCATTGGAAAGAAAATTTAGAGTAATTTTGAATAACTACTGGTCACTGGACCCATCAGCAGATCTAGAGTGGTCACGGAAGCCGTCTGCTGTCAGCGGCATTAGTTGCGGAAGTATGTACAAGTGATGTATTACGAATGTAAAGGTTACAGGACAATAGATTCACCGCCGCCTGACAATACTTGTCACTTAATAGACATAGGGGAGTGTGTGTACACACGTACATAGTTAAATGCGCATGTACATGACCAAGTTACATGTCATAAACCATTTGACCATAACGCCGAAAACATGCACCTTTACGTGCAATCCATTCAACAATATACCGGACGCAAGCGGTAATTTTATTAGAATTGTAAAAAAGAAATATTTTTCTATGTTTGCTGTTCCATATTAAAATATTTTTCTATGCTTGCTGTTCCTCTGGGTTATGCATAACGCAATTGAAACTGAATGCACTCGTACTTAGTTTTGCTGTTTCTGTGAGATAGAATCATGGATTATTGCGCTGTTTGTACTTTGTCTGCGCTTTGCTTGCACACCGCGCAACTGTTTTTCAACTTGGCATTGATCAACAGGTCAAGCGCAAAAAGTTAATAACATAGTTAATAGTTACATTATGCAGTCACAAAAGTGAAACAAATTTTCACGTTTCGCTCGAAACTAAATTAAGTTTTCAAGCATTACATTAATAAAAAAGCACGAAAAGTTGCGCCTTGCCAGCCGGCATATTAAGCATCAAAAGATTGGAATAACTTTTTTACCCTGCAGGCCTGCACAACTCAAGAAAGGTTATTGGGGTTAATATTATGACTTATTTATCGACTGCGTTAGCTGTAATTTTAATACTTCGGCAAGATGAACACAAACATGACGCAAAGCGACAAAAACGACCAAAATTATCCTTCTATCAGCGGTATTCCCAGAATAATTTGCCGCATTAAATCATTCTAGAACAGTGTCGTGCGCGCAACGTTACCGGAAACTGCTGTATGATGAACCTGTTGTGCACTGCCGCCCAAACATTTCCTTAAAACTTGATACAAATAGCACCGTTTTGCCTTTAAAAATATCGTTTCTTGGCGCTGCATGCCTTGTGCTGATAAGAGTTTATTGTGTGTATTCTTTACGTAGAGATGAACCGCTACAATACTACAACCGTATCGCCACCGTAGATCATAAACGCCGATTCATTCTGATAAGGCCGGGCATAAAAATCTAGCGTAGTGCGTAACTTCTTCCTTAACGATTCATCACAGCCTGGCATTTACAAGAAACTCCGCAATCGGATAACTCATTCACTAAAATCAACAATAAAACCGTTTCACAGCTATTGACAATGAAATCCGGAAGCTAGTAGTCTCTGTATTTAAAGGTCCGTATCAGCCGCTCGACAAATCAGTTCCACACTTTACATTTTTCTGCAACAGTTAATTGACGCTGCCTGATCAGTTGATTCGCTCTTTGCTTCGTGCAACAAGTTTCTTCTAAATTTCAACCATTTTTATTCACTACTCACAATGCAGAATTTAGTAGTTCTGGTCCTGATGATGACCTTTGGTTGCCTACAAGGTTTGTGCAAGTTTTAGAATTAGAGCGCAGTCGCATTTTATTTTATACAGAGATTTTCGATTAGGTCAAACCGTGGTGGATACGTCCGTTGCGTCGGTGCAAAAAGCCATTCTGGATCAGCACAACAACGCCCGCCGCGAGAAACCCTCCACTGGTATGCTGAAGTTGTCGTGGGATGCGGAGACTGCGGACCGCGCCCAGGCATGGGCCAATAAGTGCAACTATGCGCATCCTGTGCAGGGCTCTTCCGATTACAACACCTACATGAAGACGTCCAGTAAGTCTGTAGACAGACCTCATAAAGTCATAATGTAATAGTAAGTGAGCAAGCAGTAAGGAAACATTCCAACATCCAGATTTTTCTGTAAATTATTTAGCACATAAAGCGTACATATTACATATTTCTAACCTTGTAGGAATTCGGAAATAAAATTTAATGTTATTTAGATATACGTTGTACGTCAATATACGGTTCGGCTTTTACGACTTTTTCGTTCTCTTTTACTAATGGAGACGTGTGCAAAATCAATTTATAAAGGATTGAACGTAATAAATTTTTTATTTGTTTTATCTTAGATTGGATGGGTAAAAATGTCCCAATAAAAACAATAAAATATTTTTGCAATCTGCTTCAGTACAATCATTACGATGCTGTGTTTTACAGAGTATACACTGGGTCAGAATATCGCCAAAAGCAGCAATGTCATGTCATGGAGCGGCATCATCAATCTGTGGTACAATGAGATTAACAGCTTCACACTGGGTCAGAGCACCACCGCCACAGTCGGCCATTACACCCAGGTACGGGATTCTTATCACCATAAGTACAGTATTGTAAAAGTACGCTGGTACTCAAGATCTGGAGCAAAATCTGGAGGCGCTCAAAATTCCTTGAAAGATTTTCAAGGCCACGGTAATGATAAAGATGTTTTTCCATTGTAGATTATGTGGAATACCACATTTTTCCTCGGATGTGGATACAAAAACTGCGGAAGTTTCCACTTTTACGTTTGCGACTACGCTCCAGCGTACGTACTATATCCCTCATCTCTGCGGCTTAATTACGCCACAACGTTTGCTAACTAATTATAAGTTTCAACGATTTTGCAGAGGTAACGTTGTTCCGCGCCAGTACAGCCCGTACGAAGCCGGTAAAGCCTGTGCCAAATGCCCAACCGCCTGCGATAACGGATTATGCAGTAAGTTATAGAAACAAAAAGTTAATTCATAATGTTCCTTAACCTTTTTTGTTCCGCTACATGATCTTTTTTGGCTGCTGCATCGTTCAGTATTTCATTTCGGCAGTAGCCGCTAATCTTTCATTGTCAGTAATGTTATTTTATTTAATATTTTCATGTTACAATTTTTATTTTATAGATTTTGTTTTACTAATTAATAATGTTATTTAACAGTGATGGTTTATTTTATCGAAGTAATTTTTTAACCGTGGTAGCGGTTGCATTTGTTATAAATCAATAAAAATTAATGAAATGGTAAAACCATTTCTTGGAAAAATTGGTCTGTTATTGATTAATGCTTTTATCGCAGCCAACCCTTGTACCTACACCAATCAGTACTGCAACTGTGAACGGACCTGCCAGGGCAGCAACGCCCTCTTCCCCAAAGGATGCGCCAACGCCGCATCGTTTTTGCAGAGCTTTAAGCAGTACTGCGCTGCCACATGCAACTGTTTCGGCACGAAGCTCTACGACTAATTGTACAATGGTTTACCGTTTTGCTGTGCATTCACTGCAGATCTGCCCAAACTAAATGTGCGGTCGATTACGGAGTACGGTTTAGTTTGCAACTATAGTCAAATTTTGTTTTTGAGTGAGACGTGAGTGTGTTATTTTCTGATAGTTATATCTATTGCAATGTACAGGCTTATTATGGATTCTTGTTAGTATCTGATACCTCTGGCTGTATACAGTATTTATTTTCAGTGACCTCCCCGGCAATAAAATCCTCTAATTGCCATAAAGCGGTTGTCGCGATTCGTTATAAAAAGTTGCATTCTACTATGCATGATCCCGGTTATTAAGTTTGCCTTTGAAATATACAAATCAGTTTTTGATAGTAAGGTTGGCATTATTATTTAACTCAAAATAAAAAAAAATGTAGCAGGCCGCATACTGCTAAACGGTTTTCTGGTTAGTTTCAAAATACTTCGATGTAAAATTGCGCTAAGAGGCAATATTTTAACGATACAATTTAGCGACTGATTTTGTTAGTGTGATTGTCTAACTTGTGTTATAAACTTATAATACGCTTTGCGTTTCTTAGAAAAGTTAATCGTTGTGTAAAATGACGGAGACGTTTCTATTCAGCAACCTCAAGTACAAGTAGTTATTTATTTTCGGTCGAAAAGAAAAACCTGTAACCCAAGTAACTTTAAATTAATTAAAATGCTTATATTCTAGGCATAGACGAAATCCACGTTTTAAGTTGCTGGAACTGGAAATTCATTGCGAAAACTGCGGGACTACAACCTGCTAGACCCGGTCGCATGAGCGCCAAGATCGATCCGGGCTAATAACAGCCGGTTTTCCATGCACGATGGATGGTTTTTCATGTAGCTGTAGGATAGATCAATTAAAATTTACAAGAGACCGGATGTTATCACTCTTGCCGCGTTATTATGCCATTGACCACCTATATGGATACAACAACCGCTTAGGTTGAATCCACGTCACTAATTTTAAATGCCGGAACGGCGGAGAATTATTCGAAACAGGTAACTTTATGTACGCATGGCTTTTACTGGCCGTGGTAGGCGTGACACAACCTTATCTAACGGCCTGAGTCCTGTTCGACTTACGGACCGTGGGAAGACGGCACCAAGACGCGCGTCGGTATTGGGAAAAAGGCCGCTGCAAACGGACAAAAACGTTTGAAGACGTTCTGGCGACAGACGCACCATCTGTATATATGTAATAAAAACGCTGTCTGACCAAGATAAACTGCAATCCTCCACTGATTAATTCCCTCTGCCTCTGCTACAACAATCTTATTTCAAGTTTTAAGTTCAACTGAACATTTATTCTGTTACTAGTTCGAACTCGTGCCCTTTATTTAGTTATTCCACTTACGTCAGCTGACACGTCGAACATTGCATACCTCTATGGATTTATGACCCTTGAGAATCAACAAACATTAAGCGAAAAATTTAGATTTTGAGCCATTTTTGGTTACAATGTTCGTGGGAAACAATGAAAGCGCAGTCGTCAAGAAAAACAGTAGTGCTAAATCGGGCTATAATCAAGGCGAAGTCAGGTGGACCAGCATGATCCTTGGATGCATGCAGCCTATACGGTCAGCCATTTAGTACAACAGGGTTCCCTTGCAGTTGCACGTCGCTTGACAGTACTGCTTGTAGTCGGCTAGGTAGTCCGGTGCATTGTCGCATCCGTCGGGGAAGAGCGCATCGTAGTCCCCGTCTGGTTTGTCGCAGTTGCTGTATTCGTTCGTGTATGGGCACGGATTGGCTATAACAATTTAACCGATGCAATAGAGAAAAGTGATATTTTGTACAACCAAGAAATTGGCTTACTGCAGAGGTTGCTGGTGCAGGCTGTCGGGCATTTAGCGCAGGGTGTGCCGGCTTCGTACGGATTGTACTGGTTAGGCACAACGTTACCACTGAAAGGTCACAATGTTAATATATTAATAATAGTACCATTAACTCGCGTTACGAGATAAAAATTGATACGCTCTTATCTACCGTAGAGGTAGCCAGAAAACTGCGAAACTGCTTAAGGTAAGGAAGGCTGATACTCACGCTGGAGCATAATCGCATGCATAAAAATTGAAAGATCCACAATTTTTGTATCCACATCCCAGAAGAAACGTTGTGTTCCACACAATCTGTAGGATGAAATTACTCAGTTCATCAGTCTTTGAGTTCATCAAACAACATGAGCGCATCTTACCTGTGTGTAATGACCGACCATGGCGCTGGTGCTCTGACCCAATGTAAAACTGTTAACCTCGTTGTACCACAGGTTAACAATATCGCTCCAGCTAAGGACGTTGCTGCTCTTGGCGATATTCTGACCAAGAGAATATTCTAAGAAAAAAACAACAATATTAAGAAAGACTGCAATTTCTACTGCGTTAATAATCAAGTAAACGCGATGTTTTTAAACTTGTTTTTCGACTGACGCAATAGTAATAATTATAATGATGTACAAAGTAATCTTGGAACGATTTCACATAATACGTCATTGTAACGTTTTAAGTAAATCTGGTGGGCATTTCCCGAAACATTTCTTGTAGAAGCAAAGCAAATATTTTGGATCGTACTCATCAGATTTTTTTAACTCTTTTAATATTGAAGAAGCTAAAATCTGATTGTATCAGCTTATCGCGAATGTATGGAAGTTCACAAGAAAAGGTGCTGCTTTCCAGTATATTGATTACTTGAGTTGTAAAGCCATATCATTAATCTAGTTTTGGACCCTTACTGGATGTCTTCATGTATGTGTCATAATCAGAAGTTCCATACTGAGGATGCGCATAATTGCATTTGTTCACCCATTGCTGTGCACGGTCCGCGGTTTCCGCATCCCATGATATCTGGAACATAGCGGTTGACGGTTTTTGACGGCGGAGGTTGTTGTGCTGGCTCACAATGGCCTGCTGCACCGAGCTAATGGAGGTATCCACCACCTGGCCTATAGAACATTCTGATTAAATAATGGCACCACAGATAGGTCACAAAAATATACCTTGCACATAGCCAAGAGCCAGGATAAAGGTCACGCTAAGCAGCTTCATTTTAAAACAGTAATATGGAAATACGATCAGTCATCCGACAAACCGCAGACTATCCTTATTGCTGCAACTGCTTCGCTTATAAACGTTGCGGAAACTGCTATCAAAGAGTTCACTGCCGTCTTGCGCACGACATTTCGTTTTACGACCAAAGATAACGCATCAGCCATTTCACTCGGCTTTCAACTGGCTGTGCACTATAGCCGCAAACCCTCTTGCCAACAGCATTAAAGTTTTAATGCCGTAAAGCTGCCTGGATTCAAAGATTTGCTTTCATGTTCCTCTCTAGGATACAAGAAAAGCGGTCCGGAAATCGTAAAGCGGTGTTTATTTGCGACAAACTGTTTATGGATTCCTCGCAATCCATTACTGGTAATGGCATCCGGGAATCGTTTGGTCTGTTAAAAACTAGCAGTTCTACGAATAAATCATCAAATGCCATTTTTGCTACGTCCGAAGGTGTGGTTGCAGTTTACATAGACTTTCGGTTGCAATTTCAAAAAGAAAATGCTATATTTGCCAGAATTAATTTAAAAAAGTGGTTGGATAAGTTTACGGTATATGCATGGCACGATGACTTCTTTCACTCAACTGCATAATAAAAATTGAATCTGTGGCAATTGATACCGAGCTAGTTTGCAGGCATTCACGTAACATTGTTCACGATGCAACAGATATGATCCAAGCTGACCAGTGCCCATCGGCAAGAACTATTTGCTTGCTTAAGAAATAACTCTACTGAAGGAAAAGTCTGCAAAATTTTTAGAACGGTAGTGTTAGAATTTTATTGCGTTTAGGCGGTTTTATGCAAGTTATTGTACTGCTCCGATTGAACCAAAAGAAACAGAACATAATAAAGAACGAAGTTTATTTTGATGTGGTTATGGTAGTAACGTCTGAACATGGTACAAAAGTAGTAAATGCTTGAAACAGGAAAACGTGACAGTCTTTGGCTTAAAGGGAAAACTCAATCTTTGACACCCTCAGCCGGGATTTACAAGCACCGACTTTTGTCGTTGGTGTTTAAGGATTGAAATGTCAGAAGTAGAAAAGGCTTAATACTGCACACTGGCTCCGGCGACGTCAGAGCGCAGGGTGCTGAAAAGCTTTAAGTTTCACCTATTGTTTGTACATCATTTGTACTTCCACAGCGTGGTTGTAGCTCATCCCACCGCGTTGACCAATCGGCGTATTCTGCCATGGCGCCTTGGGTCTGATTGTCCAGTTACCTTTGTCAATCGCAAAAGCCTTGTCATCGTAGTGCATGATTGAGTCGAAGTCGTACTCCGTGCCGGAAGGTGATTAGGTTGGCTCCGTATTTGTTGAAATTTTATGTTTTTTATCTGCAGACAGAACATCTGTCAACGCATGCATCAAAAACGATTTCATCGTCTAACAGTGCACTGCAGAGCAAAGTTTTGTGGGCAGTATAAAATGTGCATTGCAGAGCACTTAATTACTAAAGGAGATCACAAGAGGACAAAAAACTCATTCTTGCTTTTTCGCCGAAGATATTGCAAGACCGATTCAATGAAAGGTCAACAAGGAAATAATTTTATTGTGACGAGCACTTTTTTTCTGCTGTAGGCTGTTGTTGCGAACTTGCGATAGCGTTCTGTAGTAAAATTTAGTAGAAGCTCAATTCTCGTGTTGAAGCGAGCAGCGTTCTATCGAATTTTTGTTGTATGTTCTTAAAGCTCATCCGAGACAAACTGGCAACTTAAGTTGCTGAACTACAAGGAATGTATGCCGCTGTAATTCTTTTCAAAATTAATCACCGTCAGGAAGTATAAACTGAGCGCCAAAATTTTGGAAATGTTTTAAAAAATAAAACAAAACGGTTGATACTCGGTATGGTGCTTAACAGATCTCCATATTACTCAAACAGCTTTTGAAGATTTTCTGTTAATCGACTTGGAATCACTGGTTAACGTTTAAGCGTTCTGAAATCTAACCAGGGCACATTTTCCGGGTCTAAATTCAAAAATTCTGATATTTTGAAGAAAGCTAGAATAATAGCCATTCAGGTATTGCAAAAACAACTTCAATGGCGGAGATGTATTTACATATATCGTGAGCCACTTACCCGGCGCCTTTGATGATGTCAATGTAATCTGGCTGGGATTCTCTTCGAACAAACCCTATGACGCCGGTCAATTCTATCCACCACATTGCCGTGTAAATGTCGATTGTTTGTGACATAGTGAAAGTATCTGAGATATTGTAATAAATTATTCCGCCGGGTCAGAGCTTGTTAAACATAACCGCTTTTCCTGGATTGTTCAACTTGATTTCCTGTTAATTACCACTTATTAACATCACAGGGACTACACAGTGACTTAATTATATGAAAGAGCAGAGTGCCTTAAAATTTCTCCGGAAAGTAATTTGCCTAGATACCCACCAACCACTACCCTAGGATGTTGATTACTTTGGTGTACATGAATTTTCCTGTACATAAAAGGGATCTACGTAAATTAAATTTTACCTAATGTGCTCCGATGTATGGCGACTGGCATAACCTTGGTCGCTCACGTGAGTAAAGCGTAGCAACGACTGTTGGTTTTTGCCCACTTGTCCAGTACGAGAACTGGAAGAGGTCATATAACCCTCGCAGTTGGCTGCCGGCAAACTTGAGGTAAAGTTGTACTTTTTGAATGAATAACGTGTAAACATACCAGATCTGCCAGAGTGTCACCTGGTTCGATGACACCCAAAATATCTCCTTCGAATAGAAGCGGCTCATCTTTGCTATCCAAATCTGACATGGCCCGTAACAGGTTTAACCCTGGAGGAGACGACGAATTATCTTCTGGATAAATGGGACTGTGGGTTCCGTTGTTGCCAACAGGTGCACTAAGGCAGTTGCACATTACGGTAAAGAAAATAAAACAGCCATAGACAGCCATGTTGGCTAAAATAAACTGCACAGTAATTAATCACGTCGTTACTCTATAGCAAACTGGGCAAGTGAAGACACATTCCCATAATTCGCTGTTTAAATAGTGCTTTTAGAAGGCCCGCAGCCCGAACACCACTAATTTTAGAACAGCTCACAAATTAAATGTTATCTATTCGACCTGTACATCCTGAATTCCTTCCGAGTGGCTCCTACCTAGCAAAGAATGCGATAGTGGTTATGGTTGAGTCAACAGGGCGTGTTGTCTTGACTTCCTTCCGGTTGCAATTTGGTGAAGAATGTGGTAATAGCAAATACTACCATTGTGTACTGTACTGCACGGTATATTGTTTTTAGTCCTTGAGGAACATCCGCAGATACCAAGATTTGGTCATTAATTGTTTACCGTTCCGGTCCGTTCGTAGTAAAGGCGCACAGGAGCCAGGAGAAACCGACTGCTTTCCACAATAATGAAAGCAAATTCAAATGAGAAAAATAAGTTGTGACTGTACATAATTCTCATATTCGCCCAGCTAGAGAGCGATTACCGAGCGCCAACGCTTGGACGCAAGCTTAAGCAAATATAACTATTGCTGATTTGGTTGTGCGTTTGCGCTCATAGCTATAATGTAGTCGAAACAAGTTGCAGCGCTTTTGTTATGTACTTTTGCGCTAAAATTAACGATATAAACAATTAAAAGACGTTCTACTTTCATGGTAGTGTATTAAATGTACTGAATAACCACTGAATGATTCTGAATATCACGAACGCGCTACTGAACTAAGATGTAATATACTCGAGTTCATCGAGGAGGATTTAGGGATGCATCATGCATGTCTACTTTTCACCTTTTGCATATGACAGAGCACAGATAGGGTACCGGTAGACTGCATTCAGTACTTCTTATTCTGACGTTGGTTTCGTATAATTTATCTCACCAGGGCACATAGGGGTCCTCCAAATTCAGAAAAATCTCATCTTTTGTAAAAAGGTAGTATACTACCCAAGTATGCTTAAAAAAATATTTTCAGCTGCTGTAATTCAGATAGGCGTGGCCAGCACAAATTAAAACAGTACGCAATACCGCATACGTACTATGTTATTACAATGCACAGCACAGGCTTTATGCATACTTCGAAGTACTAGTATCAGTCATTGCAGGCCATTAGCATGGACTCGGGCGGCTGCTTAGCACCGAGGTAAGTGAACGCGGTGGTCCCTTCCACCGTTGTCAAACTTCAAAATTTGTCTATTTCTGGATTGGTGTATTTAATTATTACAAGAAAGTTTTCGCATTTTGTCACGTCTTGGCACAGATGTTTATTGTGCCACTCTGGCCGGATAGATACTGAATAATGAAATACTCGTAGTTCCACATAAAATGCATCCTCTACAGGTCAACACAGCCATGCGGGTTGCTACGCGCTAATATGGCGCGTAGCCACTACACTACACATTTTGTCCCATACTGTAGTAATAACACATGATAGATAATAGCACATTTTTGAATGTCGGCAATTTGAAAGCGATAACAGGGACGACCGCACGCGGGTTTCACTTGCCTCGGTGCTGTGCAGCTGCCCGAGTCCATGCGAATGGTCTTGCAGTGACTGCTATGTAGTGCTTGTATGAATAAAGCCTGCGCTGTGCATTGATGATTGAAATAACATAGGTAGTACGTATGCGGTATTGCGTACTCTTTTAATTTGCGCTGGCCACGCGTATCCGAATTACAGCAGCTGAAAATATTTTTTAAGCATACTTGGGTAGTATACTATCTTTTTTCAAACGATGAGATTTTTCTGAATTTGGAGGACCCCTATGTGCCCTGGTCAGAGCGAAAAAACACATTGCTGGCTTACGGTGTAAAATAAAAAAATTTACTTCCGGATCCAGGTTTAATTGTATATGTTACTGCAGTTGCCATCAGCAATTAACCATGTACAGAGACAACGCCACATGGGGCCGATTCACTTGTTCAGAATGTAAAATAAGAGTGACCTTTTGTTGAGAAATGCCGAAGTACTCTCTTGTGAACATCTGTACAGTAGTTGTACAGTAATTTTAACTCCCTTTGGGCGAAGAAGAAACTGGCCCTGAAGCCTAGTACCCGTGAAATGTAGCTTCGAAGTTTTGATATGCTGCTTTGCTGAAGCTTTCTAAAGTTCTCTATATATAACCGATACGCTTTACATGCTACACCTGGGGCCGGTAAATAACCAGTTGTCCGAAATGTGTAGTAAGAGTGATCAGTTATTGAGAAAAACAGGAGTATACAGTTACGCTTGAAAATCAATTACAAAGTTTAAACTTTAAGCTTAAATCTCCAACTGTGGTACGATTATACGTATTTGTCATCACCAGACGAAAGCATTCGAATCTGTGGCTTTCCTGACCCATAGGAAATCGACAGTAGCCCAGTAATACACATTTTGCTGTGATTTGAATTAGCTCTCGTATCTCAACACTATGGAGGAAAGTAATATTTAAGCAGTGTGACTGTGGTGCGCCCGAAAAATACGTAAGTTAGACAAATACATATTTAGCAAAGCGATCGCGTGCCAGAAACTTTCTGGAACTCTTAGATTAAATATAGCGTCTGACCGCGTATGTGATCATTTTATTTCAATTGGACAGTTAAAGTCTATAATGTTGCGACAGGAGAACAAGCTGGCCAATCCTGGAAAAGCGGTTGCGTTCAACCAGCTCTGGCCTGGAGGCAGAGTTTATTACCAGATTTCGGGTGCTTTTAGTTACTCGCAAGAAAACGACATTCTGCGTGCAATGTCTGATATTTCAACAAAAACCGACCTTAGTCGTTTTTATGAGCGGGAAACTCAGGCGGATTATATTGACATCATCAAAGGCACTGGGTAGGTGGCACGTTTTTCCTTCTCGGCTTCTCCTTAAGGGAAATGGCCCGGTACATAGCGTCAAAATAGGATACACTACGCTAAAACTTTCGGTTGCGCGCTCTCCGAATCACTATTTTGCAATACTTTATGTCATTCTAAAGCTAAATGATTTGTATACATTGTTCTGAAAAACGTTTGCGCGCGCAACATCCGGTTGCCGAGATATGGTGTATTAAAATGGGCGAAAAGTTTAAATGCATTGTTGTGTACCAAAAGTCTGGTTATTATCCGATCTTCTTGAAACTTTTGCTGTAAACGGTACATGGCTATAAAGTCGAAAGTGAACCAATTTCAGCTTCATAGATAGCACTTTCCCATAATTTTAAAATGAATTTTAAAATTTTTGAAATTCATTTTAAAATCGGAAAAAAATGCTATGGATCTGATATTGGTTCACTTTCAACTTCATGGCCATGTGCCTTTTACAGCAAAAGTTTCAAGAAGATCGGATAATAACCAGACTTTTGGTACACAACAATGCATTTAAACTTTTCGCCCATTTTAAAACACCATATCTCAGGAACCGGATGTTGCGCGCGCAAACGGTTTTCAGAACAATGTATACAAATTATTTAGCTTTCGAATGACATAAAGTATTACAAAATAATGATTCGGAGTGCGCGCAGGAGAAAGTTTTAGTGTATGTATCCCATTTTGACACCATGTACCGGGCCATTTTCCTTAACCTTTGATTACCGTTTACCAACAGACTCAGAAAAGTATCTGCACAAGCCTATCCAGAGATTTATTTATATCCGACATGAGCATAGGTGATTATTAAGTGCAACCGATATACAGTAAATGGAAAGTAAAATTGTATAAAAGCTAGGGTAGGGACATTTTGGTACGGGTTTGCAGTATTTTGGTACGGGTTTGCAGTGAGCGCTAACCACTCAATTTTATGTCGCTTGACAGATGCTCAAGCTATGTTCGAAAGATAGGCGGACCACAAACCCTATCTTTGGCAAGCGGCTGTTTCAGTCGTACCGAAATTGGCACTATCATCCATGAACTTCTGCACGCTCTTGGCTTTGTACATGAACAATCCCGGACCGATCGCGACGCCCACGTGGAGATCCACTGGAACAACATTCACGAAGGTGATAGTGATTAATGATACTAATAACAAGCGATAACATAATCTCGCAGCCCTAAATGCAAAAACAGTAGGGGAGCCATAATCTGCTGATGTATCATCCGTTGTTAAGTGCTAAAGCAGTGTATATTCATTCTACTGCGAAAGTGCCCTCGGTATTATCGTTTTTGACGGTACTTGCAACTAGTAGCAATATTCTGAAATAAATAAAAATACTGTAACGTTTATCGCCATACCTGATCTACATGTTTGTGATTGCAGCCGATAAGCATAATTTCAACAAATATGCAGCCAACCAAGTCACCGCATCCGGAACAGAGTATGACTATGGGTCCATCATGCACTACGATAATCATGCACTACGCTTTCGCGATTAACGCAACCGTCTGGACAATTCGACCCGTGTCGCCCTGGCAGAGTACGCCGATTGATCAACGGGTGGGGATGAGCACCACCGACATCCGGGAAGTCAATATCATGTAAAAAAACTGTGCGCAGTACTGTATAATGACCCCAACTATGCCGGCGGATTCTACAAAATTCCCAGCGGACAGAGCAGTAACCTGAATCCCGGCGGCACAACGAGCTCGGTCAAGGTTACACGGGGGTGTACACTGCAGATATTCACAGCATACAACTTGCAGGGAAACAACTGGTCGTTCACAGCCACCGCTTCAATGCATGCGGGAGGTCACTGGAACTTTCCGGGGACATCTCACGACAACGCTGCAAAATCGGTTAAATGCACCTGTCTTTAGTAAATTTGTTTGATTAAGTAGTACGGCTCGAATGAACACAGTGTATTCGTCCCCTTATTTTTTTATGTATAACATCAACTGTGCTTTTCCTGCACTGTATCGGTACTGTATTTTAAACAACTAACATGTAGGATATTATTACAGAGTACGTTGCAGACAACATAACTTGTCAGCAACAATGTGAACAATTCCCTAATTTAACGATTTTTGCAGCGAACCGAGCAAAGTACGTCGAAAGTATAAGCGCAACAAAGTTTCTGCAAAGCTGTTGCTTACACAGTTGCAAACAAATTACACGGTATTGGTGTACTCTGTACTGTTTTTTTCTATACGTACGTATGTGCTTCGCAAGTTTTCTATAATTATAAGTAGGATGTAATCATTGACTGCACGGCGGAAAAAGCGGAAAGCCCACAGCGAAAAAAGTCTACCTGACAGCAAAGGACTTATAGAAATGTTCCATAATGTGTTTGAATGTGATGTTCTTCTGCCTGATGCGTTTTATGCCACAAAAAAGGCAACCATTAGTATTTTTTTTTGCTGATTTGCCTTGCTTATAAGCAGAAGTTATCGAATACTTGTTTGAAATTTAAATAATATGATTATCAAGCGGGCGAGCGAAGCGAGCCCGCGTTTCTTTTAAGGTGATGCAAAGTGCAAAGTTCCTCACGGGGAGAGCCAACGCTAATGTGACCTTTAGGGTACTTGACACCTCAAAAGACGTGAGTTCCTCACGGGGAGAGCCAACGCTAATGTGACCTTTAGGGTACTTGACACCTCAAAAGACGTGAGTTCCTCACGCGGCGAACCCGAAAGGTCACAGTGGTGACCCTTAGTGACCTTTTGGGTTCTTGACACCCTCGAAGACGTGAGTTCCTCACGCGGCGAACCCGAAAGGTCACAGCGGTGACCTTTAGTGACCTTTAGGGTTCTTGACACCCTCGAAGACGTGAGTTCCTCACGCGGCGAACCCGAAAGGTCACAATGGTGACCTTTCGGGTTCTTGACACCCTCAAAGACGTGAGTTCCTCACGGGGCGAACCAGAAAGGTCCCTGTGGTGACCTTCAGCACCTATGGTTCTTCGTACCACTTTATAAAATCAGCCGCTTTTTAGTTCACCTTGTTTTCTTATGCATCCCGCACTTATCCTGTGCGCCTTTACGTTGTACAGTAAAACCTCTTAATACGAAACCTCTCGATATAATACAGACACGGTTCCATCGGTTCGTTTGTTATGACCGGGTTTATTTTTATAGAGAAGGCAGCGTTGTTTTTAGGGGGCAAGGACAGTAGTGTGAAGTGTTGGCGGGATGGCCACAAAAATTTTATTACTGCGGCAGTTAACAAGACATTAAAAACGTAATAAATACAATGCCAAATATAATTTTTGATGAAATTAACTGTTAACTAACTGTCTTTTAAGAAAGTTATAGAAAGCAATATAATGGGTTTGCTAAAATTATTTCCTTCAGACGTTAATGTAATGTGATTGCATCACATTACATACGCGTTACTGTATGTACCGTCAGAGTATGCAGCCGCAGCTGAATGTAATACAGAGGTTCTCTTCACCCGTAAAACTGCATTTGGTTCCGCGGAAAGTGTATGTAGCTGTTATGAAGAGGTGAATTCTATAAAGAGTATCTTCCGTATGCTACAGTCTACGAGACTATCCAGTTCCTTACATTTTGAATGTTATAGACGAGTGTACCAAATAAAGAGTGTTTTTAAGGAGAGGTTTTACTGCATTCTGCCTTTTGCAAGTGCATCTGACTTTGTCTTACTGTGTTGCATTAACGTACTCCCACGAATTCACCTGTATGCTGTCCATCATCAACAGTCCATGTTGACAACGTATTTTTTTAAATCTCTTTAGTTTTCTGCTGGAGCGGTGAATGCGTGTTGAACACAGACCGAATACGTGGGAATGCGCTGACATGCTGCAAGAAGCTGCAGTAAATCAGTCATGAAGGCGAGATAAGCGAGGAAAATACTTTAGGAATAAAGGCAGAATACAGGTAGTGTAAGTGAGAGTACGCCGTACGGGCACACTCTGAAGGCATATCAATCTCGCCCCTATGACAAAGTACCTTTGGCATTCAGCAGTAATCCCAATTATTCCATCGGTATTCCATATAGCTGTAGACATGACTGTAGCTTCCATTTAATGTGTCCCGGTATTCTCCGTATTCCGCATGTATTCACCAGCGTGTTCTTGGTTTTCATAAATAAAAAATTAGGAAACGCCTTGAATTCGGGCAGAGTGCTTGCGGAATACGTGATAATACCTCGATATTAAAGCGCATGAATGCTGTCTAAGCGGTTCACCATGTGTGACTTTCTGTTCTGACCAGCTCACCACGAGCGTAGCATGACTAGACACATGTATCGGAAGATGCCCATTCTACATATTTCTAAACCTGATTTTAGTTTTTCGTCCGTTCGTACGGGACGTACTAATAAAGTTAAGCCTGCGATCCGGCCGCACAGTGAGTTTGTGTTTCTTTATTCTGGCAATCGTAATCATAGCTGCTTCGTGACCTTACGTCTAGCTCCCTGGAAGTGCTGTATAAGCAATCCAGGTGAGATGCTTTAAGTGCATCGTCGAAACTACACTAAAAAAGACTGCAACAATACATAAATGTTAAATAATTAATAAGTTGTTAGTACGGTAGGAATACAAGGGAATAGGTATTAGGAAGGGATACCGGCTGATTGGCAGAGAACAGTGAAATCAAATTATAGCGGACATAAGATTACAACCAAAATATTTACAGATACATGGAATACAGTAGCACAAAAGGGTATCGGTTTCTTCCGTGGTACGAACAGGGTGACATCTAACCTTTAGTAATATTTAATGTTTTCACACCCCCAAAAAACGTGAGTTCTTTACGCGGCGAACCTAAAAGGTCGCTGTGTTGACCTTTAATGACTTTAATTTTCTTCACCTACTCCAAGACCTGAGTTCAACCCGAGAAATCACTGTGGTCTGCACCCTCAGACCCCGGGGCCTCTGACACCGCAAACCCGGAAGGTCACTGAGCTTTATTTTTCTCGGTTAACGCCGATTTCACAGCGAAAGCGGTTTGTAAACCTAGCTTACCTACCACTCCATATATTATACTATGTCGATGTATTTTCTTTTACAACATGGTTTGTTTGGTCGTACAAGGAAGTGGGAGCAATTCAACCTAAACCTCAACAGTGGATAAAATTATATTACTGTCAATGCTAATCATATTTTGTGATAGCAGCATGATTTTAAAACCGCCGCCTTTGAAGAAATCAACATTTAAAATGCTTAATTAACGCTTTTGTGAGATAGCTTCTTTGGTTCCTTATGTAACGTTTCCCAAAATATGCGGTTTTCTATGTATTTTGATCTTTAAGTGATTTCAAGCATAATAATGATTTGCTGTATTTTGATAAAGTATTAAGCGCACCTACTCTTCAACTACAAGTAAAAAAAGATAAAACTTTAGGGTGCAAGAAATACTTCAACTTTGGTTCGCCCAAAAGGCTTAGGTTTTGTTCGTTGTAAAAAATATATTACATTCATCAGAATAATTGGATTTTCAAAACTCAAGACGATGAACAAGTATTAAACCGAAGATAAGGGCAGCTAAACACAGAACGGCGCTTTAACCAGGATTTGATTTGCGTCAGGATGACATTCACAAACTATTTTCGTAGTATCGTAACAGGCCTGTATCGTTTGTCGACCAGCATCGTGTACAATTGAAAGTTTTATTGTACTGGTGACCATATCTTAAACTGTGCTGGTGCTACGTTACAAAGAATATATTCGTAAAATCCGAATTTAACGCCCATCTTTCCCTCAAAATCAATGCTAAAAGCGTCTCCCCGTGCGTACGAAATAGAAACGCTCACGCTCTTAGTTTATCACTCCGGGGCGTCAAATCAATTTCGGCGCACCCTGAATCATCGATTCTTGTCCTGATAATTTTAGTGTTTACAGATCAGTGCGTTTGATAACAATAATATCTTTCTCGTTTAAGCTGCGATATCATAGGCGCGTCACTTAAATATGTTAAATATGCCCCATCCCCTCGTACTAAATGCACATCGCGGCTTTAAGCATCCCTCTCCCGAAACTCGTAAAAAAATCAAAACCCAATGCGTTTAATTTAGAATTTACAGCAACTGCATCTTTCGATACTTTATCATAAACTGCTTTCGCCGTACAAACTGTTAAGAAACGAGTACTATCAACGCAGAGAATGCCGCGCCTACTTATTGAGTTACGATATTACTAGAAGTCCGCCGGCTTTTTAGGTTTAAAAATCTAGCCGCGATTTGTAAGGTACCGTACAGCATGCGATTTTAACGATAAAACAATATAAAAAGTGTTATGAACACAACGCTACTCAGACAAACTCGCCGAACTCCTAAACCTGACTGACCCTGAGTTTAACTCCTGTTTCTGATGGAGGAGTTGTTCCCTGTTTTTTTTTTGCTGTTCACCAATGCAACTTTCAGTGGCCCTATTTGACCAGGACAGGGGAGAATCGAGACCCAACCCATCAAATTTTCGTAAAATCCACTGAGATCCGCTTAAAAGTAAATTTCCTTCAGTGCATTAGGAATTTATTTGGATCAAACTGGTTTCTGTAAGGACAATACCTTGGCTACATTTTTCACTTAAGCCGGCATTTCGTGTTGCGCCTGTTGCGCAGCAAAAACTGGTAACAAAAACAGCGAAAAACGAAGTACGTAGCTAAAAAACTGTATTCTTACAGTAAGCTCTCAAAATTTGCTGACCTTATAGCTCAATCGGCGCAATCACCGTGCCAACTAACATTTTCCTGTTGGTAAAATGTAATGGCAATTTTCTTCCTGAACCAGTCAAAGGTATTCGAACATGACGCACGTAAAAGAATTACGAAAAGATTCTGACTTCATCAAGCTGGGATACAATAATTACACAGTTTCATCTGGCCTTACTTTTATCAAGCACGGTTTGTTTTCCTGAAACAAGGTTTATTGTTTTGGTTAGTCACAAAGATTGTTTATCGAAGTGAGTCTGAACAATTCGCGATGCGATAAGTGATTCATGAGAAATAAACCGAAAACGAAGGCTGAGATTTTTTCAGCCACCCGTTCAACTCACTTTCCTTAAGCGCCTAAATTGACCAATTCACATATTAAACCACGTGGTAAGCTAGTCACGTGGTTTCCGTCTCGCATTCGCAGCAGGCGTAGATTACTGTATATTACACAGCTGCATCAATGCTTTTGACACTACCGAAAATCGTTAGGATTCTGAATATTGTTTCATAAAAAATACTGTTTATTGCACTGTACTTAATAACTTGCTAGTTTCAACTAAAAATGTGAGTAGAGGAGTCAGCCAACCAGATCATTCGCGAGACAAAGATTTAAATGCGTCTACCAGCACGGACCATGCTGACTGCTGACAACTACCACTTTCCAGTTTCCACATATCTGTCAAACAAAGTGCGATCACTATTTTTGATTGCCTCACGTTAATTAGCTGACTGCAAATTTATTTGCGAATTACAAAACATTATTACAATTAAAGTATATCAGCTAAAGCAAAATCTGCTTTCATTTTTCATTTGTGCTCAGAAAAAACGTTATGGGTATGGCTCGGTGTGCACTGTGCATTGTGCGATGTGCAAGGCCCAGAAAAAAGATCCACTGCACGCTTCCATTGCTTTCCTGCTGTTCGCGGAAATTCGTCCGCGTACATTTTTGTAGATTTGTCCTGGGGTTTCAGATATAACGATAGCATAGCTAAATTGCCACCCCGCGATTCGGAACCTGCTGCATCCAGAAAAACAACAAATCCACCATGAGCAAGCTGCCTTACTCGACGAAACTCGGCTGTGGACGAATCAGGCGGTTCAAGCCTGTATATCAAACGAGAAAATTCCCTGATGCAATTTCCAATAATATCCAGCTATCAAGGCCCTTAACCATTTAAAAAAATCTAAAATCCCTTTTTTAAGATCAGAAAGAAAAAAGTGAAAAGCAGTAAAATACACAGCAAATGCAGGATCAGTCCGCACAATCTACACCTGCTGGACGATATTAGGCAAGCGAACCACGTGACAATCGACCAATAGAATGCTAGTCCGTCCTATATGTGAATTGGTCAATTATATGTGAATTGAATTGGTCGGATTGTCTGCACGCAATAACAAGCGGCCAGACGGCATGACCTTGATTCCTGTGCGGGAGGGTAAAGCGCTTGTGTGGGACGCGACCTGCTGGGATACTGTGGCGGTGTCTCATGTGCATGCCAGCTCGAAGAAAGCTGTGCATGCCAGCTCGAAGAAAGCGGGAAGTGTAGCACAACTGGCCGAAGCAAGCAAGCGTCGGACATACGATTTCATCGAAGAAATGGGATATCTGTTTTACCCGCTGGCAGTCGAGACGTTCGGGACTTTCGGAATGCCTTTTGCCGAGCTGATCCGTTTCGTCGGCCGAAAGATCCGTGAAGTTACAGGCGAACCTCGATCTACCGCCTTTTTAAGACAACGATTTAGTTTAGCTGTAATCCGTGGAAATGCTGCAGCTGTTTTTGGTACACTGCCTGCACGTCCGAAGGCCACGAGTGGCTATAACGATTTTGGATGCTTTTTTAATGTTTAAATTCGATCATTTTTATTAGTGTAAATCAGCGCAGGCATGTTGTTATGTATACTGGCTGTTGTCGATAAAGAAGAAAAAGCGAAAAAAAAACAGCATCTACAGACCAATGATTTCAATTTCTCGTTTTTACACATCCAAACCTTAACACCGCCGCCCGCTTGCCCTAAGGGCGGTTACGACCTTATACTAGTATGAATATAACGAGTTTATTGCACGAAAATTCAATGGACCGCAGGCATTTGCCTGCGTTCAGCTAATTAGCCAACTTACGCTCGTAAAAGTCCATCCTTTATTGTCAACTTGTACAAGCCAATGCCATTTACATTCGAACTTTAAAAACCCAATAATTAGAACAGGTAAAATAAAAAAGTAATACTTTAATACTTCTACTGCTACTAACGAACGTCTGCCGCCTTAAAAGGTGACAGTGCTGAAACTTCATATACAGTAAGTGATAATTTTACTGCGTATTATTGAGTAATTAATAAAATTCACTGGTTGTTGAGTTGAACATTGCCGAGTCTCTTGAAACAAGCGAGACACAGTGGAAGCGCCAAAAACATTGCGGTTGTTTTATTACAGCAGTAAATCGGATGACATTCAGAACGGCGTTCGCCTTGAGCTGTAGGTAAGGCAGCAACTGATGGTGTTCGCCGTGCATATTTTAGTAATGAAATGAGAATAATTTTCCACGCTGCATATGAACTGACGCTTTGACAGCAAATCAATGTGCCCGAAGCGTGACGGCAGTTTGGGCGCGAACCGATAGCCGCAAAAATCATATTCTGCCTAATCATACTCATAATAAATTTACGCACTTTGGTTTGATTTGGGTTGTCAAGAAACCGGACTGTCCACTAAAAAGGGGATAAAAGTTATGCAGATGAGGTATTATTTCTCGCAAGTGCAAGACCAGTTCATGAACAGGAAAAAAGTGTTCAGTAAATAGTATGATTTGTTATATAAGGAAAGAAAACTTTCGTTTCAGCCGGATGTGGTTAACCCTTTAATATGGTTGTCACATGAGTAATTTTTTATTGTCTCGCTAGTAGAATAAAAAACATTCAACCATGTTTTTCAAAATTGTGCGAACAACCTGCGCTTGTACTGTTTCGGAACTAGGGAGTTATGCAACGCCTTCGGCAATCCTTGCAAAAAAAATATTCTCACAAAATACCGCCCAGTGTAGATTGCTACCGTATCGCCACTCCACTGTCTTGACAGCGCGCTAAAGCGCTGCAAGGCATTCGGTATATCCAGCGCGCACATGGTAGAAACACCAGCAGATACATATGTTAAGTTAATTGCTATGCATTTCGCCGATTCTACATGGTTAATGCTGAGCGCTAGGATATTGCACATGCACGACAATACATTTAATTCTCTCGTACCAAAAAAAGCTTTTCGAGTCAGCAACTTTTTTAAAATTCAGTTGCGCGCGAAAACGAGTAATCATGACATTATACAGTGCATCCTTATTTTTGCTGGTGAAATTTGCTTATGTCTTCCGCATAATCGGTGCACAATGTCCGACCATGTCATCCGGAAAATGTTTTGTCGACTGCACCGTGCAGAGCGTGTTCACCATCGCTTGCGAAGACATCAAAGGGCAGCAGCTGTTCGATGATCTACGGAATTACCGCGACTCCAATCAGCCGGTGCAATTGGCGGTGTGGAATTCTCCCATGACGCGGATCGGCGCGGCCATTTTGGATTCGGTCAGTGACGATCTGCTGCGACTGGAACTGGATAACATCTTATATCTGGAGTATTTCCCGGAACTGCGAGACCAGACCAATTTGAAAGAGCTCGTCATTATGAACAGTCCACTGCTGGCGGAAATGCCATTAGAATTGCTTCCACCTACGTAAGTAAATCTGGTGAAAACTCAACTACTCGTACTTGAATATTAATCGTAGCGTATAACTTTTTTTATAAGAAGTGCTCCTTATAACCCATAATGAGAGGTTGGTGCTATTTGTACAGCGGCAAAATTAAATTTAGTTTAAAAGCTAGTTTGTGCCGCTTCAGGATACAGCGCGTCGTGCTGTACCGCACCGGCATAACGCAGTTGCTAAACGATTTCGACGAGACACAGTCCATTCCGGGTCTTCGCGAGCTGGTGTTTGTCAACGGGCGCCTAACGGAAGTACAGGGTGATTTCTTTCGCGCCTTCCCTAATATGGAGTCGCTGCAGATTATCAACTCTACCTTCTCCATCCAGCAGATCCCAAACAAGATGGTCAGCACGGTGAAACCGCTCAAGTTCGTGCGAATCGCCCACAACATCTTCGAGTCCGGCTCCCAGCGCATCTGTGAGAGTATGCTGAACGGCGTCAGCTACCAGTCCGGAGCGTTTATCGATTTTATCGCCAATGAATTCAGCATAACCGCGGGGGTCGTCGAGCAGTTGTGGAAATTCCGTGAAGCCAAACACGTAAGTGCTACGGAAGTTTGGCACGGTCAATTGTGTTTACTGCTCCAGTTCCGTAAGTTTGCATATCACGCGAACTCTGTCAAGTCATTTGAACAGTGTATAACTCTCCGACATACCTTTCTTTTGCTGCCGTTTTGATTCGCCATAAAAACGTTCCAATAACCCAGTTTGCAAATTTCTTCAGAAAGTCGCAAATGTTTTTTTTAAATCTAGTGTATATGAAATGTCGTTAGAAAGATTTTAAAGTTCGTCAACTTTCGAAATAAGGCGACATCATTTTTCACACAAGATTAAGTTCAACAAGCTCAACGTATTGGTTGTTACAGAAGTTTCAGAGATAGCGGATTAGCGCTGCATTCGGCAATGATGGCCCGCAGTCTCCTATCGTCACGCAATCGAGTAGTTATTATTATCCACTCTAATTCTAAGACTAAGGATAATTATATAATCCAAGCAACCGTTTGCTGAGCGGTCAAACGGTTTTTTACAGATAGCGCTAGTATCTGTTTGGTTTAGAAAAAATCTAATGTAAGGCAAAACCACCTTGATAAAGGTCCTCCACTTTACGTAATCGTTCTACTTGGAATCATTTCCACAAGTCGAATGATAAATCTTGTAAAGAATGAATTTTAGTTTTCTAGCCATTTCTTTCTACTTTGTAGATATTTGATACCTACATTTCAGTAGACTCCTTAACATTTGCCACTAACGGGCTGATTGTTTGTTATATCTGTAGCTCTCCTTTCAAGGCAACGCATTCCAAGATTTTGTCCACACTTCTTGGGTGTTTGCCGATTACAATCAGTTGGAAATGCTGGATCTAAGGCATACCAACTTCCTACCGGCTCGCTCCAGCTTCGCCGGTTTGCCCAACCTGAAACAGCTGTACTTGGGCGGTAACGCCATTCGAGATTTGACAGTCATTAATATGTTTGCTGGATCATTATCCACCAACCTGACCTTGCTGGATCTCTCCGATAACGGACTCCGCCTGCTGCCAATCGGCATGGAACCGGTGTCCCCGCAGTTAACCGAACTGGATTTAAGCGGCAATCAACTGAACATTGGTTTCATGTTTGAAGACGACACGAACCACTATATCACACATTTTCGTTTGTTCCCCAATCTGAAGAAACTCGATTTGTCCGGGAATAAAATGAAACGCTTTAATGGCACGCATCTAAGCAGGATAAAAAATCTGGAACACTTAAACATCGGATGTAATAATTTTATGCGCATTGATAAGAGCTTCTTTCATGCGTTACCGAAAACGCTACAGATCTTGAACATGACATTTTGCTTAACTCCCGGAAACATCGCCAAACCACGCTTTGACCCAGACGCCTTTTCCACTTTGCCACCAGCCGTGGCCAGGCTGATTCTGCAGAAAGGGTATTTGGATAGTTCCATCTTTGCGGTGTTCAAAAACGCCAATATTCCCACGTTACGGCAACTTGATCTGGGATTCAACGCCATCGGCATCATCACCGAAGAACTGTGCCAACCACTAGCCGATCTGGAGACTCTGATTTTAGCCGGGAACCAGCTGCAGTCCTTGGGGTATCAGACGTTTCGTGGGATGTGTAATCTGCGTGCCCTGGATTTATCCTGGAATAAGATTTTCCTGGTGGGGACCCATGATTTCGACGGTCTCCGCAATCTTAAAGTGTTGACACTAACCGGGAACGGGCTGACGGAGATTCAGCCCGGAGCGCTGGAACCGATGGTACAACTGAAGAATCTATACTTGGGCTACAATTCGATCAAAGACCTCAAATCATTGATGACCACTCTTGGACAGCAGCTACAACACCTGGGTCTGCAGGAGAACCCTATTGACTGCATCCCAGACATGTTCCTAGCCAAGATGATCAATCTGAAGTGGATTTATTTAAATTCTTCCCGCGGGATGAACCTGGATTTAGGGACGTTCCAGCGGCTGGGTTCCACGATGTCGACGTATCCGTTTAAGTTGTGGGCGTTCAAGGAGCCGGTACTCAGTGATCTGGGGTGCGAATCATGGGACGACTGGTCAGCAGTTTACCAAAGGTCAGTCGTTTTCGAGATCGGTTACCCAAATAACGGTTATTCGTTAAGCCAGAATACAACTAGAGTAGGTAGCAGGTAAACTGTAAACAGCATGACAAACAACACTTGATATATTACGTGTTTTATAAACTGTATATGCATGCATAGTACTCAACCGGTGCCGTTACAAAGATCAAGATTTTCTTAATGGTTTAAATCGTTCATAAGTTAGTACGAAAAATTCAAAACTAAGGTGCGAATACTAGAATCCAGTATGGCTGCACTCATGGCAAGTTGGCCAGAATAGAACAGTAGTTGCCGCAAGACGAACCGATCGGAGTCGGACAGAATTAACTTCCGCTTGGCATAAGGACATGTACCGGTATTTACAGCTTTACATTCATTTCTCCTAATTTTGTTCCTCTGGGTAGGTCGTTAAAATTTGTCATTAAGGACAAAATGGACACAGTACTACAGAACATGCTCATCAACTTTCCCAGCTGTCATATGGAGCGACCACGCGGAATACAAGCGTTAGTGGAGAGTCTTATTTGTAAGCCCGCCCCAATCAGCGACGGTCCGGTGTAGCGCTTCATGGAGCGCGGTAGTTTCAATCCTGCACCAACCCGGTGCCCTGGAAACTGGTGTGGACCTAGTTTACTTTCAGTCGGTTGTCTGTGATATGTTGGAAATCTTTTCCGTGATGATTCCAGATATAGAAAAAAATGAACTGCGTTGTTTTGCATTTTTGGCTGTTTTATAAAATTAATAGTCTTGCAATTTCCATAAGGCTAAGAAATTTTGTACGAGTAGTAATGTAACAATGTTTGACAACGATGACGCATGCAGTGTTCATAGTTGCCTGTTGGATAATGAAAACGATATGCAGTAACGAATAAAAATTATAGATATCTGACAATTATTTGTTGATCGAGTTTAATGAATTAATTATGAGTAACATACCACCAACGAGAAACAAAGCAAAAGATCCCATTTCATAGGAAAACTCCCACCATACCAGATGATGGCTGTTTGTGACCCCCAAGGCGCTGCGTTATCCTATTGTTTCTTAATAAATGTCCATTCTATTTCCGTAATAGACGATGAAAGCGCGTCCAAAGGTTTTCAATAACATTTATATTTCCTTGATATATTTGTAGCGACCAGAATTTTAAGTTTCATAACAGGGTTGTCGGCTCATGTGCGATTAACAACTGGATGTCCATCTGCAAGATGTCGCACTGCACAATTCCTTATTCCGGGTGCGGTACATCCCCTTAATCCCACGGAATTTCACACCGGCTTCATGTATGTGAGCATAACGCCACGGCTTTGCTTACTCCAATGTTTGTCTTTTGTGCATGCTGGTTACATTTCTGTCTGCCAAGTTTTGTCGTTCCACGGCTTAAATGTTTATGTAAAATCAAAAGCATGGGTTTAATCAAAATATCTATGCGGGAAGTTGTCAAGAATGTGCAGCAGCAGACATGAAGTAGCGTTCTGCGACCATAAACGTCCTGGCAATAACATACCACCATCCGAAAATTTATGTTGATGCATAAATGATTCACTCATCATTCACATATCCGATATGTTAGTCACCCGATGCCCCTTAATGTTTGCCCCAATGCGGAATGCCCATCAGAGACTGGCGGGCGATTTACCACACAACTCTGACTGCAAAACAGCACAACAGAGACTACAAACCTTGGACTCGCTTTGTCAGATTGCTATCGTTTTGTTCTCAAATCCACAAACACAGAAAAAGTTGCGCTGGAAAAGCTAAGCGCTTCTTTTCTTCACACAGACTTGCCAAGACAACCAACGATAAAAAAAACTGCTTTATTGCTTTCTAACTGTATTCTCGCAATACAGTGTACCTGTACTCTTAATTATTGATTTTCAAAGTGGTCTTTTCCTTTCGTTACGTAAGATGCATCGCGAGATCTTAATGATGCAGCTAGCAGTGGTCACCGTTTTAGCCATTTTCCCTTGCGTTCATCCATCGAGTTATCCACGTGGGTTCTTTCCGGAAGAAACCTGGGATCACAGTGACGATGGAATTCTCGTGGCATATTCCCATCGTTTCATTCGCTACAATACTGACTACGAAATCATCCTGCATTCGTTACACCAATACCGAGGCGCCAATGTTACGGCGACATTATCTGCAGCCGACCGGGCGGTGCATCGCCACGAAACAAAGGTCGCTGCTGGACGACAAGGAAAAATTATCTTTAAGGTAAACATTTTATCCCATTGCTCCATTTGCAATTAATCTTGTGAACGTACCATTTATATTCAACGTACCATCAATATTTTATATTTAATGTACACTTGATAGATAAGTAAATTGATATGTACATTGATTGTAGTGGGATTATATAGCACCGCGCGCAGCGATAATTTTGCCGTCCCTAACGCAAATTAATTTTTTAATTTTTTTTACTCATTTTTTACTCAGCTACTTGCTTCTCAGCCGCAAATAACCTGGCAGGTTCCCTGTTCGGTGTATTTTGCTGAGCACTCATTACGTAAAATGTTATTTGTTCTCACGGAACTTCAAAGTTTTTATCAGATTGGTAGCACTCCGCTCGTACAGCCGATCGTTCTCAATGTGGCGGTGCGTTATGACAACGGCGTCTCCGATAGGAAATTGAAAACGCTGGAGCTGTTTTCCGACGTACTGGTCCTTATCCAACTGGATAAACCCATGTACAAAGCTACGGAAAGCGTCAAATATCGGGTGCTGCTTCTCAACACTAATGAGCTAACCCTGTCCTCTAATGTGGAGAAGATTGACGTGTATCTAAAAGTACGAATGTCCCTCTCTCTAATATTAACAATAAATATGCCCGTGCAACGCACTATGTTTTTTTTATCACCATGTTTGCTGATATTAATTTTTAGAATCCCGCTGGAGACGCCATGCAGGAGCGGAAACAGCAGCAAAGGCTTGATGTTAAGCGTACGTAATCCGAAATGCCTGCGGTGGTTAGGTCTCTGGCTAATGCACTTACGAGCTTCTGGTGATTTCTTGCAGATCCTGGCTATTTTGAAGGAACCTTTAACCCGTTCAGCTTTGAACCGGAAATTGGTAACTGGACCGTGGAGGTGGTGGCGGGCAGCCAAATACAGAGAAAAAAGTTGATTGTTGCTGACTACTGTAAGTTAGAATCGGCCGCTCACGCATAACGCAAAAAGACTCGTATCTTACAATATACGAGGTATGACACACACGCTTGCACGTTAGTTTAAGTCGACCGTGATAGAGTAATATTGCACGAGTACCTTTGTAGCGAAATTCTTAATAAGTAAACGTTTTATTCTGTAGATCTTTCGCGCTATTTGGTGTACATCAACGCACCAGTTTACATCGTAAAAGGTCAACCAGATTTCCAGTTCACCGTTGCGTTGAGGTGGGTATTAGGAAACTGCATGCGCTACAGAATATGCCTTTATTATCTTTCATTAGACACTAACTTTTAATAAACAAATCCAGAAAAGATACGTACACATTACAATAACGTAACGGCAATTTTGTCAAGGAAATAAATAGAATTAACGTACTAAGGACCATTTTTTACGGTAATGTGATGGTCTACGTTGTCCTTTATGTAGAGATCAGGCCGGAAATCCTGCGTACGGCTCAGTTATGGCTACCGTCGAGAATTCAGCGACCGGCAATCAAGAGCTTCATTCGCAGGTTTGTGAACAGCTAGTGCATTTCGTATGATTGTTTGAGCAACAAGAACGCGTACCAAACATTTCAGATAAATATAAACGTAACAATTACTGAAGGGAAATTCTTTGTTACAAGATTTATATAGCAAATAAAATTACGTAATAAAAATTTCAATCCAAATTAATTAGGCGGCCAAAGGCCAACCTGTTCCTTTCCGGTGCAACTTCCCTCGTTCGTCTCACGCCATAATGTGCTCGGCATTAAACCCCCAGTCCCGTGTCATCACCCTCAAAGTCCGCGCGGTCGAAAATGTGACCAGCCGCGAAGAGTCGGCCGAAGTGAAAATTCCTTTCCACTGCGACCCATTCAAACTTCGCATCCAGGTCCAGTACAACGTCCCGAAATCCGGCACCGCCACAGCTGTAATCCACGCCATTAACCATGATGGATCGCCGTATCGCCATTCAGTGGCCTTGCAGCAAGCAGCGATCACCGCCGTTGAGCGGAATTTTAATACGGACATCACCGCCACGACCACACTCTCTAACGACAAAGTGGTGGATGTCGAGAAGGGGATGATTAGTGTACAGATGCGAATGGATTGGCACGACCGAAATGCTTCGCCGTCGGTTGACGTGACAGTGGACGGCGTCAGCCAGTCAAAGAATATCCAGAATCGCGGGAATGCCGGGCTGCGTATTCTGCTGCTGCAACCGCGCATGTTCCGTGCCGGCGAAACGATCGAGTTTGCGATGAAGTGTGAACCGGGATGTGATAGCATTAATTATTCGGTATGTTCTGATCGTTATAGCCAACTTTAAATGATAAAAAATTATTCAGCCTGATAATATTCATGCGCAATTTCGGAGGAACGATGTGGGCGGAATATACGAGTAAATCGCGCTTCCAAATCAGTGGTTTTTTCTTGCAGATTATTTCGCCGAAAGGTCTTATTATAACCGGTACCGAAATAATTCCCCGGCCAGCCAAACAAAGCCGCCCATTAAGTGTCATTATTCCTCCCGATACACGAACAGGCCTGAAAATTATCGCATTTTCGGCCAGTACCACTGCCGGGGATATGGATATAGTCACCGACACTGTGGAAGTAAAAGTCACCAGTCCCCAAGACATCCACAATGTAAGCCAACTATATGCTGAAACTATTATGTAGGACCATTAAATGTATTCTTTGCTTTCAGTAATGTAAAATACCGGCTATGTACAAAAATGTATTTGAATCATGTGTTGATTTCCCTTAGATTACCTTGGACTTCCGTCCGCAAAATCAACGCGATTATGTACTTCCTGGACGCCGGGAAAAGGCCCAAATAACGGTCACAGCAGCCGCAAAGTCATTGGTCGGTTTACTGGCCGTTGACAAAAATCTTCTGCGATTGGCTACCGGCAACGATATCGCACACACCGATGTGAATTTTGTTCTGACAAATCAGTTTACTGGAATACCTGCTAATCTGATATTGGAAATATTTGGCAAGGCATAATATGAGTCTATTTTCTATAGGTGTTACCGCAATCAGCCAGGTTTTCCAGACCAGCAGAACCGGAATTTGGATTTGGTGACGGCGAGGGGTACTGTTATAAAGCCCGCCTAATGGACTCTTGCGGCCTAAGCAGCTTAGGGTCTTCCTTCGAGGTATTTGCACGTGTCTTATAATTTACCAATTGTAAGCAGTCGATTAACCGCCAACTTTCCAGGAGTCCAATGTTATGGTGTTCGTTTTCGAATCCAGGTTTAGGTTGGACACTATCGTCGGAGTTGGTAAGGGTTCCAGCAATCAACAATAAAACTATCCCAAGCAGGCTCTCATTCCAGCTCTTTACAGGAGGTCACTACGACAAGAAGTCCAAGGCAACTGAGGTTCGGTGTGAAAATTTGAATCCTTTAATCGGTGTGAAAATTTGAATCCTTTAATCATTCTATCTGCCGTTTTTTATGTGCAGTACTAATTTATGTTACGTACGAATGGCTACGATGTACCGTATTAACAATAAATTAGACAGCCTGTAGGACTATTATTACTACTACTATATTCTGTTAATTCTAAGATAAACAGAAAACCGTTAACAGAAATGAAAATCAAAAGATACGAGGACAGGCTTAGTATTCGCGATCACCTAAAGAACTAGCGAGAATTCGCGATCACCGTGCCCGGGTTGTGCAGAACAGTCAATCACCAGCCAGCCACCAGGAGAAAGCAGTCCAGTGACACTCCACACAACCATTGGACTGTTTTCGTTAGTTTTTAGGTGATCGCGAATACTAAGCCTGTCCTCGTATGTTTCAAAAGTTACGACATTGACTGATTTTTTTTAGCACACTTGGTCGGAAAGAACAACCAGGCTCGACATGGTTAACCGCTTTTGTCGTCCGTGGCTTGTCCATGGCCAAAGAGTTCATCACCATCGACGACAGCCAGATCGAGAAATCTGTCAAATTCCTCGATTCCTAACAGAATCCGGACGGTTCTTTCCGCGAGGATGGGTACATCCTGGATTCGGGGCTAATGGGAGGATCCGGGACCGGCCCAGCTCTAACCGCTTTCGTAACGCTGGCATACAGTCAGAATCATTATCTTAACCATACAGCCATGCGCAAGGCCAAATTCTATCTGGAAGGCATTCTATCAAAGGTCACGGATTCGTATTCTTTGGCGATTACCTGCTACGCGCTGAGCCAACTGGAGAATCCGGTGCAAGGTTTGTGCAAGGCGAGGTTAAATGACTTGGCGATCACTTCACAGGAAGATAAGCGCTACTGGCTGGCGGCCCACAAGCACGACCAGGTCGGGAACCGTTTCACAGCACGGGACGTGGAAACGGCAGCGTATGCCCTCTTGGCTTTAATACATTTGCATGGAACTAGCGACCATGATTTTGATGATCTTCGCATTGTGAACTGGCTGCTGGCCCAACGAAACGCTAATGGCGGATTTATATCGACTCAAGTATGGCGATTCGGTGATGGGCAGTAACTGACGATTGCTAATCGCTATTGTCGCGCTTGCACCATCGTCTGTCTGGTTAAAGAAATTAAAATAATTTGTGGTTGTTATTAGAATTACTATAAGTATTAGTATTACTATAAGAATTGGTAATTACTATTACTGTAAGTACTGAACATCGGATATTTATTATTAGTCAGAAATTAGGCAGATTGCCAGTATACTTATTAAAACAATTTTGATTTAGGACACGGTGGTGGCACTCAATGCTCTGAACGACGTCTCAGCGTCCATGCGCAGCAGTAATCAAATTTCCGGGCGGATTTTTGCCGGCAAGACATCTCTGGGAAACTTTACTGTGCCACAACACTCGCTGCGTATAATAAATATCGCTATTCCATCCGGCCATGATCTGATCACGGTAGTTGCTGATGGGAAAGGTCGTCTTCGGGGCCAGTTAGAATATAAATTCCGGATGATACCACCTCGCTCAAGGCCAGCCACAGCCAAGCCTGGGCAAATGGCTGCAAAACGAGGAAATCCTGGGGAATCTGACATTGAGCTGAAGGTCAGGCTCAGACGTATTGGCAGCAACAACGACCGGCTGCCCTTGAGCATCTGTCCAAAGTTAGTATTTTGAGACATATAAAGCAACTTTTTTTTGAATGGAGCACAAATCCTTTAATAAGAAAATTTTTTATTTTGCTCATTTCTTGTTCTCTGTCTATTTTTTATGTCGTGACACCATAATTTTTAGCAGATTATTGCAGTCAGATTTAATTAAAATAACTTCGTGGATTTGCAGGTACACAGGCAGGATAGAGAGCGGCATGGTCGTAATCGAAGCTACAGCTCTGACCGGTTATCAGTTCGATAAAGAAAATGCAAAAGCCTTAGAGAAGGATAAAAGGATGGGAGTGGACAAAGCCGATTGTGTGGATAATGAAGCCAAAAAGGAAATATGTTTGAGAGGGGTCAGTTCGGCTTGCTCTGCTAGTAACATCGTGATCTGCCTATAAAAGCCGCAAAATACTTTGGCTTCTCTGAACAACCGGTCACTTCCACTATTTTGAAGAACACTTCCATTTTAAACAACCTGTCATCGGTAGACATGTGATGTTTTTTCATGGTCAGCTGTTGATCCTAGTTGAAATGGCGCTGGCAATGAAAATCAAATTCGATCTTACACCAAAGTCCATTTTTCGGCCATATCCCCGTGAACAGCTGAATGAGAGGGACAGAAATAAGGGAGGCCGGTTGTGAAAAATGAAAAGTTAATGTGCCCGGTTGTTGAGAAAAACCGAAGTATTGGTTGTGTTTGTTTAACTTGTAGTAATTTACTGTAATTAGTAACCTTTGTTTTCACAGAAGTAAAACGCCAGTTTGCAGTTTGTACTCTGCAGCAGTTGAACTCCGTAGTTTGTAGTTCGTACTCTGTACAAACGCTTGACCTCGATTTTAAGTTTACTGTGAGGATAATTTTTGCCACTCAATACTGTTGGGTAAAATTGCTAATTAATTGCTTTTTTATATAGATCTTGCAGGAGGAGCCGTGCATCGATTTGGATCTCTACAAACATCTGACGGTCGAAAATGTCGCTCCCCGACCGGTGAAGGTGTACCGCTACTATGAACCCAGTGTTACCCAAGCCTTAGAGTACTCTCTCGGCGATTTAACTGGATAATCGTATAAATGTCAAATATTGACCATGTATTTTGTTTACTAATAATGAACTTGTATTTTATTTTAACAGTTTTGTGCCAACGCGGTTATTTATTGGTCGCTGATATACGACTATACGTGACTATGACGCACTGCATGAGTTGTATCCAATCTCTTCAAAACTTCAAAACCTGAAGCTATACGATACTGTTTCTGTTTTTTCTAGAAGTTTTGGTTTACGGCTACACATGTTGTTATTCCCATGTCACTGATGTCAGATACAGTAACAGCAATTTTAAAAAAATTACCTCATGACTAATTGGTTCATAATTGTTGCACTCTTGGTTTTGATTTGTAGATTAACTTTAAATATCGGGTATCGGCCAAGTGCAAATCAACTCTGGCATCGGAAGTTGTCAGGTTACTCGAAAATGCAGAGTCTAGCAACGTTAAGAATAAAATCCAGCAACCACATGAATAAAACTGGGTTTCCTAAATCTCAGATTTCGCCATGTGCATTTTCCTTTTTTTGTTGCTCTTTTCATGAAGCCTGGAGGGGATTGTGCAGCTGCAGTTTAATCGAAGGTGAGCTCACTTTCCTAAAGTCCGTTATGTACGAGCATTAACCGAAGTCGCAATTGTTGTTCTTGCTTTACGGAGAACTAACTGTATTTCCATAATACGACTTATATGTATCACGAACCCAGATATATGGACACGTTTTATTTTGTGACAACGAAGTGAAACCGGTTGCATTGCTCCAACATTCCGGTTGTACAGCTATGTGGTACATATTCACTAAAATATAAAGTTTATATTAGTATTGTAAACGTTTATGGCAAGCTGCTCGTAGACCTCTATGCTTGACGAGAACTACATAAATCGTGAAATTTTCGCTTCTCTGATACTAAACTCTCTATCAGCCCACTTTCAAACTTAAAATTTTTTCATGCATTTTTTGAGCCAAAGTGAACAGATTGTTTGAATTTGAATGTTTTGATACCGCACAAACCCACAGAAGTTTCCCACTCCGATGCACAGTGCATGTGCGCTGCCGTGACATCACGCTAGTCGATGGATATCTGTGTGTTTAGTAATATTTTATGGTCCAAGTCTTTAATTAGACCGTTTCCGCAGCAGTAAGTTCTCCCCAATTGGGTCACCGGCAACAAAGTTTGATGTTTGACCTTTATCGACCTCCATTTTCCATACCAGCAGGATTTCCACGTCTTTCTTGAACATATAAACGAGGCTGTGCAGTATGTGCACTCGCTGCACAAATTCGATAACGAAAGTCCAAAAGAAGTCGGCATTTCTATGTTTGAGGATTGGTTTGTTTGCTTCCAAGTGTGTCTATTGCATCCACCCCTCATCAAACGCACGAACGGTGTACTGAGTTTCTTTGCAGGTGGAAAAGCGGCGACGAAGGCAGTCACGTTGGTCCAGAACAACTGGATCCAGACCGACCAGACGCTTTGATCCAAAATCCACTCGCCAAGAAGGATGGAGTGAAAATGTTGTGACATTTTTTTGGAAGGTCAACATAATGGTTGTTGCACCGTGGTTAGTGTAATCCCGCACTGATCTCGCACTTTTTCCACAGGGGATGGTACAGTTTTTTTCGATTAGCTTCCTGTATTATGTAGGATTTATCTCTAATTCGTGATCGTGATAATTCTAGATGTAAACCATAAAGGAATTGTGCTGTTGTGCATTTTTGACTGCACGGTCTCAAAATTGTCTGAAAATGATATGTCGAAATTTTTTGGAAATGTTGAACGAAATTGGCGCAATGTTAACCGTAAGACAAAGTGTCCAGTTAACTGACTGTGATACACAGCAGCGTCAGCGCTTGTTTCAAGTTTGCCGACTAGCACTTCTTAGCTCCTTATACAGCAGCTGCTTTTATGTACGCGAAACGCTGTAAATAAGAGGGCTGCATTATTATACTGCGCTTGCAAAGTCGACGAGTCTACATAATGTTCACAGTAATTTCCAGATGTTTCGCACAGAACAACACTAATGATTAAGCATCTTACAGTTAGTCAGTGCACGGCATTCTTGTCAAAATTAACAATTTTATCAAGCAGCCACATTAACCGGTTCTCAGCTCAGCACATGCGGCTCCGAACCCGTTGTGCCTCGCAGTCGCAGCTGTGTATTGAAGTCGATCTTATAACAAGATAGCAACAATATAATCTGTAGTCTCCGTGTTTCTAGCGTCAGAAATTACGAAACGTTTACTGTGGGTCTTCTCCTGGTTTCTTATTAAGTCTCCTCATCGCGACGTCAGATGTGTTTCGCTCAGGTGACTACAAAGTCGAAATGGCAACCGACAGATCTACCGAATCTGATAATCGAAGAATTATGACTTTTGGCAGTAACTGTCAGTTTGTTTACTCTAATGCTGACTTTATTGGAAAAGGAGCCTTTGGCATTGTTTACAAAGCGGTAATTACAGAGCAGGGCGATTATAATGGAGAAGCCGTTGCGGCTGTTAAAGCTATTCATCTACCCCCAAACTCCGAAATTTATACGGACGCAGAAAATTGGACGAAAACGCTTGCCAGATTAAGCATGCTTCCTCAGTTGGTGCACAAACACTTGATACCGTACCACCAAATCCGTATTACGAAATTTGCTGCCGGAGCAATGATAGAGATACTGATGGAGCGCTGTAGCGGTGAGCCCACTGCTCTGTAATAATTATAATCGACAACGACAAGATGTCGCAGTTCCATATTTCACTACATAAACAATGATGCTGCTAAGAACCTTAGCGTTCAGCTCGAATGATAGCCTGAGGCCTGTGTTGCTTCAACTTGGTTGTATGCGCACTTGTATGTATGCGCACATAGTACTTAAATAGTAATACTTGAACTGTTTAAATTTAGTTATAATTTGTACCGTATATGGAGTCCAGTGCACGACCTTGAATTTTCATTGTTAAAAGAACCAGCTTTCAGAATTTCATGCACGTTTGTAAGTGTACCTGGCAAGGCGAATTCATGGGCATCACTGGAGCCAATTAAATTGGGATGACGATGGTTGAAGGCGCTTTAGCCATCGTGCCCACATTTTCATAAAAAAATCAACTTCAGCCGATCATTCTTCCTGTCAGTCACAACCGCCTGGTGCCATTCAGATACACCTGAACTAGCACCAATGGCCTCGAATCTCAACTTATCCCAAAAATTGTTTGATCATTCAAGTTGCATGTATTAGTGTAGCGTTCGCAGTGAGCCAGACGCTTGTTTCAGGTGACCTCGCATCACTTTTGAAGCAAGCCCAAGAAAGCGAAGCTTTGCAATACGATGATGTCGAAAGGTACTGTGTCGAAATAGCAACGGGAGTAGATTTCTTGCATCGTCGGGGAATAATCCATGGAGATTTGAAACCTGGAAACATCCTGGTCAGGGGTCTGGCCGCCGGTGGCAAAACGCTACTAGTTGGTGACCTGGACGATTTAATCCAAATGCAAGAAAGCACCACCTGCTCCAAAGATATACTGCAGTTGCGCGGAACTGTACGCTACATGTCACCCGAAATGCTGAAAAAATTCGGCCAAGTTGAAGCAGTCAATCCGGGACGGAAAACTGATATCTGGAGCTTAGGTTGCATTATGTTGGAGATCGCCGAATGCTGTCTAGAAAGCAAGACCAATAAAAAACGGTTGGAAAAGAACGGAGAAGCGGTCAGTGTAACAAACGTTCCCAACTCGCGCTTTACCTTATTAATACTGGATGGCTATGTGCCATTTGTCCAAGCTGAAGTGCCGCGGAAGTTAGCCGCTTGCATCCGCCTGTGCTTACAGCATAACCCCAGAGAACGGATATCGGCCGAAGGACTGTTGCACACCTTCTCAGTTGGAGACGTTAATAAATCAGAAAAGAGCATACCTATCCAAACTGCCGATGCTGACATTGTCATAATACAGTGCAGTAATGGTGTCATCGGGGATGGCGTTAAAGCGGTGGTATTTGATCCAGTGACAAACCAAATTCGAGTTCTTGAGACGCCCCTACCAAAGAACCTCTTATTTGTTTTCCCCCAGTTGACGTTACCGAACAGTGGAATCATATTTAAAGACGAGTTGGATGGCATGGGCATGAGCGAACATGACCTTTGCTTGTGGAACATATCTGATGGAACCATGAGCGATTTCTCGCTGAACGAGGTCCCATGGCCAGGGTCTTCGCGCTGGTTCTGTCCGGTTGTGGTTAACGACACGATTTACTATATGCGCTGTAATCAGTATGACGACTGTCATTTCTTTGTGGCAGAAGATATACACAGCAGCAGCATTATTTTGGAGAGATCAAGCCCGATTAAAGGGTGAGGAGAACAGCAAGTTATTCCGTGGCATTCGCAGTTTCGCGCTATTTATTCAGCTAATTTCAGTTCGAAGCTCCGTTTTTTGCAGTTAACATTTATACGAGGAGGATTAGTGTTAAGTAGGTAGCGAATTTTTAGTCTTGAGTTTATCTGAACACCTAGACTACTAGAGGTTAATTTAGCCGCCAACCGTCGATGGTTGCCCTAACTCAACACCAATCCTCCTCGTACGTATGGTCAAACGGAATTCTCATCATACAAAGTACTGCGACTTCATAAAGTGAAACATCGCTTGAATTGCAGGTTTAGCGTGGAAGCAGTGGCTGAGTTGGACGGAAAGATATTATATGCTCACAACAGTCGGGATAGGGAGTTAGTGGAGTTAGATCTCTATGATCCGATGGCGGACCAATGGACATCCTTACAACCCCTTCCACAGCGTCGGGAAATGTTTGGTATGGCTGTCGTGAGAGGGTACATCTACATTCTTTCCGGCTGCGTGACATCGGTATTCGAATCGGCTGTAATGCCTTCCTGCATTCGTTTGAACATCGAAACGTCCATGTGGGAGGACATTCAGACCCTGCAGCGACCGCGCCATAGCCATTCAGCCTGCGTTGTTAACGAAAGGATATACGTCTGCGGCGGCAAAAATAATGGCAATGCGGATGAATATTCAATAGAAATGTACGACACCACCGACAACGGATTCTGGTCAACTGTCGCACTATCCGCGCAGGATGAACGCCTGCTGCGGCGCACCGTTGGTGGATTCGCGATAAGAGGCGTAGCAGTTGCTAAGTAATACTATCTCGTTGTGGAGAGAATAGTTCGTATTGGCCTTTTGCATTGTTCTGTATCCCTGTATCCGCCTCGCATCAGCCTTCGCCACTCATCATCAACAGAAGGTTCCACCAAAAATATATACGACCCAACTTAAAGCTTTGCCCAGATGTATTATTCCTGGATGGTGAAGGTGGCATATGGATGGTGCTGACGTGGACTGGAAAGCGCAGACGCCGTTGGCGTCTGCACAGATACGGTACATATGCACCGGGTATCTGGGCAACAGATCATCCGCGGCGAAAGAATTTTATTTCCCGACGAGGCGAGTGACAGCTCGCCGATCTCGGTTACATTGTGCAGAGTAACACAATAGCATTCAAATGACCCTTATGTAATAGTCTTTTTCGGTACTGCAGAGTGTAATGGCTTTAGTGTTTTGTAGTGAGAATTAATAGTGCCATTAGCGTTCGCCACTTTAATTTTCTCATGTAGCGTAATCCACTGGTCTTTACGGATACACGAAAAGGGCATCGTTATTTGCCAGCAACCTACTCATATTCGGTGCACAATAAATTTGTGGCAGTAACCTATCCTCATTATTAAAATCACCTTGATAACCTAAAGGAGAAAATTAATGGAATTCACATCAGTGAAGCGTGGGCGAACCCGCACAGTGAAACCTGGCTCTATGTGTATATGGTGATATAAACCTGGTAAATACGCAAGTATTTACGTATTACGTAGATAGGAGCGTGTCGTAGACTGTAACATTTCTTATGTAAACTGATAACTTTTTAATAGGCTCCCTGCTCACATACACTTTTGTTCTTAATCAGAATCGAAATATACGAAATACAAAATATATCTGTAAATGCACCGGCTAGCTACATAAAATTCTGCCAAGTCAGTGGAAACACAATGGTACATCTGGTGTTGAATGTTTACATGTGTTATAAAACCGTTGCGCCAAGTAGAAAACATTAAAATTTATAGTTTGTTGTGCGCCCTGCCTTAAAAAGTAAAAGGGGACATGATGGATAAACGTAAGCGTAAGAACTAAGAACTTAGTCACTTGGCAGGGTTGGGTGCAATGGTTTGCATTTACTTTAAGCTAAACTCTAGTAGCGACGAGCACTCGCATGTCCGGCACTTATTTATTGATTAGTGGAGTGAGCTATCCATAAGAGTAACATAAAACCGAAGAGAAACAAAGTAAAAAATACACATTTCATCCGAAAACTTCCATCATACCAGATGATGGTTGTTTTCAACCCCATCGGCTCAACATGGTCATTAGAGACTGCGTTCACCTATCAACATCATATCCATATCCGTCATGCTCTTGTTATCCGCCATTGTGATGTTGACCGCCGTTGTGGCGTTGAGCATGCTTGCTTCGCTCACGCTGTGATCCAGCACAGCGGGCGCGGATGTCGTCGCATTAAGACCATCCTTGGGCTGCATGCTATCCTGCACTACTGGTTGGCCAACAATGATCCCGTCGATACTGACGATAGCGGCTAGCGTTGAGTTTTCCACGGAGTGAGTGGTTGTGACGATCTCCGTGACGGTTGTCGCAATGACGGTCGTCGCTTCGCTCGCTGTCGTTTGGGCGGCCACCGTGGGCGCAACGGTTGTGATATTTTCAACAGCGGCGACTTGTGACACATTGCTGAGGGTGGCATTATCCGTCTGGTTGACAACAAACACCAATTTCAGTTGGATAGAGCTCGTCGTCTCTTCGACATGCTGGGTAGTTGCTTCGTTTGGTGCCGCGGTTGCTACCGTCTGGATGACCATCGGCCCCTCGGTGACATTCAGTTCTTCCAGTCCACCCTTGCGCGGGATGATGACATCGGCTAAGGTCACGTTCAGGGGCGCCACCGTAGCGAGGGTTAACAAAAGCGTCGCGCTGGTTTCGTTGACCGATTGTACGGTTGCCGCTTCTGTTGTTACCAGTGCCACGGAGGCGGTGATGTTTTCAGTAATGGCTGCAATGGTAGTGGTGGCTTCCGTTGCCAAGGCTGTTGTTTCGTTAAGTATCGCTACGGTGGTCTCGGCCGCGTGTGTTGTGGCTTCGGTGGCAATGACCGTGGTAATGATTTCGGTGGCGGCGGAAGTGGCCGGGACTTCGGTGGCGTTTGGCTGCAGTTCAATGAGGATTTTGTTGTCGGTGGGAATGATATTTACTTCTATAGTCTTCAGTGATGGAGGCGGCGCGTTGTATGCTGCAAAAAAACACGTTACAAGACTATGAAGATGTGTATACTTACTCTACGGTGTATAAGCAATTATTGTACTTCTATTGCCTTAATTACCGCAAGTATTTAAAAGTCTGAAGAATTATTCCTAACCGTAAAGCTAATAACCTGTCTTAGCTGTCTGCACCAACAAATATACGTGTTCACGAATATACGTTGTAAAACACATAAATAACAAATATACAAATATACGTTGTAAATCAGCGTTTACGGGATTGTCAATAATATTATTAAGAACATCATAATTATCTTTAAATTTTTCTTGTAGCAGGGATCGTTTTTGTAACAGTTTTTTTAAAAAACCTGCACGAGCACCGGTAGTAAACATCAACTTCTAAAATTGCCGTATTTAAAGAGATAACAGAGAAATGAATTGTATTTCTGACGGTGATTAAAGCTACAGTAAGTTGGCCCTTACGATCAACGCATTTCTTGGCATCACATCCGTACATCCAGGCCAATCCCATACAGTCATCCAGACTGAGCCGGTCCAATTGGGGAAAGGTCGTATTCGCAGGCAGCTCAAAAACTGTGCTGTTAACGATGCCGTATTTATTGAAATTTGGAATGGTCACTGAATGATAATCAAACGGTCGGTCCACCGTGTCCACTTGCGAGGCATTGTAGGCCGTTAGGAGGTTTGAATTACGCAGTTCTGCGAAAGAAATAACAAATTTTAATAATAAGAAATACAAAAGTAGTCAAATATTTACGATTGGCTTGATCAGAAACGCTAATCTCCGCTTCCCACGTGCTCATTAATCGCCGTTCCATGGTTAAGACAGTTTATTGAGCGGTGATTATAGACCGCCCCCGTGGTGATTAGCGTAAATGTTTATGTCTTTATGCTTTTCTTCAAATAATTTACCAGTATTATCGTAACCTGCTTTCATTGCCTCATTTTTTCACTGTACTGGGCGGCAGATCATTCGTTCAAAATCGCCGGCTCAATGGTTATTTGTCGATACTCTACATCTTACGGGGCTCATAAATGCAAAACATACTTGGTTTTTGATAAGCCATCCAATGAGGCTCACAATTAGTAAAACATTATTGTTTTGTCCAGGTAAATCTGACGTTGATTACTACAGAACATGACTTGTAACTGATTTATGCTTGCGTAAGTTTGGCGAAAAGTAAGGCAACGTACGTCCAGGTGCCGGCATTATGCATTTAGGCATTATGCCGGCATTAGCGGCATCAAGTATTGAAGTGCCTTATAATTATAGTGCGCTTTACTGACTCTGTAAGAGTCTGTATACCCTAACACATAACTTACTAAGTTTCAAAAATACCGTAATTATCGAATTTGAACCTCCCCCCATAATAAGGCCCCCCTCCGTAATAAGCCCCCCTCCCATAGCCCGTTTGGAAAATAGCGCCTCCCCCCGATTTTACCCCCCAGGGGGGCGTTATTAAATGTCAAGCGCCACAAAATGATAAATAAACCGCCAATTGCTTCATAATAATAGTTGTGATTTAATAAATAAACAGTAAATGGTCACAAAAATAATTTGGTGCTATGTTTCAGAATGCTGCTCGCAAGGTTCTGAAACTGCAAACACTGGTATCTACTGCGTCGAGTTTCAATAAAACAGGATGCAGAGTTGTTTGAAAAATAACGGCCCCTCCCAAAAATACTGTTTGAAAAATAATACCACCCCCCGAAATAACGCCCCCTCCCCGAAATAAGCCCCCTCATCCAGGACGTTTGAACTTTTGCACCCCAGGGGTGCAAATTCGATAATTACGGTAAGTTAGTAAGTTATTACAAAATTATTTTAACACAACAAAAAATCGTAAACGAAACGTAGTACGATACCATTGTGGCAGGGGCCACCAAATCTTCATTTAATTTGCATTTGTACAAGAATCAACATAAAACTGAATCGTCTCCATTAGGATTACAAACCCTGCCGATGCTTTTTTGAAAACACGCAACAAGTAGTTTTCTTTTGGAATTAAAATTCAATTTGTTTTTAATTTATTTGCATTACAGCCCTGCTCAGCCAAGTTGGGGCAGTTTTTTCAAAAAATTAGCACAGGTCAGCCGTCACAGAATACTTCCTCATTTAATTTTTTCTTAGTTGCCGTGTGTGTCCGACATCTTTATCACTTGGAGATTCTACGCTGAGACCGCTTTCCGAATAACCGTGAGGTCAAAATTAGGGTAGACCAGAGGAAAAAGCGGCTTGACCCACTCAGCGTGGTAGCAGTAGTCCTGTTTGAAATTTGCTTAAAAATTCTGATGACGTCATTGTTCAAAAGCACTACCTCTGAGGTGTTGGTCGTTCAATGCTCTTGCGAACGATACCATACATCAGCCGATTTCGGCTAAGCCTGGGTGACCTTTGCAGAGTGACTGCAAGCACCTTTGAATGGGGGTGACCTCCTCGCACGCTTCCGGTGCAGCCACGGGATGCGACGGGTAATTATTTTCGACGAAATCGTATTTGCGAAGCCTTGAGCGTCAATAAAAAGTCTTTCACTTGTACAATATGCCTGAAACACTCCATTTCGAGACACTGTAAGAGAAAGCATACGTATTTTTTGCAGCCGCTTTGCTGATTTTTTATTCTGTTCATCCGGCCACTGCATTTCTCCGCCTGGACAGTTTATGTCTGTTCAAACCTCAAAATCGTTTCAGGTGGTCCATGCTTTATTCATGGCAAATATCAAATTGAAGTTACTTTGGTCTGTGCGCTAGGCAACCGCATTCTTCGGCAGGTAGGTCTTAGCATACAATCCTATGGAAGTGCACATTGTTTCACGGTCAGCCCGAGCACTGATCGCGCTAGATTTTTTTGCGAACCCATAACGGACAGGCTTCGGTTCGCTTAGGACTTTCCAGAAAAGCTCACGTAAAAATATCTGTCGGTGTATTCTTCAGAGGGGCCGTTATAAGCATCCTAAAAATGACCACCACACCATCCCCTTAACCAGTGCTCGGCTCCCTACTGGCACACCAAGGGGTACCGGTTTTAAAACTCCTAGATTCGCCGTAAAAAGTTACACTAGATAACTGCAAATTCAAAAACGAAACAATGTATACAATTATTTTATAATTATTTAACAAAACTGCCCCAACTTGGCTGAGCAGGGCTGTATATAATGCAGTCGTTTAAATTTAGCGGAGTAATGACTATTGGTCTGCTATAAAGCATCCGAATAGTGAGGTCAACTTTGATTATGCGAAAAATATAATGTTCGACTTTTACTGAAATTCTTGGTTTTTCTTACCGGGTTGCAGATTCTCAGGAAAGACTTTAATATGGAGATCGCGATCGGGCCGATTGTATTCGTTGCGCAGACCGAGAACATTGACGAGGATCTTCATAACGTCACGCTGCGCCTCCATGCAGCCGTTGGGCCCATTATGAATGGCCATCTTCTGGCCTTGACCAGCGGCGCGGAGCACGCGCCCGTAGAAGCTGAAGCATGTCGGCGGCACTGATCTGCAATATATCGGCAAATGCCGGCAGCGTGTTTTTATTCCATCATACCGGCATATTTAGCATACTGATCAACAGTTTTAAAAATTGATAGCGGCGTTTATGACGCGGCAATGTACGGAAGCGCTGCTACTGTCTGTGTTTTATTGGAATGCTGTTACACCTATGCCCGCTCTGAATGGCTGAATGGACGCCCATTAAACGGGACACAAGAATCTCATGGCTATGAAAATATCGTTATTATTGGTTACATTGGCGTGAGTCAGTGTTCGTGTGTTTACCCGTCGTTCAAGGTCTTGGAGATGTAGATGTTGTCCAGACCGGCGTCGCTGTCCGCGTTGTACTCCTTGAAAGCGATACACTGGCTCATGTCGTTGCTTATTCGCTCCATGGCTTTCAGAATTAACGACTTCTCTTCCGATGCTGCAGAAAACAAAATGTGCTTTTAATGTTTAGTTCATGGTACATTATGACAAAAGTTGATGTGTGCTGAAAAATTTGGCAGTTTCAGCACCAGAATTTACCGTTTGCTTTATTTTCGTTGCGTGATAATATTTATAAAGGTTATCAATCGCTGTACATAAGAAACGGATATATAATTGCAAATTTTGTTAAAAGACTGTTTTATATCGGTTCCGTCGTAATGTGAAATTGTAATTGATTGCCAGATACTGGAAATGTCTATACTAGTACTATATAGTAATCTGTTCGTTGTTCTTCGGTCCTGTAGCCAGCTACTGCAATATTAAATAAATATAATAACTCCGATATGTTACAGGGAATTGTATATCCGTGTACAAGGTTTTCATGTTGTGTGCTAATCACATCAGCGCGCTAAGTAAACATGTAAAACAATACGGCGGAATAAACATTACACAGCCGGGACCTTGTTAGTTGACAGACAAGCCATCATTCAATAAATGAAATATTAATCCGACACCTTGATCGTATTGGTAACCACCATTGCCTACAAGTTGAAGAAATATGACATTAATCGAAATTATTTATAAAAATTTAATTTCATGTTACTGAACACATGTAAAGAAAGCTCTTGCTACAGTATTTACAATCAAAGTTCCGAAAAATCGTATTTTTCAATTTGCGCAGTTGCTTAAATTTCATTACGGTTTCCGGCAGTTTTAAATACAAAGTTAACAAAAAAAAAATAAATAAATTATAAGCCTTACTGGAAAGGTTATATACTCCTTAGACCAAGCTTATTTTAAAAAAGGTTATTTGCATTTATTTTATTCTACTCCATGATTTTATGCAGAGCGTGATCTCTGTTAAAGGTATTTTTATGCATCGGGTTTAAATCAAGCTTCTACGAGTAGTTTTCTAACAACACTGGAAATCAAACTGATTTTTTGTTACCGCCGTTCACACAGAGAAAACGCGGGAAACTCTTGTCTCCCTCGCACTTACAGTAGGCCTTCTCGTCGAAACGATAGAGCACATGCGCGGGATCCATCCACTTATCATAGCGCGTATCACGGTTCATCGCCAACTTGACATCATTGACCTGGTCGGCGTTCTGCGGCGGGAAGCTGAGCACGGCCGCCATCCCGGCGCCCACCATCCACCCCAGCAACAATAGCCCCACGCAGCGTTCCATCACTGTGATCCAGCACACAACAGCAACACTCCGTCGCAGATTACCAGGGTATACAACAAATAGAGATCACGCGAAAACTGATTTGTTCTCGGACAAGCTGATTCTGGCAGGTTCCTCTACGCCGCGACCATTTATCAACGCCGTCCCGCCGTCAATTACCCGCCGGCCATTTTCACCACGATGGTATGACGCATACATACACACCGGACGCTAATAACGCTGTCAGACCAAGGACGGCCCCGACTGCTGGTGTTTTTTGTCATTGGCCATCAGCACACAGCAATGTGGTTGTGGCCGCATTGCTCAATATAATATTTTCCTATCAGTATAATGCCGGGTGGATGTTGTACAGCGCGTTTATACGGCATATTGTGTATAACCTAGTTATGTGTTTTAACAGCATTTTTACGGCTGCCCAGGCTATTGTCGTCGCAGCCGGCATCACGCACTAATAAACCGCATCAACTGGCTACTAATACATACATCACTACTGCAGGTATTAATTTGCCGGCATGTTTCTCTTTTTTGCTCTGCTCTCTCTTCTTGACTCTTGACAGACTGACCCATTCTCCTGGCCATTTTAATGAGCATTTCTTTGCCTCTGATAATAGAATTAATCGATAACCGGACATACTTGAATAACTCTCGATTTTTTGCTCCGCATGGAAAACATGCCGGCTAAATATGTGTGTGTATGTGTTGTTGATCGGTGATCGGCGCGGCAAGATGCCACTCACGATTTTCGCTTCCGCTGTTTATCGATGTACGATCCGGCGTTGAGGTGTTGCTCAGCATGTTGTGTGTCAAACACAATATATACATGAGCCACTTTTACACTTGAGCTGACAATTAACAACTTTATTTTCTCATGTTCTTATTAAACCGCGGTGTTTCTGTGTCAATTTGTTACATGCTGCCATTGTCAGTTTTCATGATCACGTACAGATATTTTGTTCGATGTTGGGCAATTTACACAACATACGTGCTTAATGCTGCTAATTGACATTGGTTTATTGTGTATTCGTTTCGTTCTGTTGTCTCTTGATGCCTGTTGCCTATAAGTCTATACAACACATATAGATATGTCAAATGTGCAGTAAAGGATGAATGTCTACAACGAAAATCGCTGATGAAATAGTAACACTTCTTAAAGAATCTCTTCGTTACTATCTGTATAAAGTTATAAACAACTGTTTGTTTGTTTCAAAAAAAAAATAACGAAAGAGACTGCGTATGATATTAAGGTGGTGAAGCTAGTACAAACAAACAGTTCTATAAAAAGTGTTTGCTAATTTTTTAAACTGTTTACGAAATCCTTTGACCGATAGATCGAAATTATTGTTTTGTAGGTTCTCCTGCCGGTCGAACAAAAAACAAAAATCATAGTTGCTGCGTAAATATTATAATTATGGCGGCAACCACACACCCGTACACACATGTGTATATTGTTGTTTTGTCGTTGACTCAGATATCTTGGTGCAAAACGCCGGTCAATCGAAAATTGTATTTAGTGCAGAAAATTCTAATTATGTATAAATTAGCATGGCGATCCATCGAGCCGTCATGGACACAGTGAGCAAGGAGCATATTTGTGCAATGTTATCACAAATAAAGTACAGCGGACTTTATTAACTGGAGGCCACACTGAAAACCGGTGTCGCCGTTTCGAAAATTTAATCAGCGAAACTAATTTTGACACTAAATTTAATGGATTCTGTATCTCTATAGTTGTATGTCTTCAAACGATGCAAAGTTCCAACCGCCATAAATAAAACGGCCTGTTAATTAACCATGCCTCATGGTTTCGCTTTTAACGACCAGGCGTTTCGAATGGACGGTAGTAATGTAGTATCATTAATTTAGCTTTTGCTTTGAAACCTTACATCCTTACAGTCGTGAAATCTTAAAAGCTTTTTGCCTTGAAATCTAGATCGCTCTGTTACCTACTCTTCCCTCAACTTCTTTTTATACAGTAATATCGATTCATTTTACAACTCCTTTCTTAAGGAAAAATGCTAGCAAGTAAAAGTAAGGTGAGGGCAGAGTACAGAGTAGGTAACCCGTAACATAGCGATTTACTTGGTCAGCTGGTCTGCCAAAAAAACTTCTCCACTCCCACCGTTCGAATGATTTTAAGTGGAATTGGACATTACAAAGAGATTACGAAATTTATAAAGTAATTTTTAGTTTTTACTACATAGTGCGTTTCATTGCCTATCGTTTTGTCTAAAAGCGTAGCAAAACTTTTATACCGGCATTTGATTGTCGCGGTAATAAACGGTATTTCCCGTTATAGCTCGCTGACATTCAACATTGCAGTATGACCGTTTTGCTCTGCAGTCTGCATAATACTATACAATACAGTAGGACCTCCATTTTTATGCAAACTATAGCATTAGCATAAAGTTCGATGTGCTGTGCTGCAAATACCTAACACACTGCGGCGAGATGACGCCATAAAATGCGATCGGTGACAACAGCGTCGGCATATTATTGCCAGTTTGATGGGGTTGTACTGAATTGAATGCACTGAAAACATAGCGGTTTATGGCTAATTGTACCAAGAATGGACTTATGGATCGATTTCAGCATGTAGCCTCAAAACTCGATTTTTGCCTACCTGTAAAGGAAGTTCTCCACTGCTATTGCAAGAAACTGGCAGCTCGTAGTTACGGTCTTACGGAAAGTCAGAATCTCGTTTTATACTGGAAATCAAGAATGCCGTCAAATCATCATCCTTTGTTTTGGGTGGCCGCTGCTATTTCAACAATATTACTTGCTAAAGATGCAACCTCAGGAGACACTGGTGTGGTCAACCTGCGCGACGATGTACAGCTGATTGGTGAACCATTCGCTTCAGAAAAATATCCGGGCAATTACGGCTACGCGTATTACGGGATTCGTTATGGAGTCAGCAAACGTTTTGAGGTAAAATTTACGGATAATAAGGGTTTACAGGTTTTGAGGTAATTAACTTACGGGAGAGATCGAGTTAAATGTGCTTGTTATTAAATCCCTTTCTTATCGATCACATACTATGCATAACCGATAACTTAGAAGCACTGATCTGTTAGCTTATTTTCAACCGTTGATTTACAACGCATTTTGTATCAAATCTGTAGGCCTCAATGGAGAATACGGAATTCCTGTATTTGAAGAACACGTCAAGCCCCAAACAAGGGAATGTTTGTCCACAAGGATTTCTACCTGGTTTGCCACCTGTTACCGATAAAGTATTCCACGAGGATTGCTTGTATCTAGACATATATGTCCCTCCACGTCTGTCCAATAACACAGATGACTGGGTAACAATGTTATGGATTCATGGCGGAGGATTTCAAGGTAACGACTTAATTCTGTATATTAAGCTTGCTTGTGTAACCTTTCCTTGTTCTGTAAGCTGGCACTAAAGACAGCTACAATTCCAGCTCACTAGCCGACAGTGTGGGAGCAATTGTTGTCACCATAAATTACCGGCTAACAGCATTCGGTAAGTTTGCGGAACGCCTACGTGGGTACAGTCGATGTCTGTAATGCAGTATCGTAAATATTATGCTACTGATAGGCTTTTTGAGTACGGGAGACGATTCCATAAAAGGAAATTTTGGAATTGGAGACTGTAAAACAGCGATCAAGTTTGTTCACAAATACATTGAAGCATTCAGAGGAAAGCCATTCGGTATAACGCTGTTTGGTCAGAGTGGTGGAGCGGCTTTGGTGTCTGCCGTGATCTTAGATCCTGCTGTTCGCGGTACGGCTGTTCCAATCTAGTCACTTTATGCCGCCTAAATTTTTTCATAATTTTACTGAACCAAAACGGGACTGCAGATACTTATTTTATTTGTATAATAACTGAGTGGCTTTTGTACAGAAATTGTGGCGTCAGCCGTTATGTTTAGCGGCAGCGTTTTAGTGGATCTCGACTACGTCCGGGATCCGTTATCTGGGGCGAGAAAGGTTGCTGTGGCTGCGGGATGTCCTGATAATACAACGGCTGCCTTGGCCAACTGTTTGAAAGCGCTGCCCTAAGAGCAGCTCCAAAAGGCGGCACTTGTGGTACCAGCCAGCCCAGTAAGGATAGCGATTCTTCACTTCATATAATTATTTGTTCTGTTCAGTACGTTTACCTTGCGCTTGCGGTTTTTAGCTGGCTGCGGCTGATGGCTTCGTGGTTGACCACGACCATCTTAAAGACATACCGGTGCGTGCGCTGCAGCAGACCCTAGACAGCGGATACACCGGTCCAAATATCGTCACGAGCTATCTCCGCGAAGATGCTGCACTAACTCTCACATGTGGGTTGTGGTTTACTCCATTCATGAAACATTATTAACTGATAGTTGAATTAACGACAAAAGTGCCAAACGCTTCCAATAGTGGCAATTCCGGATCTCCTTGACCCCACCAAACCACTAACCATGGATGTCGTCCGTAACATTGTCGCTAAAAATCTTCTGCCAAGAGACGGGAATCCTCAGTGTGCGGTTCCGGACTATGGATTAGCTGACCGCGTTATGCAGCACTACAATTTGTCGGCCACAGAAAGCCGCGGTGACACATTGCTCAAATTATACCATGTACGCTGCGCCGTCTTTGACAATTGTTTGAATTATGACAGAATTTCGTGCAACGGCTTTGTTGTAGCTGGGTACAGAATCCGTACAAGCATTTCCAGCTTTCAAGGAAGCGTCAATATATGCCAATCACATCAAGCCAATGCCATCATTACCTTCAGTACAACTGATTAGGACGATATACGATTCGCATTATAATGGCCTGCGTATGTGGTATTTTATTATGTGGTACATACTACTGTACACACTGTTTACTACATACTACAGTAGTATGTAGTAAACAGTGTGTACAGTAGTACGTACAGTAGTACGTAAGGCACTAAGGCGTATGTAGTATGTAATAAGAAATTTACTATCCACTACTAAACTGACAACGTTGGTTTCATTTCATTTTTCATTTTCAGATGCCTTTCATGCGATGGAGCTGCCTTACATTTTTGGTCCGTGGCTGCTGTTACCTAACCAAACTTACGATCCCCGTCTGACCGTCAGCTATCGGGACATGCTTCATCAAGTTACACACAATGGCGGGTAATTTCTTTGTTTATTATTATCTATCAGTCAGGTTGTGAAACTTTTCCATGGTCCTTACTTTCTACCGGTAGAAGTATGATTGGTCCGCAATTTTTACAAGACAACCACTATGGGTACAACGAAGTAGGACTGGACGCACAATGGTCGCCTGGCACCAGTGACCTGGAAGCCGTGTACCAGTACTGGCAGCAGATTGCCAATGAGCCATGTCCATGCGGAAGCCACGCTATGTACGCCTATTAGTTAGCTACGCTGAGAACCAGCAGCCGCACACGTGTCTCTGGCTCAGTGTCGCGATTCGATCCATGGAGGGCTACTGGAGCAATTCCGTATTAAAACTAATTTTATTATTAGGTAATCTTAAATCAATTTTGACCAATAGTATTGGTCCGTTTTGGCCAGTTCCCACCCTTGTAATTAGAACGCGGGTGATAAAAGTAAAAAAATAGCTCCAGTAGCAATTGTGCTGTTATTTCGTGCAATAAATAGACAGTATTTATTCAAATAAAATGTATTTGCAGTAATCATACTGCGCTCGAGTTATCACTTTTGGATTTCAAGGTTATATTGGTAACCGGTTTGTGAAACTGGCTTGTACATAGAGATAAACTATAACGATAAAACATAGGATATCCGTTGGATTCGATGCCGATTCGCTTCCGTGGCACGTGTAGCTCGTCGGCTACTTGTCGTATGTTCTTTCCGAGTTCGGTATCCGAAGTTTGATTAAACTTGTTACAGCATATTAGCATGTGACTTGCCCATTACATTCCGCAGTCCCGCAACGAATCCGACACTTGTACGAATACATTATCGGAAAAGGACATACCAGTCAAAGAGACTGGTGACCTTAAACATCCTTCAAAGCCACTCCTATAAACTGTTGTATCAAGTTTTTTGGTGAAACCGCCCGCCCGGCGTTCCAATTTGGTTTTCCATGGCGGAAAAATGCTCCCCCGCCCTAAAGAAGAATTTTATTGTGTATAGCAAAAGTGTTCGGTTCATTAAGAATATTCAACTACAAAATTTAATATGCACGTACCTGTCACACGCACTTACGCCCGCTATACAAAGCGCCGCTTCGTTGTACGTAAGCTTCGCTTTAAAATTTTTTGCTTTTGCAATTACACCTTTTGGCGAAGTTTAATTTTGGGAACGAAGGGCTTGTCATTGTCATACGATATTATATTGATCGGGATTGGAATCGAGGGAATTAGGGGGATCATGCCACTCCGCTTGTTTCGCTAAAAATGGTTCTCGATGTCAACACTGAGCGGAGTACTAATTCCGTAACACCATAACAGAAAACAACAGCTATGAACTGACCGCAATGCTTTATGAAAAGTGGTTTTCGTTCCTGTCAGTAGTTTTATAATCGAATACGAGAGGTTTTCACCTGCTCGAACGGTATTTCCCGTTTCAGCTGGCTGACTTTCGACATTAAAAAATTGAACTCTTTGCCCTAAATATTCTTGTATCTACCATAATATAGGACTACCATAAAGTTCGATGTGTCTTACCGTAAATTACACTAGAAGTATGCATTCGGGTGATGGCATAAAACTCGATTGGTGGCAACAGCTTCGACAGAAATGCCTGTTTGATGAGTTTTTACTGAACTGAATCCAAACACAACGACTTATTATTAATTGCAGGTATTGCACTCGTACACGAAATCCGCTTTCGAAGCGAAGCGAAGCGGGCTGCTGCCTCAACTGACCATTTGGCTGTTTTTAAGGTATGTTGTTCTCGACAGTTCTTGCCAGAAATGTTTCGTTTGTTTCGGGGAATAAGTCTCGCCAACTCTCGCGTTGTGCTAAAAACAAAGAATGTCGTCGAATCCTCGTCCTTTGATTGGGATGGTTGTTCCCCTCGTAATTATATTGTTCACTACAGAGACGAGCGCGGGTGACAGCGGTGTGGTCAATCTGCGGGAGGACGTCCAGCTGATTGGTGAGGCTTTCGCTTCAGAAAAATATCCGGGCAGCTATGGCTACGCCTATTACGGAATCCGCTATGGAGTCAGCAAACGCTTTGAGGTACAATTTATTTTTGATTTCTGCGGTGTGCCTGGCAGAAATTCACCATGCAGTCATGCACCGTCGAAAAGTTTTTGCCGAAATTTATATGCCATGATGTCACCATGTAAAGTTCATAGACCACCCAATTTCATATCGCCAAGAACAATATTAGCTGCAATCATAATAACGATCCTGCATGCAGGCATCGGCGGAGAATACGGATTTCTCGTATATTAGTAATAGCTCTCGATCCAAACAAGGAAATGTCTGCCCGCAAGGATTTCTAAATGGTTTGCCGCCTGTAACCGGTAAAATTATTGACGAAGACTGTCTGTATCTGGATGTATATGTACCTCCACGCCTGCCCAACAATACGGACGCTTGGACGTCGATGGTGTGGATCCATGGCGGAGGCTTTCAAGGTCGCAATTTGCTTTAGCGTTCTGACGGGCTTAGCCAACATTTCTTCGTGTAACTTATAGCTGGCACTAAGGACAGCTACAATTCAAGCTCATTGGCCGATAGTGTGGGATCAATTGTCGTCACGATAAATTACCGGTTGACAGCATTCGGTAAGATTGCGGAACGTCATTGTGGTTTGATATATATTTATTGCTTGTTGTGTATCTCTTTAATTTCTACGTACTGACGGCATCAGCTCATGAAGATGGCGCTTCGTCATCTTCATAAATAAAATTAGTTCATTTATTTTATTTATTGACGCAATTGCTAGGCTTTTTAAGTACGGGAGACGATTCAACCAAGGGAAATTTTGGACTTGGAGACTGCAAGACGGCGATCAAATTTGTCCACAAGTACATTGAAAAATTCGGGGGAAAGGCAACCGGTATAACGCTGTTCGGTCAGAGTGCAGGAGCGACTCTGGTGTCGGCTGCGCTGCTGGATCCTGTTATTCGCGGTACGGTTATTGCGAGTTATGCGACCATCTTTGACAAAACTTTAATAAGAATTCTTTACCGTTAGCCTACAGTATCAGTAAATTTCGTCGTACCTTCACTAACGTAAAAGGTGCTGGTACTTATTTGTAGAACAACTAATGTATAATTACCGTAACGTCCGCACGCAATCTGCATTGAAGGCTAAAACGAGGCAGCAGACACGTCACAAAAAGTTTCGAAAAACATCCAAACGTTCAAAAAAACCTGAACACTTACACTTCACAATTATAATAACTGGATAACGTCAGTAAAACTAGGTGATTTTCATTTAGATATAGTGTGGTCAGCCATTATGTTTAGCGGCAGCGTGCTAGTGGATCTCGACTACGTCCGGAATCCGTTATCCGCAGCAAATCAAGTTGCTGCGGCGGCTGGATGCCCGGTTAACACTACCGATGCCCTGGCCGGCTGCTTGAAAGCCTTGCCTTATGAGGAGCTCCAAAAAGCCGCTTTGGTAGTACCTGCCAGCCCGGTAAGGCTGGCAAATCTGTTTATATACGTAATATAACTTCAAGATATGTTGTACCAATTAGATCACTGCATCATTTGGCTTGGTGATCGATCACGATCACCTTAAAGACGTACCGCTGCGCGCGCTGCAGCAAACCCTGGACGGCGGATATACCAGTCCAAATATCGTCACGAGCTATCTTCGCGAAGACGCTGCTCTAATCTTGACATGTGAGTAGGAGTATACTGCATTAATAAGAAAAGTAATCGAACGGAATACGCCAACAAAAATACGAGAAATGTTTTTAATACTGTAGTGGCAATTCCGGATCTTCTTGATCCCACCAAACCGCTGACCATTGATGGCGTCCGTACCATTGTCGCCAAAAACCTTCTGCCACGAGACGGGAAGCCTCTGTGCACGGTTCCGGATTATGCATTAGCTGATCGCGTCATGCAGCACTACAATCTATCGGCAACGGACAGTCGCGATGATACGTTATTAAAATTATACCATGTATGTTCAGCTGCAATAACGATTTGAAGTGCTCGTTTTCACGAAGCGTTGTGAAAATTAATTTCTGTGCTGCAGCTTGGTACGGAAGCCTTACAAGCGTTTCCGGCGGTGAAGGAAGCGTCAATCTACGCCAGCCATAGTGTGTCATCATGGCCTTCTGTACAGCTGATCAAAATAATATACGATTCGCATTATAATGGCTTCCGTACGTCCAGTACACTGACATTATGAAAACGACTACTATTTACGTCTTATTGGCTAAATTGCTAGTGATATTTACGAGTATCGTCAATTTTTAGACGCCTTTCATGCGATGGAGTTGCCTTACATTTTCGGTCCGTGGTTGCTTTTACCCAACCAAACGTATGATCCCCGTTTAACAGTCAGAATTCGGAGCATGCTTCAACAAGTCGCATATCATGGGTACGTAATTTTCATGTTTATGACAATAATTTACACTCGTTTTGGTCAAACGTTTTCTTGGATATTATTTTCTGTGAGTAGAAGGATGGATGGTCCGGGATTCTTACAAGGCAGCCAATATGGATATAATGAATTAGGACTAGACGCACAATGGTCCGCCTGCAGCTATGACCTTGCTGCAATGTACCAGTACTGGCAGCAGATTGCCAATGAGCCATGTCCGATCGGAAACGGCACCACGTATTAGCTAAGGCGCCACGTATTAGCTAAGCCGATTGCAGGTCCTACACGGCGCTCTGGATTACCGTTGATGTTCATTTTTGGCGACCGCTGTCTGTAAAGTATTGCTAGCGATATACAGTATGTAGGCCCGTCCTAGAAAATACTGGTTCATTCTATCGATGTACATGTATAATCAATCCGAGCCAAAGAAAACTCTGTCGAAGCCGATTCCAGATTCACATAATTATAAGCGTTGGGCGTTATACGCGTTAATTGTAAGTATAATTAGGTGTTTATACAAAGTTACAAGTACAAATAATTTCGAAAAACAGGATTGTGCGAATGTGGTCCTTTCGTGAAATCACACTTAATACGTTTCTAAAAACAGCATATAATTATAAGTATTAAGCAGCAACTTCTATGAAACATTACGTGCGAGTTTGTACCAAGTACTGTGCACAAAGGGATAATTGTATGTACGGGTATACCCGTATTGAAATGAAAAATACTTTATTTTGCATAACTGTGAATTTGACATAATTATCTGCAAAAGACTATTTGCGTTTATTGATTTTTAGGTATGTAACCGGTGACATACTGATCGATTGTATACCAGGCGTAGGTACTCTGGAAACTGTCGCAATATTCAACTCGTACATACAACAAAAAAGAGTTAAATTTTGTTATTTATTTCAAATTTTCCATTATCATTTATTGTCTATTGATTTTTATAAAAATAAAGCGTTCATGCTTTCAGGTAGGTGAAATAATGTTTTCATGCAGATAGGGCAATAATGTATAGTAAAACGTCAAGTTGTACGAGCACTAACGTCGGCCAAATGGCAGTTACATTGTGATTAACAATCGTTTATGCGCGTTTGTGTGGATCTACAAAAGGTATTCTGATATACATAAAAACTGAAAGAGATATACTAAAATTAATTTATGTGTAAGTAAGAACATGTAAGAATAAGACTATGTAAGCGCCAGGTCAGCTAAACTGATGTCTGGATGACATAAAGCATCCAAATAACATCTGTTGTAAAACGCATGTCCTTTGCAGCTTTTCCTATAATTAACAAACTAGCAAGCCCTTTCTCATGCATGGTGACCAATGTACATGTACAAGTATACCGCAGCCGTACATCACTAGGGCAGTAACCAATCGGACTCATACTTCAAAAAGGGGTAGCATAAAATTAACAGAAGTACAGATCTAGATACAACATACACGGGAAAGAAACTGCATTTTTGAAATAAAACAAAAAAGTGTCAATGAAATATAATTCTTTTTCATCATGCAATGAAAAAGCCGACAACTAGCCCGTAAACTGTAGTAACAGAAAATACTGAAACGAAAAATTTTGGAAAATTGTTTTGCCAATGTTATGCGATCAGTCCCTGTCTAGTACATGTCAGCAAAATTAATGTAGCTGTTTGCCTGCACTGATTCGCTTTACGTATGGTTTTGTCGCTTAAAATAAGTCTTTCGCTAACAAATTTACTCTTTATGTAAATAAAAATATTTTTTGTTTTTAGATGTTTGCAAGTAAGCTGTTCAAATGAAGTTCCTAATATTAGTTTACTTTGCAATTGTTTTACATAATTACGTACTTGTGACAGATAAAATATGAGAAATTTACAGTTCTTTTTAATACAGAAAAGTGATTACAGATTTATATAAATTAGCCCGGAATGGTTTTCAAAACTGAACGTATGCGTCAGCTTTTAACACGATTGATTACACATTTACAGGCTGTACAATTATGCTGTACTGTTGTACCATTTGATAATCGTGCACGAAAAATGGTGCTGCCTTGCAACCGCATGTACCAGTAAAATAAATTATCGTGTCCAACAACCGCTCTTTGACCGAATCCACGAACTGGAGATAGAGAGATGCAGGTCATTCGCGTGTGCCACGACTTAGTCGCCGAGTTCTACAAATACCTCGAACAGGATCCCCAGCTCCTGACGGCCGACCACCGGAAGAGATGGAGAAGGTCCAGAATTTCATGAACGAGGTCAACCGAGACATCAGGGCGATGAAGGAGCGTCTAAACCATGTCGGTAATGGAGTGCAGTGGCTCGCCATCTCGTGCATCACCGTTTTACAAGTTGACCAGCCACTGTACTGCATTACCTCATCCAGATCGAATAGCTGTCAGGGACGTATGCACGAAAGCGCTGGCGCGGCGATCCCGGTTCGAGAGAACAGTCGACGCCCCTATCCAACTCATGATGCTGAGCCAGAATAGTTACGACTTACGAGCTGCTTGCTCCCGCAGAAATTAGCACGATGACCTAGGACATTCCGGAATTATCCTTCGGGTCGCAGCCTATTCGGGTGAGTGTTAGGACATTCCCCAAAGTAATATCCACAGGCGTGCTTCTGACGCCGTATATCGAAGACCGGACATTGTGAATGATCATGCCGCTTTTAGATGCGTAACGCACATGCCGGAAACACATCAACACTGGAGCCTGCACCTTGCATAATCGGGGAACGTAGCAATGAAAACCTGTAAGTTACCCTTTAATTACAATTTCTGATAACGAACATGGTTAGCTGCGAAACTAATCAATTCCAGATTTTCAGTCCTGAAATTTTATGGCTTCTTATATGGTATCCCGTGTATCAACAGTTCCCCCGAAGTCGGAATTTGTGAATGAAGGAATTCTGCGCCCTTGAATTGGAGGCAGTCAGAATCTCCGTGAATAGCGGAAGAGGCGATATGTATTGTATCTTCCCAGACCCTCCATCTTGAATAAACTGGGTCCGCCAGCGTTTTCTCGAAGGATCGCGCTACATGTCGTCGACTCTGTTGGTCTGCTCAGACTTATATAGTAGTATCAACTATCAAGTATGTGCTTTCGGCAGCTACTGATAGCATTTCGTTCAAATCCGTATGGCGAAGTGCACTCTGTATTGGGCGATGCGCACCTCACTGGATTACATGCACCGGTAACTTCGGCGATCTTTGATTACTGCAGGCGTGCCTTGCGGCTTAAAGTGGGTGACGTAAACGTGGATTGTCGTGGTCGGAAACAAACGGAAGTACGTTATTACGGGAGAGGCGGCCATCTGACTCGTGAGCTGTCACGCATCGACGCATTGTCCACACATTGCGCGTCACCGGACGTCGTGTTAACCAATGTCGGTTCTTTACTGCGGTGTAGATTCTTTACTCCGTTCCCACTTGACTTTGTTATTTTGTCGTCCCTCGTACTCGTTAGGGCATAGTTGTGTGTGCGCTGCATGCAAGTCTGAAAAGAGAAGGAATATTTGAGCGTTTGAAAAGTTCACAGTTCGAAGTCAGCGCTCGTGACTTCCTTCGCCAGCGGCCCTCAACGGCGTCAGACGGAGCCTCGCTGGCGAGCGCCTGCAAAACCTCCAGATTTTTCCGCTTAAATAAGCGAGCGCATTTCTTCACAACCAGAAGCACAATTATGGTCGCTGTCATCACATTTGCCGTGATGGCGCAATCACTTCATTCGGCGGAATCATCAGTATAATCGAGGTACGTGTTTGATTCTATAATTAATTTAAGCAGCAACCACCATTTTAAGATCTGCCGCTCGATCACTACAGCGCGAGTAGATCAACCTGCATCGTCTTAAAAGTTATTTTGAGAAAAACTGGCAAAATATTTTGCAAATAGGCACATTCGTTATCTAATTTCAAAATGAAAAGCAGCTCAGTAATACATTTAAATAGTACTGCAGTCAAAGTAATACATTTAAAATTGCAATCTAGTTGAATCTACTGTTGCAGTATTACTTTTGATAATTGTACAGTTTTTGCCTTTATTGGAAAATCACAACAACGTTTTCCTCTTAACTTATTTTTTAAAAGTTGAGTGCTCAAATTTCCTTTCTGTTGAATTCTTTCGAAGCAGAAACAATATTTTCTTGCTAAAAATAACTCTCTCCGCGCTTTTGCATCACAGGTATTACCTGTAAGAATCGAACTGCGTTCCTTACTTTTAAAAGTAAGTACACGGCGTACCGCTTGGACTGAATAAATATGCGGAGTATTCATCACCTGAAAAACATATGCCGAGGAGGAGCAGTTTGTATGAAATTTAGTCTAGAATTTTGCTTTTTCAGGGAGATTGCGGAGGTGAGATCCAGCAATCTGGGCTGTGTACCCGCTGTAACCCGCGTATGTATGCACTTGTGGAAAGATTGAGCGATCGAGCATGGCCAATTCATGGTTCAAGGTCAGCGAGTTTCCGGCGGAACATCTTTGGCCTTGAATTGCGAAATAGCGTCGGGTGTGCCCTTGACCGCGCAATAACCGGAAGGGACAAAGTTGAGAGGAGCATATTCACTTGATACTGTCCGGCCGCAGTGAACGAGAATGCCCAGATAAATGCCGGAAAACATCAACACTTGAACATGCTGAGATAAGGACCACTGACTCATCTCATGGTGCTGTTGCTGGGTAAGTGCACATCAAAGCGTTCTTTCTTTATCAGATTCGGCGCTTGCAGAATTCGTTTTCAGGGCAGTCGTGCTCAACAGGAAAATATTTAGCATAAACGTCTGTGTCTTCTGCAATGCGCATCTGAAAATCTGAATTGCAGCCTTTTCATTCCGCACATCGCACATGTACCTGCGTCCTATGGTTGTCCGGATTATTACAGCGAGTGCATTAAAAGGTTAATTCTATAAAGTTTGGCTTTTCGAATAATTATCGTTTTTAAAGGATTAAGATCCTATTTACAAAGGACGTAGGACAAAGTTATATTTTACTTCTTTTCCTTAGTGAAGGGCATTTATATCTGTTTGGATAATAAGAGCTAATAGCATTTGCGCTGGGAGAGGCAAAATAGGAAACTTACTTTTGGTACGTCCTCTGTAGCTTGTTGACGAACATATTATAATGGTTGTGATTATTAGGCCTGCACGTTATGGAACTTGCTTCCTCTCATTTTCTACCGTTTGACGTTTGTCATGCACAAAATGATACCGTCTGCGATTATGATGTGGCGGGAAGTGCTCTCTGTTCCATCTTGCGGAATTATTCCAGCTGCGTATTAATATTTATTCTGGATGCAGGAGCCTGTACAAGTGCTACGGTACTCGCTTTATGCAACGTGAAATCGCGGCGGCATAAAGGCCAAAGTTGGTAAATGACCCGTAAACCTAATAAAAAAGAATATATGTAAAGAATATTGGGATATGGTTTTGCAAATGTTGTGCGATCAGTACAAATAAAAATAGAACGGCAAAAATAACGTAGATTGACTAGGCTCTTGCCTGCATTGAATCGCAGTACGCGTACGATTTTCTCGCTTGTAATAAGCCTCATCCTAATTGCGCGCGGCAAAATTTCTCAGTGCGATGCAAACTCACAACTTGATATTTCAGTTGATCGCATGCTTCATACCGCACTGCACCACTAAATCTAGTTCTTGATTTCACTGGTGTTGCGTTTACAAATAAGTAATTATCCACGGCAGCTCAGATGGAACTATTTAATTTATTGTGATATTAACCGGAATCATCAGGCTGCGTCATTGCGTCTTTTAGGCAAAGATTCCGAAATCGCCTGAACAGTGCAGCCGCATTTTGTTACGAATTATGCTTATTTCTTTGCTTTTGGAAGCAGCGATCGCGAATTGTTGCATAGTTTTTATTGTGCGCATTGCACCGTTATAAATCTCTACTGTAATTGCTTCACAATCGACGCACATGTTTTAATTTTAATGCTAATCAAGCGAAACTGGAGTGGATGATTTGTACAAACCATCCACACAGAAACCGGCAACTGTCCGCAGAATGCAGTGAGCAAATATTTTTCTTCCAGGAAAGGATGAAAATGATTTTTCCCAAACTGGGATTAATTAACATTTCGATGCCGGTGTCATTTGTGCATCAGTCACTATTGCAACATTTATACGTACATACACCATCTGAATCGTCCTGATCATTAATAAAGCAAAGCGACTATACAAAAGAACGCGCACAAGCTCATTAAAGTCTCTAATATTGTATTATACAAGACATTTAATATAATACATATTTAGAAAACAGCCGCAGTTAATTTCATAAACGATTGGGGCGGGGAGGGCACAATTTCTACCGACAAACGTATTATTTTAAGTCGGATTACGACAAAATACTTCCAGGACAAATTCTGTCTTTTTCGAGACAAAAAAACACTGATTTAAGGGTGATTGTGATCCATACGTTTCCCATATGAGTTAACGTCTAAATAGATGCACCGATATTACTATGATTCATATGTTTATTATTGATGGGGTAACAAGTAAACTTTGCATACGTTTATGTGAATTAAATTTAATTTTCGTTAGTATTAAATATATGTAAGCTACTTATAGGAAAGTAGCAATTAGTTTCTTTGTAATTTTATTCATAATTCTTGCTATATCCGCGTCAGCTTCTAACACGATCGATTATAGTAATTTATATGCATTTACAGGCCATAAGACTCGTCTTGCGACCGAGATCCGATTGAGCCGTCGACCCAAGCTATCCACGTAGCCGGACAACGACAACCCGACCAAATTTACCGTTGGGATCATCGCCATACATGTAGCGATGTCGGAGCACCTTGTCTGTTATCGAGATCGATGTCCGAGATTTGTCGACACAGCGCCGGCGAGTTCAGTTGCGTCTGCGTGGGCGGCAGCTGCATCGCTTATGCAGCCACTTTCCATCGTGGTCGTGCCTTTATGAATGGCAGCCAGCCGTCCGGTGCAATGGCACCTGTGGTGTATCGAACGTACGTACTATGCATCGTTCGTTCATCGTTGCTACGAGGCAAAGGACGTCCGTTCAGTACACCACACCACCCTTACCGCGCTAGGCCCGCCGTGGACGGATGACCAGAAGCTCGGCCCCGGCGACATCATTCCGGCATGCAACCGACCGGGGCAGATTGAGCCGTCGACCCACACTACCCCGGTACGCGGACCACGATAACCCGATAACCTTTACGGTTGGGATCATATTCATCGCCATACAGCAATACAGGAGCGATGACGGAGCTCTTGTCGGTCGTAGAGATCGACGTTCCGGGATTTGTCGATCACAGCGCCGGCAAGGTCGGTTGTGCGTGGACGGCTAATCGCGTGAGCGTCGGGACATTCCCCAGTGTAAAAACCGCAGGCGTGCTTCTGACGCTGTATACCGTGGTCCGGACAACGTGAACGATTATGCCGCTCCCAGATGCACAATGCACAAGCCGGAAACATATCAGTATTGGAGAACGGCGAGATAAGAAGGGGTGATTCTCCACTCATGCACACACTGCTAGCAAACTGCGAAGATCTTGGTAGTGGATACCGTCCGGCAAGCCTGAACGACCCAGCCGCCTGGAGCGTTACCCACGGGAAAATAGCCTCGACACTAGAGAAGGCGAGAAAAACTGGCTGATTCACCACTAGAAAGAACTCAGAGGTGGAATCCGTCAGTCCGCACTGTCGGTCCTGGACGTGTTGTACACACGACTGGTTCCGAGCGGTTGGCCGGTTCACAGTTCAAGGTCAGCGCGTTTCCGGCGGAAACGTTCTGTCATTTGATTGGGAAACAGCCTCGCATATACCCTTGACCGCGCATTAATCAAACGGTCAGCGTTCCACGCAACGTACCCACTTGGTATCCTCCAGCCACAGTGAAAAACTATGCCGCTTCCAAATGCCCGCGCTGGAAAACACCAGCACCGGAGCATAACGTGATAAGGAAGGCTGATTCACCACTCACCACCGGACATGCTGTTGTGGCTGAGTACGTGCATTCCAAAGCGTCCTTTCTTTATCCGATTCTGCACTATGCAGAATTTCCGTTTTCATGCCAGTCGCGCTCAGCATTAAAATGTGAACTTCTTTGTCTTGTGTGCAGTCAGTGTGCGTCAGAATTTCGGGACTTTTTATTCCGCGCATGTACGCGCTTCCGCTTGCGTCCCATGATTGTGCGAATTATCAAAGGATTGCCTAATTGATTGATTGATTGATTGGAGTTTTAATAATTGGAGCTTTTCGAAAGGAATATCGAATTATCCGGTTGATCTTGTTGACGGGAATAATGGTTATGATTATTAGGATTGCACATTACGGAACGTGTTGCGTTCCATTTTTCTACCGTTTGATATGCAGAAAACATCAGATGATGTTGCAACACATCAGTTATAATGTGGCTTGGAAGTGCTGCCTGTTTTCATCTTGCAAAATTCCTCCAGCTGCATATTACTGTTATATATATACATTAAATTTTGCTCTGGATACAGCCTGTACTAGAACCAGTGTACCGTATATTGTATTGTATATCTGCTGCTCTTAACATGTGCTTCTCTCTGTTGCAATCTACTGTTGCAGTATTATGAAATTGTTTGATTATTTAACAGTGTTTTGCTCTATCGGGCAGCTACAAAAATGTTTTTCTCTTGATTTAATTTTTAGAAGTTCAGTGCTTAATGTTTTTTCCTCTGAATTCTTCCGAAGCAAAAATAATATTCTTCTTGCTAAAAATAACTCGCCCCGCTCTTTTGCCTTACAGGTATTATCTGCAAGAATCAGATTGACTTCCTTGCTTTTCAAAGTGCACGGCTTACTGCTTGAGATGAATGATTGGGCAGAGTAATGGTTCACCTACTCCGGTGAAGCCAGACTCTGCATATTCATTCATTTGTTTCTCATGAGAAACATATGCCAAGCAACAGTTGTTTGTATGCATTCAGCGTATGGTTTCGCTTCTTCAGAGAGAATGTGGAGGTGGAATCCAACAATCTGGACTGGTATACCCGCGAATGTTCACACGTCTGGAAAGATGGAATGTTCGAGCGTCAAGGTCAGCGCGCTTCCGGCGGGAACGTTTTGGCCATGAATTGTGAAATGGCGTCGCGTGCGCCCTTGCCCCTTGACCACGCAATAACCGAAAGACAGAAGCTGGACGGCGCGTACGCGCTTGGTACCGTACGGCACAGTGAACGACTATGCCGCTCGCTCCCTGCTCCCATCTTCACACGCCGGAAAGCATCAAAACTAGAGAATGACGAGAAAAAGATGGCTGATTCACCACTCGCGCTAGATGGACATGCTGTTGTTGCCGGGTAAGTGCCTTGTTTCTTTACCAAATTCTGCACTCTGCAAAATTTCCGTTTTCATGCCAGTCTTGCTCAGCAAAAATACGTGAGCTTCCTTGCTTGACTAGTTGTGCAATGTTAATCAGAATTGCAGGCCTTTTATTGACATTTTTCCTTATACTTCCTTTCCTCGCATTTTTACTTTTACTTGCGTCCTACGGTTGTCCGGATTATTAGAGCGAATGCCTCAGTTTGCAGTTCTATTAATTTTGGCTTCTCGAGGGAGCTACCGAATTATCCTGATTCACTTGTTGACGGATACATAACGACTATGATTATTAGGATTACACTTTACGGAACGTGTTTCCTCCCATTTTCTTCCGTTTACCATGCCCAGAATGATGGCGTCTGTGATTATAATGTGGCTTAAAGGTGCAGTCTGTTCCATCTTGCGGAGTTATTACAGCTGCATAGTGCATACTAATATTAAAATATCTGGATGCAGAAGTCTGTACAGGTACAGTACAAGTGCCAACATACGTTGTACAACGTGAAATCGCAGCGGTGCAAAGCGTGTAAATAACCCGTAAACCTATTATAAGAGAGCACAAAGAATACTGGAATATTGTTTTACCAATGTTATGCGATCAATAAATTATCAGATACATGTCAGCGAAAATAATGTTGCTGCTTGACTGCACTGAATCGCAGTACGTACGATTTTCTCGCCTCTAATAAGTCTCACTTGAGCAAGAAAATTTTGCGTCATATGTTTATGTAAAATTAAATCTTAGTCTTAAATATATGTAAGCAGTTTATAGGAAAATAACAGATAGTTTTGTTTGCAGTTCTATAACATTTCTGATCATGTTCATGTCAGCTTCTAACACGATTGATTACATTTACAGACCATAAAAGTCGTTTTGCGACCGGGGTCCGATTGAGCCGTTAACCCACAATATCCACGTACTCGGACCACGATACCGATAAAACCTTTACCGTTGGGATCATATTCATCGCCATATAGCAATACAGGAGCGATGACGGAGCTCTTGTCGGTCGCAGAGATCGACGTTCCGGGATTTGTCGATCACAACGCCGGCAAGGTCGGTTGTGCGTGGACGACGACTGTACAGCTTTTCAGCCACTTTCCATCGTGGTCGTGTCTTTACAAATGGCAACCAGCCGTCCGGCGCAATGGCGCCTGTGGTGTACCGTTCTATGCATCGTTCGTTCGTCATTGCTACGAGGCAAAGGACGTCCGTTCAGTACACCACAGCGCCATTATACCGCGGTAGGCTGTCGTGGACGGATGACCAAAAGCTCAGCCGCGGCGATGTCATTCCGACAAGCAACAACAACCAAGGCCGCGTACGATGGAGTCGTCGATGTCCTTATACAACTGCCGCTGCTAATGACCAGTAGAAGCAGCTCATAACTGTGCTGGCTGATCAGCCAGAATATTTACGAGCTGGTCGCTCCCACAAAAATCAGCACGATGACCTTGACATTCCGAAACTGTCCTTCGCGTCGCAGGCTAATCGCGTGAGCGTCGGGACATTCCCCAGTGTAAAAACCGCAGACGTGCTTCTGACGCTGTATACCGTGGTTCGGACAACGTGAACGATTATGCCGCTCCCAGATGCACAATGCACAAGCCGGAAACACATCAGTATTGGAGCACGGCGAGATAAGAAGGGGTGATTCTCCACTCATGCACACACTGTTAGCAAACTGCGAACATTTCTTGGTAGTGGATACCGTCCGGCAAGCCTCAACGACCTAGCCGCCCGGAGCTTTACCCACGGGAAAATAGCATTGACACTGGAGAACGCGAGAAAAGACTGGCTGATTCACCACTAGAAAGAACTCGGAGGTGGAATCCGTCAGTCCGCACTGTCGGCCCTGGACGTGTTGCACACACGACTGGTTCCAAGCGGTTGGCCGGTTCACAGTTCAAGGTCAGCGCGTTTCCGGCGGAAACGTTCTGTCATTTGATTGTGAAACAGCCTCGCAATCTCGCATATACCCTTGATCGCGAATTAATCAAACGGTCAGCGCAACGGTCATCAAATGGTCAGCAGCGTTCAACGCAATGTACTCGCTTGGTATCCTCCAGCCACAGTGAAAAACTATGCCGCTTCCAAATGCCGGCGCTGGAAAACACCAGCACTGGAGCATAACGAGATAAGGAAGGCTGGTTCACCACTCACTACTGGACAATGGACATGCTGTTGTGGCTGAGTAAGTGCATTCCAAAGCGTTCTTGCTTTTTTCAATTCTGCACTCTGTAGAATTTCCGTTTTCATGCCAGTCGCTCGCAGCCTTAAAACGTGAACTTGTTTTTTTTGTCTTGTGCAGTCACTGTGTGTTAGAATTTTAGAATTTGTTATTCCGTGCATGTACATGTACTTCCGCTTGCATCGCAGGATTGTCCGGATTAATAAACGATTGCCTCAATTTTGAATTCTATCGATTTTGGCTTTTCGAAAGGAATACCGAATTATCCTGTCCACTTATCCTGTTAACGGATATAATGGTAAAGATTTTTAGGATTGCACTTTACGAAATGTGCTGCCTCCCATTTTTCTACCGTTTGTAACGGTTTGTTATGCAGAAAATAAAAAATGGATGTAAACAGTAAGCTGTTTAAAGGATCAACGTCATAACTAGTTTTGTTTGCAATTTTCCTATATAATTACCTGTGACATGTAAAATATGAGAAATTTAAAGTTCTTTTTAATACAGATAAGTGATTATAGATTTATAAAAATTTGTCCCGGAATGGTTTTCACTTATGTGCGCGTCAGCTTTTAATACGATTCATTACGAGAATTTGTACACATTTACGGACTGTAAATTTACGCAGTATTATTTTATTGTTTGATAATTTGTTTGATAATTGTTGTTTGATAACACTAGTGATGCATTTAACAGCAGGTTATTGACTACTGATTAGGGATGTTTCAAGATATCTATATGAACATTTAAAATTAAACTTAAAGTGTGCTATCACAACTTACTATTTTAACAATTCTGTTAATTCGGGTGTTATAAGATTTCTGATTTCGTAAATGCGATTTTTCTTCTGGACTCGTATTTACTACGCTAACCTAACTTTACACAAGGTTTACATTGTACTGCAAAAAAAGTGGGAAAACCAATAAATACAATACTGGGTGTAGCCGTTGTAATTATTAATAATTCTCGGTGCACTTTTCAGTTTTCATCAAACATAAATACTATACAACGAGATCGGTTAGGGCGGGGCTACTGTACAGCAAGGCGCAACTCGCAAGCAATCTGCGCTCGCGACTCGAGTGGCGAGTTGAAACTGGCATCTGTCACATCCTTAGCTTGCACGTTTTACAATTACAAATACCGTCGCAATTTCGCTAGTCCTTATCGAGTTTTACTGACGATGTTTTTAGTAGTCATTGAATGAAGTAGGAAAGCAATCAGCATAAACGATAAAACCATATTGAACCACTCCCATATGCCTGTAATTCTGATTTCCTTTAATAAGAAAGTTTGCTCGAACGTACCCAGGCGTTTTCTGTTCTCGGGTTCCAGACGTCGGAGAACCCAGTCGTCCTATACTGTTCATTCGGATCATCCCTTCGGAATCGGTGAGTGCCTCGTTTTCTGTGAAGATTTATGCGTTTTCGGCAGTTGCGGATAGACGTTCGTTAAACATTTTCAAAATTTGCGGAGAAGGTTGTACGATAACTGTGTGCCTAATAATGGTAATTTATTACCGTTTTCCGCCATTATGCAGTAGATTTTTTGGCAATTTTATTCTTGCACGACAAAAGTAACATTTTTTAACGTTTTAGCCTTTAATATATCTCGGTTATTTTCTTGCTCATCGCCGCTAGAACGTGAAATTAAACGAATTATACGACAAATAAGCATTTTTGCAGTAATAAGCACTTAAACCGTAAACGTTGCTTTACTCAGTTTACTGTATGTTTTCGATGCATAGTTGCGTATCTGTAGTCTATACGCTGAGCACTGCACTGACGTTCCCAGAATTTATGTAGTTTCGCGTTATTATTTGTCAAGAAAACAAGTACACATTGCCTTTTTGTTTGGGTGTTTAAGCAATTTAGTATCTGTGGGAATGAGGAAAGAAATTGTTATAACATTTGCCTTATGAATAATCGTTTACAAGTGCAACTGACAGCACAACCTCATCGTATGGTACAAACATGTGCTCTTTGATTACTTACGTATGTATTTAACGTACAGTTAACTACATTTATCGCTGATGAATGCGCCTGTGTTATGATAAGGCAGTAAAAACTAACAATCTTTGAGGATCTTTGAATGTACTCCTTCGGTTCCTAACTTTAGGAAGTGTTTAGGCTGTCAGTTTTCAGCGAAATTCGTTGCACTATGGCTTATTCATAACACTAACGATGTTTCCTTACCTTGCGTCTTTTGATTGCCGTATCGATGTTCATTCCGTGTTCTTTAACAGTCGACGATGTCTGCTTCACTGGCTCAACTAGCTGAAATTGCTCGTGTTTTGGTACGTGCTTGCTTTCGGCTTATTATTTTAGAATTATTCCCAAATCAAAATAGCGTTCTTGGTTTGTTAATCTAATGATACCGGCTGTGTTTGCAGACATCGGAACCCATGCCCAGTAACCGCACCCTCTTCGATCTGCAGATGGACAAGATGCAGGCCATCCCCGTGTGCCACGACTTTTGCTCATGCCATCACCTTGCCGTCCACTTTGCCGACGCTCGCTTTTAGCCGCCTTGTCCGCCTTCATGTAAAACACGCCCGCTTTCATACCATTTATGCCCAACGTCAGATCAGCCACGTGACGCCCTTTGCATGAAAGTCGTTCCGCGTATCACGTTGAACGCGCAATGTCCGTCTCAATCCGGGTGAGCTGTTCGCTCACCCGGACTGAGACGGTCATCGCGCACATCCCGGTTGACCGCGTTTGGGAAACTCCGGACCTTCTCCGCCTCATCACAAAAAATCCGAAAAGCAGTAACAGTGCGCTGGTGCGGGATATGCGTCCGCAGGCGCTGCTCATCGATGAGATGGTTTTTCGGTGATAGGAGCTGCGGATCATGTTCCAGGTTCCGAATTAACTCGGCTGCAGCAGAGCGTCTGGACAATGTCGGAAATGGAGGGGCTTGTCAACTCGAGCAACACCATGCGCGAACAGCTCATCCGGATTTAGACGGACATCGCGGCGTTTAAAGAGGGGATGCCGTACGTTTCGGCATGCAACAACACCCAGGGCTGCGTACGACGGAGCCGTCGATACCCTCATTCAACTGCGGCAGCTGAGCCAGAATAGTAACGAGCTGATCGCTCCCGCAGAAATCAGCACGATGACGTTTGACATGCTGAAGCTGTACTACGCGTCGCAGGCTATACAGATATATTCGGGTGAGTATCGGAACATTCCCGAATGTTAAACCCACAGGCGCGCTTCAGACGCTTTACACGGTAGTCCGGAGAGTGTGTACGACCATGCCGCTCCCAGGTGCATAATGCACATGCCGAAAACACATTAATTACTGGAGCAAGGCGAGATAAGGGCGATACGAGCCATCTTCATTGCGCTGGGAAGGCGCTTCTCACAGGCACAGGAGAATCAGAATTATGTAAATAGATACATGTGCTGCTTGTGCTGATGCTTCTATGTTTGCAGGTAAAATGGGGTCCATCGCACCTGATGGAGAGTCTCAGGTTGGTTGGTCAGAGATGTAATCTCGCAGGCTATTGAATCGATCATTTTTTATCTCCACAATAGTCGTAATGTTCGCCATACTTGGGGCATCGTATCGGATCTGGAATACCGGCAGCGTACCCCTAACGGCTTCGTCGGGCAATGCGCACTTCACTGACTCGTGAATTACATGCACTGATAACTTTGGAGATCTTGATTATTGCAAGCGTGCCTGGCGGCTTCCGTTGGAAGACGTAAACGTGGACTGTCGTGGTCGGACACGAACCGGAAGCGGCGAGCGGGCTCCGCTTGAGCTGCTATGCATTGACGCATTGCCCACACATTGCGCTATTCTCGGCGCCATCACCGGAAGTCGTGGTAATAAATTTTGGGTCTTTACTACGATTTCGTTCCCACGTTTACGAACATTTTTAATTTGTCGTCCGTTATATTTGCAAGGGCATAATTGTGGGTGCGCTGCATGCAAGTCTGGAGAGGGAAAGCATACTGGAGTGATTGACCAATTCACAGTTCGAAGTCAGCGCCCGTGACGTCGGCAGCGGCCTTGAACGGCTTCATCGGGAGGCTCACTGAAGCGCGCCTGCAAACCACCAGATTCTTCGGTTTAAGTGCGCGCGCATTTTCTTCACAACCAGCACCACAATAATTATGGACACCGTCATCCCAGTTGCCGAAATGGCGCGATCACGGCATTTTGGCGGAATCATCCATGTGATCGAGGTATGTATTTAATTTCATAATTAATTTAAGCAGCAATCAGCATTTTAAGGTATTCTGCTCGGTCACTGCAGCGCACGTAGATTAACCTGCATTGTCTTAAAAATTATTTGAAGAAAACTAGCAAAATATTTTGCAAAAAGGCACATTAATCATTATTTCATTCCAAAATGAAAAACAGCTATGTAATACATCTCGACTGTTATACCCGCGTTAACATTAATCTCGACTGTTATACCCGCGTATGTATACACATCTGGTAAGAAGGAATGTTGGAGCGACTGGCCGATTCACGGTTCAAGGTCAGTGCGCTTCCGGCGGAAACGTTTTGGCCTTGAACTGCGAAATAGCCTCGCATGTGCACTTGGCCGCGTAATAACCGAAAGAACGTCAAAGTTCAGAGAAGCATTTTAACTTCATACTGTCCGGCCTCAGTGAACGAGTATGCCAGATGTTCATGCTGAACAACAACATCGAAACTGGAGCATGACGAGATAAGAAGGGCTGATTAACCATCCACTAGCTCAAGATGAACATGCTGTTGCTGCTGGGTAAGTGCATAGTGCATACCAAAGCGTTCTTTCTTTAATTTATCAGATTCTGCACTCTGCAGAATTTCCGTTTCCATGCAAGTCGCGCTCAGCACGAAAACGTGAACTTCTTTGTCTTGTGCTGTGCATGTGCATCAGTATTGCTGGCTTTTCTATTCCGCATATGTACAGATTCGTGTGCATCCACTTGCGTCCCATGGTTGTCGGAATATTAGAGCCATGAGTGGTTCCATGTGCAGCTCGATTAATTTTGGCTTTACGAAAGGGTAACCGAATAAGCCTTAACTTGTTGACGGATGTGTAATGGATATGATTATTAGGATTGCACATATATGCAGCCTACATCATTACGGAACTTGTTTCCTCCCACTTTTCTACCGTTTGTCATGCACAAAACATCAGGTCGAATGATGGTGTCTGCGATTAAAAAGTGGCTTGAAGGTGCTCCCTGTTCCGTCTCGCGGAATTATTCCAGCTGCGTATATTTACACTGGATGCAAGAGCCTGTACAAGTACGTTGTAGAGGTACAACGTGAAATCGCAGCAGTACAAATCTCTAAATAACCCGTAATAAGCGTATTAATAAAGAATACAGTATGGGAATTTGGGTTGTTGTTTGCCAATGTTGTGCGTTTAGCGCATGTACATACATGTCAGCAGAAATAATTTTACTGCACTGCCTGCCTTGAATCGCTCTACATACGATTTTCTGGCAAGTCTCTTTCTAACAAGTAAATGACACATAAGCTGAAGTTCAGGTACAATTAAATTTAGTTTCCGATCGTCTTAAATATAAGTAAGTTACACTTACAAGTTAGTTTCTTTGCAAATTTATAAAGCTATACTGTACTTCTGATCGTGAGTTTCGATTATGTTCGCGTCAGCTTTTAACACGATTGGTCATAGACCATTGTGATTTATTAGGTTTACGCACTTATCGACGGCGGAATCGGATCCCGTTAGCATGACGCCCTTTACGGCCTGCAACCATACCACCCGCAAAACCCCGACAACGATAACCCGACCACCTTTACCGTTGGGATTTCAATAAGGGAATTGAACTCCCTAATAACCGTTGACGGGGACGGCAACTGTTATCGTCGGCGGGGACGGCAACTGTATGCATCCACTTTCCATCCACTTTATGCAACCGTTTTCCATCGTGGTCCGTGCCTTTATGAATGGCAAACAGCCATCCGGTGCAATGATGCCTGTGGTTTACTGAACCTACGTGCGATGCATCGTTGCTACGATACATAAGGCGCTCAGCCATCCGGTGCAATGATGCCTGTGGTTTACTGAACCTACGTGCGATGCATCGTTGCTACGATACATAAGGCGCTCGTTCAGTACACTACAGCACCATTACCGCGGTAGGCTTGTCATGGATGGATACGCGACAGCTCCAAGCGGCGATTTCATTCCGGAATGCAACAAAACCCAGGATAAGGACTACATACGACAGAGCCGACGAAGCCTTTATTCAAACTGCTCCTGCTCAGCCAGAATAGTTACGAGCTGGTCGCTCCCGCAGAAATCAGCAGGATGACCTCGGACGGCGTGTTTCTGACGCCGTATACCGTGGCCCGGACAGCGCGAACGACCATGCCGCTTCCAGGTGCACAATACACAGCCGTAACCACATCAACACTGGAGAACAGCGAGGTAAGAAGCACCCATTACATGCAGACGCTGTCACGCTGCTAGCACATTGGAAAGGCGACTTTGGTAGTTGATGTCATGCGGCTAGCTTGAAGAACCCTGCCGCCCGGAAATGCACCCACCGGAAAATAGCTTCAACATTGGAGCATGCGAGATAAGACTCGAGAAACTGATTCACAACTCAGAAGAATTTGGAGGTGGAGTCCGTCAGTTCGCACTGTCGTTCCTGGCGCGTTGTACACACGACCGGAAAGGGGGCATTCCCGAGAGGTTGGCAAGTTCACAGTGCAAGGTCAGTGCGTTTCCGGCGGAAACGCCCTGGCATTTAATTGTGAAATAGCCTCGCATATACCCTGCACCGCGCATTAATCAAACGAGCCACGTTCAACGAAACGTACTCACTTGGTACCGTACGGCTACAGTAAAAAACTATGCCGCTTCCTGGATGCACACACCAGAACGCCCGGAGACCATCAACACTGAGAATGCCGAGATAAGGATGGCTGATTCACCAGTTACCAGATGGACATGGTTGTTATTGCTGGGTAAGTGCACACCAAAGCCTTCTTTCGTTATCACATTTGGCACTCTGCAGAATTTGCGTTTTCATGCCAGTCGCTCTCAACATATTAAAATGTGAACGTCTTTATCTTGTACTCTTGTGCATTCATTGTCAGTGTGCGTCAGAATTTCAGGCCTTTATATTCCGCACATGTACATCTACTTCCGCTTGCGTCCCATGATTGTCCGGATTAATAAATGATTGCTTCAATTTGAAATTTTTGCTTTTCGAAAGGAATACCGAATCATCATGTTTATCTTGTTGACGGATATAATTTTATGATCATTAAGATTGCGCTTTACGGAACGTTCTGCCTACCATTTCCTACCGTTTGTTATGCATAAACTATCAGATGATGTCTGCAACATCAATAATTATTATGATGTGTCTTGGAGGTGCTGTCTGATCCATCTTGGGAAATTACTCCAGCTGCATATTAATATCTATTAAATTTTGCTCGGGATACAACCTGTTATACAAGCACCGGTGTACCGCGTATCTCGTACAAACACAGCGGTACAAAGCTAATAAATAACCCATAAACCGTAGTAACAAAAAATACTGTACTGAAATGAAAAATGTTGGAATATGGTTTTTCCAATGTTATATCATTGTTATGCGATCAGTATATGTGCCGATTTTCGCGATTAGAATAAGTCTCACTCTAACAAATTTACTGTTTAGGTAAAATTGGAATAATTTTTATTTGTTATAAATGCACGTAATAGTAGTCATAATATTAGTTTTCTTTCCAGTTTCTTACATAATAACTTGTGACAGCTAAAATTTGAGAAATGTACCGTTGTTTTGAATATAGATACAAGTGGTTACATTTCTATAGAAATTTATTCCTGGATGGTTTTCAAAACTGTACGCAGGTGGTTAATTATGCGCGCGTCAGCTTTCAACGCAATTGATTATAGTGATCTGTACTTGTATACAATAATTATACATGTAAAGGCTGTAATTGTGCGGTATTATTGTACAGTTTGATACGAGTAATTTATCCACAAACTGGTGCTTCATTTAACAGCAAGTCAGTAATTGGGAGTGTTTCAAGTTACGTACATTTAAAACTTCCGCCAAGTTGAGCTATAACGAGTTAATATCCTAACAGCTGTTAATTTAGGTATTATAAACATTTTAATTTTGTAATTACGGTTTTTGCTTTGGACTCGTATTCACTAAACTAACCTAATTTCGCACAAACTTTATATTGTACTGCGATTACAAAAAGAGGAAAAACGAATTCATACAATTCTAGGTATAACCGTGGTAATTATTAATAATTCTCGGTGCACTTTTGATAAATAAATTATTAATAATTCTCGGTGCACTTTTCATAGATAATTATACCATAGAACGGTTTGGGGCGGGTCTTCTGTACAGCAAGGCGCAAGCAACCTGCGCTCGAGTAGAGAGTTGAAACTCGCAATCAGTCACATTCCTCGTTTGCACTTTTGACGATTACAACTTCCCGAATCAATTTCGCCATTCCTTATCGGGTTTTTACTTTTTACTGATGATTGTTTTGGTAATCATTGGGGTACGTAAGAAAGCAATCAGCATAATAAAAACCATATGGATACCCCTCACACCTGCCTATAATACTGATTTGCTTTGAGACGAGCGACCGTTTGAACGGAAGCAGATGTTGTCTTTTCTCGGGTTCCAGACGTCCAAGAAGTGAGAACCCAGCGTTTTATTTTGTCCGTTCGGATCTCCGGTCATCTCTTCGGAATCGGTGAGTGTTTCGCTTTTTCGGTAATGAGTTATGCCTTTTGGGCAGGTGGTGATAGCAGTACGTTCAATTTTTTTGAGAATTTCGCAGAAGGTTGAGCAGTGCGCGCATAATACTGGTAATTTGTTCCCGTTTTTCGCCGTCCTGCTGTAGCTTTTTCGGTATTTTCGGTGCTTCTAAAGTGCAGTAACATTTTTTATTCTTTTGATCTTTAATAATCTAAGTTTCTATCTTGCTCAGTGCCGCTACAACGTGACGTTAAACAAATTATACGACAAATAAGCATTTTTCCTTTTTTTAAACCTAGCTTCTGAGCGTTTTGATGTCGTTGGAGAATCGTGTCTGCAGATGCATAAAAGTCTTGTTCGTGTTATAAAAGCTTTATGCAACATTGCAACCGCATGTTGCATGAATTTTTGTGTGTCTACCCAGTGGTCTTCGACACTGTTATCAACGGTGCTGACTCACCGCTTCCGCTTCACGCTGGATCATGTGGAATGCAGATCCGAGAGCAAATCGCCATGCATCGCACGCGGTTCTTGCTAGTCTGCATACTTTCAAGCATCATGTGCATTTTCCATTACCTTTAATTTGTGTCTGTTTGTTAAAAGCAGTTCCTGAATCCCTCGTTCCTCTTTTTACCTGTCCGGCGCGGCTCTTATAACGATTACCTTGCTTGCGTAATATCGCGTGATTTCGAACTGAAACTGGAATCCATGGATAGTATTAGGGAAACAGTTGCCGTGGCGGAGCAAGATGTCGTTGGTCGATCATTCTCCGCAGGCGACGTTATTCTGACCTGCGAGCCATGGGTCTGGGCATTCGATCGCGCCGCGTACAAGGACTACTGTGCGAACTGCTTCCTAGAGAAGGAGGGGCTACAAACGTGCTCGCGTTGTCAATTGCATCGCTACTGCAGCAAAGCGTGCCAAGTAAGTTATACAAGCTTTTATAATTAAGTGCACTTTACAAATACATAATGCGCCGGTTACGAGGAAATATGAACAACCAACAATAGAGTTATAGAAGTAAGTTGGTCAGAAATGCCGCAGAACCATAGTTTACTGACACGCGGAACTTTGTAGGTCTCCGACTGGAAAAGAGAGCATAAACTGGAGTGTGCTATACTGCGTGAGGTCGGTGGTAGGATGGCGATTAAGCGACTGAAAGACCAGCCTGCCGGGCCCTTCCAGTTTTGTTTCTCAGCGACGGATGACCTGGTCGCCAAGATAGCGAATAAAATCAGGGTAAACAGTCATGCACTGAGCCAGTTTTTTGTCGCACGTTTTCTGAGGTTAAATAATCGAGAGCAATGGTGTAAAACGTGGTTGTTTTGTAGCTGAACTTGACGATGGATCTCGGCCATCGGGGAACTCTGTCAGCTGCCGACATTTTCGCCTTGCTTCCTCTCAATCCATCCGCTGGCGGCGGTGTAGAGTCCACGTAAGTCTAACACTTGCGTTCGAGTTATAGTTTATATATACGTATCAATCACTTCATTATCCAGGCTTATGAATGTACGTCCGTATGATCATGATTTACGGATACTTTGTCACGTCGTAATTAGTCCGAGTCAGTGTTATAAGCCTACAAGAGTCATCTTGGGCTTCGCCTCAGATGCTCTTGTGGTCTGCGATCAATTTCCCGGGATGTCATTTTAGTGTAAGTAGTTCAAAATGTAACCATACATATATTGGTGAAAATATCGTTTGATATTATATTGTCCAAAATTTTATAGGAATGATTTTATTACGAAGACACAGACACAGAACGATTACAGTGAATTTATCATTTTTGCTTAACAGTTTTCATTTTGTTGTGTTTCCTGTTGGAAGAATTGCATTTAATAATCTCGAGTTAGAATGATGTTGATAATAGCACAACTAATGATCGAAGAGCGGCGCTAAATCTTTGATCCCTGGATTCCTCTATAGGTTAAATCTTGTTGAATTTAGCCGTTTCCGAATAAATATTTCCGAAAACATGCATCCGATTCGAAATCAAACATCCTAAATGTAGTCGTATTTGCCGCTTTTTTGTTTGTGTTGTTCACTAGATTACTCCGTAGTTTCCTTTAGTGGTATTTAGCAACGATAAATAACTTTCTATTCGATTGCTCTGACCACTGGAGGTTCGTGGACTCAGTAATCGCGTTGTTGCGATGAGCTCTGAGCACCCGTTTGCCAGAATCAATTCATCGGTTGGATTCTATCATTCTACATTCTACAATGTGGTTAAAACGAAGCAATGGTGGCGCTTCTCTTAGTCTGAATTTGCCACGTAAAACTGTTGAATACCCGTGTGAGATTCTTTGATTTAAATTAATTTATTTATTTTGAACTATTGCAGGGATGAGTCGGCGACCACACTTTCCTCGGATTTGCTGACTTATCATTATACCGGGGGCTACAACGCCGTGCCCATCTATGACTTTCGCGATGACAGGCAGTATCCGTTTGCCGTGGCCATCTATCCCCAAGCACCCATCCGGGCCATGACACCGGTGTGCTGGGATGTCAACGTTACTCTGAACTTCAGAGGTCGCCGCTTGATCATTGTCGCCACACAGGATATACCAAATTATACCGGACTTCACGATGTGAGTGGCGAAATTAAAAACCTAACTCTCTAATACATAGTGCAGTTAGCAAATGTGATTGGCGATTTGTATTAATTTTATGTTATACAGCTACGTCATAATCGAATGATGCGGGATGCGTTTTCGCGTCCACTGCTGGAACGTCGTGATGTGTTCAAGGCGCTGCATGGTCGTCTATGCACTTGTCGCAAATGTACCAAAGAATTTGTAAGTAAGATAACGCGGTAACGCCGATGCATCATCATACAGCGTATTTGTTCTTCGCCTTTGTCAAACGTGATACATACTCGTATATTGGCGTTCCGAGTGCTTTTTTTGTCGCTTCGGCTTAATTCGCTTTATATGTGTAATGTATTTGAATTGTGTCGTCGTAACTGTTTAATTCTCCTTGAAAGCAATATTTAGATATTTCTGATGGATATTTTTTATGTAAAAATTGATAGACTTACTGAAGAGAAATTCATAATGTGAACCATCTGCGTATGGTTTAGGATGCCGCGATCAATCCGTTGAAATGTGTGACTCCAGAGTGTCAGGAGCCGATACCCAGCGACCGCCGTGCACTGGCGCCGTGCCCGCAGTGCGGCGCGGTTAACGGAGTTCAGCTGGTGAAGCTCCGGCGCTTTACGGACCAATGCGACACGCTGTGGCGGAGCGGTCTAGACGAAATTTTTCGGATGTTCGAGATTGAGAAAAATTTTAAAGAGGTCAAAGCGGAAACGTTTCTCCATCCTGATGCCCATATTCGCTACGTCTATTCGCTTAACCGCTATCAGGATTATTTCGATGAGGGCCGTTATGAAGAGGGTTGGAAGATGGTGCAGGAGATGGTCAACTGTCTAAGGTCACCGGCTGCAGTGCACACAGCCACTCAGATCAAGTGACCGTGTGTTTTATTTTTGCAGGACAATTCATCCAAAGTACGAAGTCGCTTTCGCCGTTAAGGCAGCCTCGATCGGGATCGCGGTGCTGACTGTCATAAAGGAAAAGGTGCTGAATACACCGCCGAAGCAGAGAAAACGACTGCGGTCAGTAGCAACAGCGATATATCCCGTGGCGCGCAGCTATTGCAAGGAAGCGGAAGATTTGCACAATCATGTGTTTGGTCCGGATTCCGCTGGAGCCGCACTCGCGCGCGAATGGTCTGCCGAATTAGAGGGCTTGATCTGCAGTTTGCAAGCGGCATTAGACGGGGATCAACGTTAACCGCTCGATGGGCTTCGCAGTCTGTAGATTAAAGTTTTCAAATACCGTTGGTCAACAGTTTTGTGACTTGTTGTCTATAAAACCATATGATTTGATTTCGGTTGATTTGTTTATTACGGCGCTGTCAGTCGTACACATGCTGAATTGCAACTTTGTTTGTAATGCTGTACCTTTATAGTAATGCTGTATCTGTGAATGCGAAGCTTACGTTAACTTACTGACATTTCTTTCGAAAACTGAAATATCTTTTACATGACGAGTCGGTAGCTGCGAGTACAGGTTCGGACAACAGCAGCTTTCTGTCGAGTTGAAGTCGGACAACGTGGTTTGCAATCTAAACGGTCCCATTCAACATGTTCTTTCCCTGTTTTTTGCATGTTTCGCAATAACACAGGCAATAATATTTGCAATATGCTCTTCGGTTAGTAATCAAATTCACCAATATCGTCAAATTATATAATTTTGATTTCTATACGGCGTAGTTCCTAAAACGACAGCTAAATTCCCTTGTAAGATTTTTTTAAACTTTCTTCTTTATTTCGATTCATAATTATTATGACAGTATTAACCAGACACTACTGCTACAAAATTAGGTACTTTTACGATAGGTACTCAACTACAGTAATCCGTTGCTTCAGAAAAAATTGATTTAACGTGTCGCACGTCTTCCGAAATAATTTCGGAATCCGGATCGAGCGTCCACTACAAATGGTCGCTACGTTCCCTAAAAAACCATATCGGTATATCATGATCAGAAACGTAGGGTGAATTTTTACTTGGTAGACCCTGAAACGATGCCCTGAAAAGCATCTCAGCTCGACTGCTTTATACATCCGGTTTAATACTAAACTGCAGTGATACCTTTTTAATTATTGTTTAAGTATAACCATAACTATGCTGCATTGTTTAAAATTCGTTTATACCGTATAAGCAGCTTTGAGAAGAACTAGCTCGTGGTTGTTTGTGGGTACTGTTGTACCCAAACAATTGTACGAGTACCGATGACGTTGTAACCTGCAATATCACGAGGGAGAACATACAGCAACCGAACCCTCTTCGTCCTGGTCTACGAACTGGAGGTGAAAAAAAAAGATCAAAAAAAGATCAACCAACAACAAGATCATCAGCTCCAACAAGATCATCAGCTTTTTGCGGACGACCACCGGAGGAGGTAGAGAAGGTCCAGCATTTTACCGACGAGGTCAGCCGAGACATCCAGGCAATGAAGAAGCGTCTAAACCATGCCGGTGATGGAGTACACTGGCTTGTCAACTCGTGCAACACCGTTTTAAGGGTTGATAAGCCACTGTACTTCGTTACCTCACCCCCATCGAACAGCTCACGCGTACTTTATGAGACGGACATCGCGGTGTTGACAGCGGGCATGACTGGAATGCAAAAAGACTCCCCGAAGGAAGGAATTTGTGAATGATGGAATTCTGCGCCCTGCAATTGTGGACAGCCTACCTTCCCAGACTCTCCACCTTGAGTAAACTGGATCCGCCAACGTTTTCTCACAGGATCTCGCTACATGTTTGTGAGTGTGCTTCTCTGTTCAAATTTATTTACTAGTATCAAGTATGTGTTTGCGTCAGTTGCTTGATATGATTTCGTTCAAATCAATATGACTTAATGCACTCTGTGTTATGCATAAAAGTGCGTCATTTCATAATTATCGCAAGTACATAGTTTTATACGTTTGGAAAGGATTGATCGTCAAATGCGCAAGCCTAATTTTTGGAAAATACCGGTATAATATTAGTTGCACCTGTCGAGGTTGCTTTAAGTCATCTTAATTGCGCTTGAAACGCGCTTCTCTTTGGCACAGGAGATTATAAATTATTTAGTTGGATGTATATGAATATTTTGCTGCTTATATTGATGATTCTGTGTTTGCAGGGAAAATGAGGTTCATCGCAGCTGATGGAGAAGTTGAGAACACGATGACACTCGCTTTGTCGGAGATCGCGTACATTTCGGATCCGCGCAACGGTCGTAAAGTTCGGCATTTTTGGATCATCGTTGGATCTGGAATATCAGTAGCTCCGTTGGGCAATTGGGCAATGCGCATTTTACTGGATTATATGCACCAGTAAATTCGGCGATCTTTGTATACTGCAGGTGTGTCTTGCGGATTCCGGGGGCTGTCACGAATCGACGCGTTGTTCACACACTGCGCTCATCTCGGCGCCGTCACCGGAAGTCGTAGTAAGAAATTTCGGCTCTTTACTGCCTTGTCGTTCCCACAGAACTGCTATTTTGATGTCCCTTACACTCGTAGAAGCAAACGACAACGTAGGAGTATTTGCCACAAAGGTTCCGGCCGCGTAGAACTTACGGGTTTACAAAACTGGAACCGCAAACATTAAATCACGAATCTTATTGCGGTTCTTTTTAGGTTTTTCCTAAACCAGGCTATATTTCCGTTTTTTCATTGCCATATAATTATGCCCAGTTAAATTACTTTTCTTTGCGTTTACGATACAATTCCATTTTGTTAGCGAAACAGCAAAATAGCGATTGGCCAAATTAAGCGGTGTTTGTAAAACCGTAAACTGAGGATTGTTTCCGCTTGCTGTGTTTTCTAAACTGCGCACATCTTTGCACTTCACGTCAAAAGAAAATTTTCCGGTTACACTTTAATCTACTTTTAATTTTCACATGCGCAAGCCTAATTGTGGAAAAGAACGGTATAAAACAATTTGTACATGTTGAGGTTGCGTTAAGTCATCTTAAATGCGCTTCTCTCAGTCACAGGAGTTTAAAATTGGATAATCGGCATAAATATGCAGGTATATTATTATATGTACGCTATGCTGCTAGCTTTGTTGTTTCTCTGTTTGCAGGTAAAATGAGGTGCTTCGCGCCTAATGCAGAAGTTAAGAATAGGATGGCACTCGCTTTGCTCTGAGATCTAATCGCGGAGGTAGTTGGGTTGTACGTTTCTCATCCGCGCAATAGTCGTGATGTTCGCCATAGGTTCGCCGTTGTTGGATGTGGAATATCAGTGGCTCCTTCAGGCGGTTGGGCAGTGCGCATTTGACTGGATTACATGCACCGGTTACTTCGGCGATCTTCGATTATTGCCAGCGTGCGGCTTCCAGTGGGTGACGTAACTGCGGGCTGTAGTGGTCGAAAACAAACCGGAAGCGGCGGGCATCTGTCGCCTGAGCCGTCACGCATCGGCTCGTCGTCAGCACATTGCGCTAATCTCGGCGTCGCCACCGAAGTCGCGTTAATTAATTTTCTTCTTTAATGCGCTGTCGTCCCACGTAACATATGTATTAATTCTGTCGTCCCTTATACTCCCAAAGGCAAACGGCAAATGTAGAAGTATTGCCTCCAAGGTCCCGGGCGCGCTGAACTTCCGGCTTACAAAACTCGAATCGCAAACAGTAAACCGCAATCTTAGTGCGGTTTCAGTGTTTTGTAAGACTGCTTTATATTTTAACGCTTTGTTTTCTTTACTACTTAATTAGGTACAATTATATTTAGTTTTTTTTATAAAAAACTAAATTAGTTGTTTTACGATACGATTTGGTTTCATTAGCGAAATAACAAAGCAGCGATTAGCCAGATTAGGAACTGAGGATCGTTTCCTATTGCTTCCGTGTTTCCTCGATCGTGCACTGGTAGCACCTCTTCACAGTTCACCATCAGCAGAAAATTTGCCGGTTTGACTTCTCTACTTTCATTTCAATTTCACTTTCTTTTTTTATGCAATTTTTTACCGTTGTTAAAAGTATTTTTTATCGTTCTGTGTTGTGATCGTTCGTTGATATGATGCGCGCGCGCGTCTCCTTCACAACCAGCGCCAACAATTATGGACGTCGACAGCACATTTGACGCGATGGCGTGATCACTGCATTCGGCGGAATCATCAACGTAATCGAGGTATCTTTTTAATTCCATAACTAATTTAGGCAGCAGCCAGCATTTGAAGGTCAGCCGCTCGATCACTGCAGCGCGAGTAGATTAATCATTAACGTGCACTGAACTTATACATTATTTAAAAAAAGGCAGAATATTCTGCAAATAGGCGCAGTAAGTATTCCATCTCAAAACGAAAAACAGTTAAATAATAAAACATTTACTAATAGCACAGCATTTAAAATAATACAATTATGTTTATAATTTTGTACTACTCCGTGCATCTATTTTTCTCTTAACATGCACTTCGCTGGTGCAGTATTATTTTTGATAACTGCGGCGATTTTTCCATTTATCGGGCAACCACAATGATATTCTTTTTTAAAAGGGTTCAGCGCTCAAATTTCCTTTCTCTTGAATTCTTTCGAAGCAGAAATAATATTTTCTTGCTCTGCACGCTTTTGCATTACAGGTACTACTTTTACAGCGCACGGCATACACTGCTTGAAAATAAACGTATATGCGGAGTATTGCTTCACTTGATAAACATGTGCCTAGCAGCGGCAGTTTTGTATGAATTTAGCCTAAGGTTTTGTTTCTGCAGGGAGAATGTAGTGCCCAGGTACCGTAAACTACATCGCCATTACCGCGGTAGGCCTGTCATGGACGTATGACCAAAAGCGCTGCGAACACAATTCATTCCGGCATACAACAACACGAAGGATCATGTACGACGGAGCCGTCGATGCCCTTATTCAACTGCTGCTGCTGCTGCTCAGCCAGAATAGGTACGAGCTGGTCGCTATCGCAGCAATCAGCACGATGACCTTGAGACTTCCGAATCTGTACTTCGCGTCGCAGGATATTAGGGTACGGAGCGTCGGCACATTCCCCAATTAGAAATATGACGGATTGCACTTCGTATTATGCATCAAGTACGACATTTAATAGTCACCGTAACCACATAGCTTTATACGTTTGAAGACGATAGAACGTCAAAGGCGCAAGCCTAAGTTTTGGAAATGACCGGTGAGATTTCAGCTGTACAGTTTACAGAGTACCTGTCGAGGTCGCGTCTGCTCAAAATGCGCTTCTCTTACCCACAGGAGAGATATAAAGGGCGTTATGCTGCTGATGTTGATGCTTCTCTGTTTTCAAGTAAAAAAGGTTCAGCGAACCTGGTTGCGAAGTTGAGAACAGGATGACATTGGCGTTGGCAGAGATGTGATTTCACAGGTAAGTGGGTTGCACATTTCTAATTTGCATAGCAGTCGCAATGTTCACGCTACAGGAGGGCCATCGTTGGATCTGAAATACCGGCAGCGGCTCCTTCGAGCGGTTGGGCAATGCGTACTTCGTTGGATTACATGCACAGGTAACTTCACCGATCTTCGATTATTGCATGCGTGCCTTGCGGCTTCCAGTGGGTGATGTAATTGTGCGCTGTGGTGGTCGGAAACGAACCGGAAGCGGCGGGCATTGGTCGCTTAAGCAGTCGGCATCGACGCATTGTCCGCAAATGGCGTAGGTCTCGTGGACGCGCCCCTGCCAACCTTCCGATCACACCGCTCTACGTGTACCTGTCCGAGCTCATCAATCCGGACTGGCATATCTGCGTGCGTTGTATTCCGTCTGGAAAGATGGAATGTTCGAGCGGCTAGCCGATTCAGCGCGTTTCCGGCGGAATCGTTTTGGCCTTGAATTGCGGAATAGCGTCGCATCATCGCATGTACCCTCGACCGCGCAATAACCGCAAGAACAGTGTGCAAGCAAGCGTAATAACTGCTAACTGGTTACAAGTATCACTTCAGTACTATGACACAATGAACGAGTATGCCGCTGCCAGATGCACACATCGGAAAACATCAGTACTGGAGATTGACTAGATAAAAAGGGCTGATTTACCAATCACCACTCACCAGACGGACATGCTGTTGTTGCCGGGTAAGTGAATATTCATGAACAGCTCAATGGCACCGCGCTGGATACATGTGTTGTCTGAAAGGTCATATCGGAGTTCCACCATTTCGCAGACGTGAAAAGCATAGCGTTGCCCGCTGCCGCTTGACTAGGAAGCATTGGTTTGGGTTGGTGCTTAACTTCGAGGTTAAATCAAGCTGTTCAGAATCTCTGTGAAAATTGGTGGGAGAACTGCTGTGGACCAGGTGCTCCCTCGCGGTGTCCAAGTAGTCGCTTAGGAGGTCAAGCAGTCTTTAACGTAGCAGTATACAGCATCCGCACGACCACAGTGCGGAAGTTCTCCTGGAATCTGTGCCATTGTGTGAGTGGTGATGGATTGTCTACAAGTCCTGCGATATGCAGCGGGTTAGAAGTTGCCAATGGTTGCCAATGTTCACCTGAATGTATTGCGCAGAGGGACAGTTTAGGAAATACCCAAGGTCATCGTGCTGATTTTTGTGGGACCAACCAGCTCGTTACTGTTCTGACTGAGCACTGAGAAGTTGAAAAAGGGCATCGACGGTCACGTCGCATGTCTTAGGCCTTATTGCCCAACGGAACAGTTTCCCACAGCGGGTGGGTGCCGGATGCGTCTCCGTGGTTGCCAGTTTTTTCGTTAAAGCAGCCATTTTCAATCGTGGTTGTGCCTTTAATAGAAATGCGAAACACCCGTCAGCCCCGTGGCGCCATAACCGCGGGAGGTCTGTCGGGAGCCGATGCGCAAAGGCGCTGCATGGCAAGCACGGAGACGCATCCGACCTCACCGGCGCTTTGGCCGACAAATCCCCAGGTAGCCGATTTCCGTGGCCGTAAAGAGTCGCTATCTGGACGGCGGTAATATCTCATCGAGAAGGTAGCCTGGCTGGAGTTGTCGGGGTGCACGTGCGTGGAAAGTATGGGTTGACTTCTTAATAAAACGTTAGGCTACAGTGGGTGGGTGCCTTTGTCGATTATTTTGCGAAATGACTCCGGCTTGAGTATCACGCGTCCCATGGAGGCCCTGCCCGTCCATTGCAGACCGGCTTCTGTTCGGTGAGGATGCGATAAGGTCCAGATTCTGAGACTGCTTAGTGAGAAAAAAACCATCCTTTAAAGTGCCGACATCGTCATTTGACGTCGCCTCGCGATTCGGAATTCAAGAGTCTCGCACAAAATTCCTTTGCCAACGGCATCTAGCCTTGCCCGATAACCTGAAAGTGACCTCCACCAACCTCGAGGATGATTCCTGCCTGCTGCCAGTTCAAGGGTTCAGATGTTGACGCCTCCACAGATGACAGTTATTTCGTGAGCCTGCCGGGCCTCCAACAGCATACGTTTTTTTCTGCTTGTCGATTGTTGATACCGACGATCGGATACGTACCAACAAGCTGTGAAGCTGGGAATGGCAGCGCTGTGCCCTTGACCCCTTGAAGAAACCAAAAGGCAAAGTAAGTGCGAGGACGCGTGCAACCGCTGAAAACAAAAAGTGTATTCTTTATGCCATGGTCCAGACAGCTTTAACGATTATACCGCGGCCAGATGCACGTGCCGGAAAAACATCAACACTGGAGCATAGTGAGATAAGATTGACTGATTTACCAGCAACCAGACAGACATGCTGCTAGCGATGTTTTAACGCGCATTGTACAGGACATACAAAAGCATTCAAGCATGGTCGTATTTTTCTCCGCTGACGGCGAAGACTGTAGTGTTGTTTTCACGCCAGTTTGGCTCACGACAGCAGAAAGGCAGAGCGTCCTTGCCCTGTGCAGTCCAGTTCTTGTGATCGGTCGCCAGCCATACACTTCCAGTGTTTTTCTACTCAGAATGATTCGGTCAGCGTGTACAAGGTACCATAATTTGATCCAGTTAGACGTTATGCGATTTGCTGGATACCTTCGATTCTGTCACATTTCTACAAGTACCTGCCGTCAAAAAGGATTATCTAATAATTCTGATTATATCTGGAGGGATATAGTAATAACTGGGTGGATTATACAGTATATCACGGAATGCTATCATGATTAATGCTTTACTTTCAATTGTGCGCCTATTTTTCCCGCTTGTCGGGATGTTTCTTTTGCGCGTTCTCTCTGTAGTCGCACCGTGTATAACGGGGAAAGGAGTTTCGAAAATACAGTAAGTTATCCGCTAACTTTACTTGTTAATCCGAAACCCATTAAACCGTTGAATCACACTGTAACACAGCCTAACTGGATCCGAAATTTAGCTTACGGATAAAGATTAATCGTTTGGGTGATCTCATGTACTTATGACTTCCTCGCATAATGCCTGTTCTGCCTTTTTTTACGTTTAGCACGCGTCTTCAGTACCTGGTTCCAATGTATTGCAACACCTAATTACAGTGTGTTATAAAATTATACGTTTTTTAAGGAAAGTAAGTTTTGTTTTGCAGTTCATTCCACGAATCACTCATAACCAGGAACACAGTAAACCAGCCATCACTGTTGGATAATCCCGGGCGTCAGCAACTCTCGCTACCATAGACAGCCTTCCCTTTTCATAGATCTTTTATACCTTGCACAGAACTATTTTTACAGAGTAATTTACAAGCGCCACTAAGAAACTGGGGATTTCGAGAAGGGATTTGCGAAGGGAACGAATTCTGCAATTGTGGACAGCCAGAATCGCCGTGGCGTTCGGATGTGGCTATCCACTGTACTTTTCCAGGATCCCAATCTTAACCAACTTGGTCTGTCAACTTGTCAACATTTTCTCGGTGGATCCCGGTACATGTCGGCGAGTAGGTCGCTTTTCTGATTAAATTTTTGCGCTTTACGCAATTGCTGGTAGCATCTCGCTCGAACCATATCACCTACAGGCTATACCATTATCGCCTGCAGGCTACAGTAGCGTTTATCTATGTCGTCATTTAGAAGTTTCCTACTGCATGCACGTATTTTTCAGCGTTTAAAGACATTCGACCATCAAACACGCAAACATATGCTTTGGGAAAGAATGATAAAAGTTGAACACCGTAAGCTGCACCTGCCGAGGGTGGCGATACGTTATCCTACAACTACGGGCGTGCTGTGCGCTCTTCATTGTCATAGGAGATCAAAATTTAATAGCGCATTGTCTCCCTTTCCGGGGTATATGTACGTTAAGCGGTCAAGGTGATTGTGCAGTTGATGCATTTATGTTTGCAGGTGAAATGAGATTCATCGTACCGGGTGGGGATGTCGAGTACAAAGATGACAATCGCGCTGGTCAGAGATGCACAGGTAGTTGTGCAAATAGATTGTACATTTCTGATCCGCGCAATGCCGTAATGTTCGCCATCCCACGCCGATACGTTGCCATATCTCGACGCCGCCACCGGGACTCAGGGTAATCAGTTATGGTAATTTTTTTAGATACGGCGTCGGCATGCCACGCAACATGTTTCTAGTTGTCCCTTATGGGTAATAATGGCCATCAAACGTAGAAGTATCGATAATTTGCCACGAAGTTTCTGGGCGCTTATAATATTTCCAACTTACAATACTCATATCGCAACCGTAAATCACGAATCTTGTTGTAGTTTTACTGTGGTTGCTAACTTTCTTCTTATCCCGACTAACGTTTTGTGTTTTCTTTGCTGCATATTTATGTGCAATGATGATATCGTTATTTATATTTTGGAGAGTACGTTCTGGAGCCTTGATGTGGAGATGGTGAAAACTGAAGCTACTCCGGATGATCCAGCGATCCTATATTTTTAGGTTGCACAAATACATTACTTTGTGCGCTTACGGTTCACCGGTTTTCGATCACCAAAGGCGATTAATTCAATAAACAGGTTTGCAAAAATTGAGAATCGTTTCCTTTTCATGTGGTTCCTTGGTCGTGCGCAAAGGGCACCTGCTCGCCCATCTCCCAACCTCCCGATCACACCTCCGTAACACATACAAGAGCGCCTTGACTTCGCAAAAAGCGCGAATAACTATGGACGCCCTCATCGCAGTTGCCGACGGTGCCGTGCAGTTGCGGCATCTGACCACATTACCAGTGTCGTCGAGGTGAGAACTGCATTTATTTGAAACATTTAAGCAGCAAAATCGGCATTTTAATCTCAGCCGCTCGGTCATTATAAAGGGAGTTTGATTACCTTGCAGTGTATTAAACATATACTTCAAAAATGGGTTAAATACTTACAAATAGTATTATCTCATATCTTTACAGTGTTTTCTCGCTTTTCAAAGCATACAGCGTGCTGCCTGCAAACATAAACGGATACATGTGCGGAGCAATGCTTGTGAAACACATACTGTCCAAAAACGTAGCAGTTTGTTACTTTGTATGAATTTACCCATGTTTTTTTTCTTTTTCGGTGAGATCGCGCAGGTGGAACCCATCAATCCGGACAACCGACACCTAATGCGTGAGTTGAGCACACGTCCGGAAAAGAGCGGCTTGGCCGATTCACACCTGCTTGTGTTGCATACACATCTGGAAAGAGGGAAAGTTTGAGAGGCAGGCCGATTTTCGCGCTTCAAGGTCATCGAGTTTCCGGCGGAAACTTTTTGGTCTTGAATTGTGAAATAGCCTCGCATGTTCCCTTTGACCGCGCAGTCATTAAAAGAATGAAGTTAGACGAAGCTTGCTCGCTTGGTACCGTCGCTGGGCCTCAGGGAACAAGTATGTCGCTCCAGAAGCACACGCCGGAAACATTAACATGACGAGCATGACGAGATAAGGATGCCCGATTCACCATTAACTAGGTGGGCATGCTGTTGTTGCTGGGTAAGTGCGAACCAGGCGTTCTTTCTTTATCAGATTCTGCGCAGAATTTCCTTGTCATGCCAGTCCCGCTCGGCAAGAAAACATAAACTTTTGTCTTGTCCACTGTGCATCCGAATTGCAGGCTTTTTATTTCGCGCGTGTACATGTACGTCCACTTGCGTCTCATGATTGTTAGGATTATTAAAGCGATTGCCTTACTTAGCTATTCTAATAATTGTGACATTTCTAAATTACTGCACATTACAGAATGTGTTACTTACCATTTTTCTTCTGTTCGTCATGCACAAACCATCAAAATGATGTTTGCAATTATAATGTGGGTTGAAGGTGCTGTCTGTTACATCTTGCGGAATTACTTGTACAGGTGGGTTTGTCGTTTTCGGGGATAATAATTCCAGCTGGGTATTATCAAACCGGCTGTTAAATGCAGTACCAGTTCTAGTGCACAAATTATCAAACAGCACAAAATACTGCGCAGTTTTACAGCCTGTGAATGTATACAACTCACTATAGTCAATCGTATCAAAATTTGACGCGCACGTAACCAGTACGTATTGTTTTGGAAACCATTCAGGGGCATATTTATACAAATCTATAATCATTTATTTAGTGGATACTGAATAGGAATGTTTCAAAATACCGTATGTAAACTTAAAACTTTCGCAAATTTCGGCTATCACAATTTAACATCCGAATCTGCTAATTCGGGTATTATAGGTATTCTGGTTTTGTAAATACGGTTTTTCCTTGGGACTCTTAATCACTACACTAACATAATTTCACACAAAATGTATATTGCACTGCAATTGCAAAAGCGGTAAAACGAATAATACAATACTGTGTAAAACCTTTGTATTTTGTAATTATTAGTAATTCTCCGTGCATTTTTCTTTCATAAATTAATACATACCATACAGACAGATCGGTTTGGGCGGGACTACTGTACTGCAATGCGCAAGCAGCCTGCACTCGACGGCTCGAGTAGAGAGCGTTGGAAGTGGCAATCACTCACATTTCTCGTTTGCACTTTTAACGATTATCTCAATTTCGCCATTTCTTATCGAGGTTTTACTGAAGATTTGTTTACTAATCATTGCAGGAAGTAGGGAGGTAATTAGCATAAACGAGAAACTATATTGGTACCACTCACACCTGCCTATGATACTGATTTGCCTTTAAACGAGCGATTGCTCGAACATAACCAGGCGTTATCTGTTCTCGGGTTCCAGATCTCCAAGAAGTGAGAACCCTGTCGTCCTACACTGTTAGTTTGGATCTCCGGACATCTTTTCTAAATAGGTGAGTGTATTGCTTTTTCTGTAAGAGTTGTGCCTTTTCGGCAGCTGGTGGTAGCAGTATGCTTTTTTGAGATTTATGGAGAAGCCTGTAAGATATGTGCGCGCACAATACTGGTATTTTGTTCCCGTTTTTCGCGTTGTGCTGTAGATTTTTTGGCTTCGTTTCTCCTAAAGTACAGTAACATTTTTTGATCTTGTTGACCTCTAACAATCTCACTTTTTGTTTTGCTCAGTAACGCTACAAAGTGAAGTTAAACGAATTATACAACATATAAGCATTTCCTTTTTTTTAACTAGCTTTCGAGCGTGTCGATTTCGTTGAAGAAACGCTGCAGCTGCAAAAGTCTTATTCCTTTTATAAATCCTCAATAGAACACCTCAACCGCATGCAGCATAAATTTCGTGTCTAGCTAGCAACCGCACCCCTCTTCGACCTGGTCCATAAACTAGAGATGGAGAAGATGCAGGTCATTCTCGTGCCCCACGACTCCGCTGAGTCATGCAAGAACCTCGAATAAGATCTGCAATTCCTAACGGCCGACCACCGGAAGAGGTCGAGAAGGTCCAAAATTTCACCAACGAGGTCAACCCAGACATCAAGGCGACGAAGGAGCGTCTTGACCATGTCTGTGATGGAGATGGAGTGCAGTGGTTTGCCAACTCGTACAGTGGTTTGCAATTGCCTCGGGCGCCTTCGTCGAGTAGCGAGTGGCCATCATCGCGGTAGCCTGTCGTGGACGGATGCAGGAAAGCGCTACCGCGACGATCTCAGTTCGGCAAGCAACAAGCCGAAGATCAAGTTAGACAGGTCAGTCAACGCCCTAATTCAGCTCATGAAGAGCCAGAATAGTGGCCAGCTGGTCGCACCCACAGAAATCAGCACAGTGACCTTGGTCCGTGGACATTACGAATTTATCCTTCATGTCGCAGGATATTCGGGTGAGTGTGGGGACATTTCCCAAAGTAAGACCACAGGCGTGCTTCTGACGCCGTATGCCGTGGTCTGGACATTGTAAATGATCATGTCGCTTCCAGATGCACAATGCACAAGCCGGAAACTCTAGTCTCTGGTGTTGTACCTGTCTCGAGGTTGCGTTAAGTCATCTTAATTGCGCTTCTTTTAGCCGCAGGAGATTGCAATATATATATATTTGGATGTAATCATCATGTATATAAACGTTTTGCTGCTCCTGTTGATGTTTCCATGTTTGCAGGTAAAACGAGGTTCATCGCACCTGATGGAGAACTTGAGAACAGAATGACACTCGCTTTGTCAGAGATCTATGTAATCTCGCAGGTAGTTGGGTTGTGCATTTCGGATCCGCACAACGGTCGTAAAGTTCGCCCTTTTTTCGACCATCGCTGGATATGGAATATCAGCGACGCCGTTGGGCGGTTGGGCAATGCGCGTTTCACTGGATTACTTGCACCGGTAACTTCGGCGATTTTTGCTTATTGCAGGCGTGCCTGGCGGCTTCATTGGTTGACGTAAACGTGGATTGTCGTGGTCGGACGCAAACCGGAAGCAGCGGGCGGGCCTCGCTTGAGCTGCCACGCATTGACGCTTTGCCCACATACTGCGCTAATCCCGACGCTGTCACCGGAAGTGTGGTTATCAAATTCGGTTCTTTACTGCGGGGTCGTTCCCATTTAAAATTTTAATTTTGTCGTTTTTTGTACTCGGAAGTGCATAGTCGTGTGCGCGCTGCATGCAAGTCTGGAGAGAGAAGGAAAAATGGAGCGTTTGATCGATTCACCGTTCGAAGTCTGCGCCCATGACTTCGGCAACGGCCTTGAGCGGCGTTATCGGAAAGCTGGAAAACGCGCATCTGCAAACCTTTAGATTACTCCGCGCATCCAGCACCACCACCAAAGTTATGGAAGCCGTCATCACATTTGCTGTTATGACGTGATCACTGCATTCGCCAGAATCATTAGTGTGACTGAGGTATTTGCTTAACTACATAATTAATTTAAGCAGCAACCCACCATTTTCAGATCAGCCACTCGATCACTACAGCTCGAGCAGCATTGTCTTAAAACTTATTCTTAAACAAATTTGCAAAAGATTTTGAAAATAGGCACATTTATCATTCCATCTCAACACAAAAAACCGCTAAGTAGTACATCTAATAATAGTAGCGTAGCGGATACTGCAGCTGTGTGTATCTATTTTGCTCTTCTCTCAGTTGCAAAGTGCAAACTACTGTTGCAGTACTATGTTTGATAATTCTATAGTTTTTGCGTTTTGTATAACTTAAAAAAATCTTTATTGCTTTCCTCTTAATTTTATTTTATAAAATTTTCTTTCTGTTGGATTCTTCCGAAGCCGAAAAAATATTTTTGTTGCTAAAAGTAACTTTTGTATTACTTAAGTACAGTACTACCTGCAAGAATCACATTGTGTTTTCTTTCTTACAGTGCACGGCGTACTGCTTGTGAATGAATGAATATGCGGAGTATTGCATTACTTGAGAAAAATATGCCGAGCAGCAGCAGTTTGTACGAATTCAACTTCTTCCTTCCAATTTTTGCTTCTTCAGGGAGAGTGCGGAGGTGGGGTCCAACAGTCTGAACTGGCATACCCACGTATGTATGCACGTCTGGAAAGGGAATGTTCAAGCGGCTGGCCGATTCACGGTTCATGGTCAGCGCGCTTCCGGCGGAAACATTCAGGCCTTGAATTGCGAAATGACCGCGCGTGTGTCCTTGACCGCGCAATAACCAAAGGGACAAAGTTCAGAGAAGCATATTTAATTGGTACTGTCCGGCCGCAGTGAACGATTATGCCAGATGTACACGCCGGAAAACATCGAAACTGGAGCGTGACGAGATAAGCATGACTGATCCATTCCATGCTGGGTAAGTGCATACCAAAGCGTGCTTGCTTTATCAGATTCGGCACTCTGCAAAGTTCCCGTGTTCATGCCAGTCGTGCTCAGCAAGAAAACTTTTCGGGGAGACGTCATGGTACACTCAAGGTTGATTCCAACTCTTGTACAGCACTTGAGCGCTTTTACGTTTTCCTTTTTGCTTTGCGAACGCATGTTTACATTAACTGTGAGCGAATGCAGATATAGATACTTCGAATGCTGCCTTATATGGGCTTCCCTTATATTACTCTCCCTTATCTGGGCTCCCGGCTAGTTAGCAATACCCGTCAAATTAAATTTATCGGATTTATAGCAGAACCGGATCGGATTTATCAGCTAATTAACAACGTTAATTCAAGTTAATGTTACGTCGACGGCGCTTCCTTCTTCTGCACGCCGCATCGGCCGAGCCGGACCACCATTCGCGCGCTTTGATGTGGACGGAAGCCGGCCGCTTTGTGTGTTGTCTCTGTTTAGCCGCTTTCCGCGCACTGTTCACACTGCACGCTCGCTTGCCATCACGAGTTTTCATTTTGCTCGCTCACTGGTTAGCCTCTCGAGTTCTCATTTCGCACTTGTTCACCTCTCGATCTGCACGTCGAGAATTTTGTTTTATCTGGTGGACAAATCTGGTGTTCCAATTCTGATAGCGTTTTAGTTACAACGCTAAATTCGCTACGAAATTCAAGTATCGTGTATCGTGCCATTCTAACTGCACAATGACTGGAAGGGGAAGAGGCAGGAGGACAGGTCGTGCTCGCGGTGGCTCTGGAAGACCCCAGACACGTTCGGCGGCTCAACAGAAAACCGGCAGTGCGAAGCGACCAGCGGACAATACCAACAACCCCCCAGCGGGTAAGCGGGTTGCGTCTACGGTCGTCATCCCTCCGGGATCCTCTCTCAGCTCCCCATCCCAGATTGACACGCTGACGGCTGATGTGGCGGTACTGAAGCAGCAGATCAGTCAGCTGGTATCACTCCAGGGATCCACAAGCGGCTCGGCATTACACGTCGGCGGGCCTCAAGCGCATCGCTCTCTGTCGCCGGCATCGAATCGGGTCACTACAGTGCAAAGTAAGGACACAGACAGCGTTATTCTTGATGGTCCTGCGCCAGCGCACCGACCCATTTCCGAGCGATTAGGGCCTGCGGTCGCCCACATCCCTGCAAGATACAAGGACCTCCCAGCGGTTTCGTCGAAACTACGGGAGCAGCTCCTTGACAGGGAGCAGTTTGTCGACTTTGTCGACCTGTTGCCACAGAATCGAGCGCCCTCTAAGCGACCGAACCCTGGAACGCGGATGGTCGTTGACGAAGCAACGGGCGAATACACCTTTACGTCAGCCATGAAGAAAGAACAAATTACCAGTCTGGCTTCGTGGACCCGCGCATTTACTGTATTCATGGCCTACAGGACCTTCGAAGCGCCGGAGTTCACAATTCTCATGCTGAAATATGTAGACTTGATATGCCTTCTTGCCGATCCCGCTCGCGGGCACAAACTGGAGCATGTCTTAGAGTACGACGCGCAGTTCCGAAATTACGCAACCAGTGATCCGGACAATACGGAGATTTGGACTCGCAGACATGATGAAGCCTACCAGGAGTCAATTGCAAATCCCCGGATCACAACGTCTACCGTCACTCACAACGGCGTTAATAAGCACAAATTCGCGAAGTGCAACCGATGCCGTGAAATGGGCCATATCGCCACTAACTGCCCGGATCGGGATCAGCTTTTTCGGAACAGTTCCGCCGCAGACGGAGATATCTGCAGGAAATTTAACCGTGGAGCGTGCTCAACACCTTGTAGCGGGAACCGGAAACATGTCTGCAGCTCTTGTGGGTCAACCGCGCACGGCGATCACGTCCACCGTCAAGGAACCTCAGGGGGCAGCAGCCGCCCCAGGCAGGACAACGCCTCTTAAAGCAGAAGCGTTTGCGCGTCATCTGGCCGCTCATCCGGATGTTTCGTTGGTGGCTTATTTACTCGAATGTTTAACCGTGGGCGCGGACTTGAAATACACTGGGCCTCATCGTTCTCGTTTCACTCCTAACAGTCCATCCATCGTCATTCATCATGTCACCGTTCAGTCTGTTGTTAACAGAGAAGTGCAGTTGGGACACACGAAAGGGCCATTTACAAAGCGGCCGTTTCAGCAGTTCACAGTCAACGCGTTAAGCTTGCGGGTCAAGAAAAGCGGTGGACACAGAATGATCATGGACCTGTCGCGTCCAGCAATCGATTCAGTGAATCCGCACATTCCAAAGGATGATCCTCCACTTCAGTTTTGCTCCGTCGACGATGCTGTCAAGCTGATCCTCCAGCTCCCAGCTGAGGCTGTCATGGTGAAACTGGACATTGAAGCAGCTTTCCGGCTGATACCGGTAAAAGAGTCGCAACATTGTCTCCTAGGATACAAAGTCGGGAAGAAGTACTATTACGACGTTGTGTTACCATTTGGCTGCCGATCTGCACCTGGAATTTTCTGCAAGTTTTCAGACGCAATTCTATGGATCTTTAAGTGCGAAACCGGACACAGTGCGATACTGGTCTACGTCGACGATTTCCTAATCATTGCAGCAAGTTACCGCGAGTGCTCCTTATTGCTACAGAAATTTACAGATATCTGCAGCGATCTCGGGTTCACGCACCTTGCTCGCGCTTCCGGTCAACAGCATCTCCAGTTCCCCCCACTTGGCGTTGTGTGGTCGCATAGGAGACGTAGAACATTAACAGCTAATTAACAACGTTAATTCAAGTTAATGTTACGTCGACGGCGCTTCCCTTCTTCTGCACGCCGCATCGGCCGAGCCGGACCACCATTCGCGCGCTTTGATGTGGACGGAAGCCGGCCGCTTTGTGTGTTGTCTCTGTTTAGCCGCTTTCCGCGCACTGTTCACACTGCACGCTCGCTTGCCATCACGAGTTTTCATTTTGCTCGCTCACTGGTTAGCCTCTCGAGTTCTCATTTCGCACTTGTTCACCTCTCGATCTGCACGTGGAGAATTTTGTTTTCCCGCCCGCCGCGCACCTGTTTTGTCTTTGTTTCGTTATTTTGCTCCTACCGAATCAAAATAAAGGGGTTGCCTGTGCGGCTGGAGCGACCAGAGGTGGCCAACGCATTCGCGTTCACGCACCTTGCTCGCGCTTCCGGTCAACAGCATCTCCAGTTCCCCCCACTTTGCGTTGTGTAGTCGCATAGGAGACGTAGAACATTAAATAAGATTTTATCGGATTTTATCGGATTTATATAAGATTTTGAATTTAGAAAGATTTAGAATTTAGAAAGATTTTGAATCTGTCGTTGATGCAACCTGAGCACTTTGAAACAAACTACTAAATGCTACAAAAGTACTGACAAAATAAGTATTTCAATAAATTTCAATAAATCAAAAATTTCAGTCAGGCATAACACTGATAACAGCTGCGAAAGTGTGAATAATAACATAACCGCCCATGTAGAGGGTTGCTCATATTGCTCGGGAGCCCAGATAAGGGAGAGTAATATAAGGGGAGCCCATATAAGGCAGCATTCGAAGTATACAGTATTGTAGTGTGTCAGCTAGAACTATCTGTACTCGTACAAAGTAATAGTGTTTGCGATTTTCTAATGTTCCTTCAGTCCGTGCGGCAGGTATTTTCTTTCAAATATCGCTACTTCTACGTATAATTATTATTTATTCAAAACTATAGTTTCACGGAACTGTTTGCATATTTTCGTAGCGGGGTTAGACAAATGACGATATTTTGCCTCGCATGCTGCAAGTTTGCTTTTAAATTTTGCTTTTGCACATCAGCTGTAGACTAGACGATTTAATGCTGCTTGTTACCGACATCAAGAAAGCCCTTCGGTCTGATAATTCTTGAATATGTGCATTATTTGTTGTACGAGTAATTACAGAAATTTTTCAGGGATATCCAACATGCGCCAAGTCGCTGGTGCTAAACCGACATTTCGTTTAATTGTAAATTGGATACTTGTAAAAATATTGACGCGTTCGCTGCCGCCCAGCAAGCCGAGATAGACCAGGTCATGCATTTTGGCGCTACTGTTTTTCTACGAATTATACTTTACAAGTGCACTTGTGCAATCCTAAATTACTCAAATTACTGTACTTAAATTTTGTGAAGTTTTTCTAGGGCGATAAATTAACACATAAATGATGGCTTAGTATCTGTGTAAATTGTACAATTTAATATCCGCTTGATCCGTCCAACGTTGTCGGCCACACCAATGTGATCGCAGTTACATACTGCAGGCACCCGTGCCACTGCCCACCGGCCGCAGTCTCTGGATACTCTGTTCCATTTGGAAGTAGAGTCACATCCGCCCTGTGTGTCTGCTTCCAGGTGGAACAGAGTAACTGGCTGCACAACCGGCAAACAACGGAGGAGGAGCCTTACCACTGGACGGGCGATCGTTCACACGGGATGAGTACCAAGCCGCGTTGAATGTGATTGAAAAGCAGCGAATGCACGCACAGAGCCTGGTCCAGCGTACCGGGGTCACCTGTCGCCTGTTCTACGATGAAGTCAGCAGACTGGCGGACGTGAACGACCAGATCATTACCTTATGATGATTTGGTCGTTGACGCCCGTCATTATGTTGGCTTTACTTCCGTATACGGAAGCGAAAGCTGTAAAGACCCGCCTCGAAGAAGTCGAAGGAGCGCACGATACCACCGTACCACGATATGCACGAGCGCTTGATCCAGGTGGAGCAGGACGTCGCTACTAGCAACATCCTCTTCCAGGTGGATCAAGCGAGTGGTTCGCTGATATCAAGGCTGAGATCACCGACTAGAAAAGCCAGCACCGCCACGATGGACGCTGATATCACCGCGATCCGGCAATTGGTGTCCTTGGCGGTGCATGGCATGGGATCGTGCTTTATTTCTGGAGCGCAAACAGCGGAGATCGGCATGATGACTGTGGAGTCTGGGGAGATTTGGGAATGCGCGATCAGCAGATTGTTGTGCTGCTGAATCGAGCGGGACTGCCGAGTCAGACTATTCAACAGTAAGTATCTTTTATGGGAGTGCCGCTAACCATAAGTAAAGTAATTAATGGCTTAGCACTTACGAGTATTTCATTAAGGACTATAAAGTATCATCGTGTCAGTGCACGCAAACCTGACTGTGCTACTGGTCACTAAAAATTCTGCGTCTATGGCACCTTCACCCGTGAGGCACATCTACCCACCCGTCTGACTCGGATGCGGATACCTTCACTCCTAGTCCTCAGACGCCCGCGTGAAGCATCCGCACCCGAACGCAGTCGGTGTTGTGGAGAGCGACACCTGCGTTCTATAAATGACACCCCAATCTGTCCTTAGCGAGTGCGGGCCAGTCACTTTCGATCATTTGCAGCAAGATCAACAACGACGGAATTTAAAAGCCATGGTACATCTTAAGATGCTATGCTGTAAATGCATACCTCAAACTCAGACGTTGACAATTAATCGATACCGTTACAGGAATCACCTTTCCGATGACGGCAAGTCAGTTACGTCATCTGCATGGTGTGTGTAGTGCGCGCCAAAGCTGGCATTGAGTACATAACCTGGATCACCACCGAAGAGGAACCGGTGGGCACGTCTGTAGTTGCCGGGCAGTACCCTACACGGGACGCAAGGTACTCGAACCAGGGTTGCACAATGCTTTGCCAACGGCAGAGATTCCAGGAGAGCAACGGCACTGTGATCTCCCGGACGATGAATACTACTAAGTTAAGGACTACCTGGGCGTCCTAAGCGAATATCTGCACACCGCGAGGGAATGCCTGGTCTACAGCAGTACTCTAACTAATTGTCGCACAGATCCTCAACAGCTTAACTTAACCTCGAAGTCTAAGCACCACAACTGCCACCAGTGCTTCCTAAGATGAGCAGTCATCGAGCGGTCGACCTCCGCCATGCCCTTTCACTCAACACGTGTATCCAGCGCGATGTCATTCAGCTGACCATGGACGTCTACACTGACAGTAACGACGATACGGTCCAGATTCTGAAACTGCCGCGTTACTAGAAGCCATCCTTAAGAGTCCCGATACGTGTCGTCATTTGACGTCGTCTCACGATGCGCGCAGTTCAAGAGTGTCACAGTCAAAACCGGTCAGCAGACGGAACTCCACCGCGGTCCAGCCACTATACGACCGGTTAACAGCCTCAGGCGTCGATCAGTCGATGCCCTTTATACCAAAGCATCGATCTGCTTACAATATTTTGCTGTAAGTTTTGCGTTTTTCGGCACTCCGCATTAGTTAATTTGCCAATATCAGGGAATATTCACTGTTTTGTCGAGTACGGCACCGTAAATACAGTACCTAGACCGCTATCCTGGCGTTCATCCCTTCGGTAGTCGAATTGAGAACGCCGCTGAACGGTAAATGCTAGAGTTAGTAAATGCCATTTCCAGATTGCTTCTACGGGTTCGATCCTGCCCTTTGTAAACCGTTGGCTTCCTATTTCTTTTTCAGAATATTGCAAATCCGAATGTCTCTGTTAACAACCGACAAACAACCGATTACCACCAGGCTGTGAAATTTGGAAAGGCAGCGCTGTGCTCTTGACCCTTTGATGTGACAACCAAAAGTGCAGTGCGACGAAGCGTGCAACAGCTGACAACAGAAAATTGTATTCTCTATACCGTGGTCCGGAGTCCGGGCAGCCTTGCGATTATGCGGTCCGGATGCACGTGCCGGGAAAACATCAACACTGGAGCATGACGAGATAAGATTGGCTGATTACCACTCACCAGACATACTGCTAGCAACGTTTACGTCCATAACAGTCATATCAAACATATGCCCCTTACCTATGCCCCGACAGCTTTTCGGCTGCGGAAAATGTGTGTGCCAAAAGTCCTGCGTACTGGGCAACCCCTGCAGGTTCGGTATTCTTCGAAAGCCTTCAGATTCATTCGATCTGTTCAACCTATAGCTCAAAAAATGCAGAAAAAATTTTTATTATGAAAAATGAAAAGTTTGCAGGTAAAAAGTTTCCGGAGAAGCGAGATATCAACGTCTTAAATAAATTGCAGTTAGCATACAAGTCTATGGCAAACTGCCCCGTAGAGGAGTACGTTAAACGCAAAAAGCGTTAATCGTTGATATCTCGCTTCTCCAAAAACTTTTTACTTGCAAACTTCCTATTTTTCTAATTAAATTTTTTTCCTGCATTTTTTAAGCTATAGCCTCAACAGATTGGACGTAACTGAAGGCTTTCTAGAGGGCAGTATTATTACAGTAAAACATTTTCTGTAAAATTGCAAACAGTGAAGCGAACAGCAAGATTTTTGAATCTGGCGCAGCACCCGTGGGTGGCATGCGATAGCGACAACTTCGGCACGCAAACCGAGCGCGCACCTGCTTCGCACATCGATTTTAAAATGCTAAAAAGCTGTCGGGGCATAGGTAAGGGGCATATATCAAACCGTTCATAATTTTTCTGCTCACTGCAGCGCCGTTTTCATGCTTACAATTTTGCAGCATGGCACACGGAAGTAGAGAGCATCTTTTCTCTGTGCAGTGTGATAATTGTGATCGCAGCGTATTTATTTGGCAAACTTTTTGATAACTTTGATACCATAATTGGATGATTTCCATCCAGTTACGACTATTAGTGTTAACTGTCAGCACCATATGGAATCTACCTACCGTAAAATCCGATATTGACGCCCCCCCCCCGAAATTAACGCCCCCCGCGGTTTTAAACGCCCCCTCCAGCGGGCCACGAAATAATAAACGCCCCCCCCCCCCGAAATTACCGCCCGCTACCGAGATTACCGGCGCTTAATAAGTTTTGGCGCATCCGCTTTGTTAGCTTTTGAAAAATTAAACGCCCAGGGCGTTAATATCGGATTTTACGGTAATTCTGCCAACCGATCTGACTTTACAAAAAGACTGCCTAAAAATTCTGATCATAACTCTTTTGAACGGATATCGTAATAACTGCGATATTTTGTGGATTATACATCAAGGAATGCGATGCAGTTATTTTATAATGCTTTCTTGCAGCCTTGCATGAAATACCCTATGAATTCTGGACAATTTTCCCTGCCTGTGCATCGGGATATTTTGTTTTAATTTACGTATTTGCCGTGGGGTCCACATCTTGCAGTATAACGGAGAACGCAGCTTCAGAAGTAAGTTACCCTTTAATGATGGTATCTAGTATTTACTTCACTTGTAAAACCGAAAGCTACAGACTTTTGAATTACACTAGAAGATAGCTGCAGTAATAAATGGATCAGAAATATTCAACTTTTTGTTGAGATTTCTATACAAATGACTTTCTCGCGTTATGTCTCTTATGCCTCTAACTTGCTAAAATAAATATAAATTGCTATATTAAATATGTAATTACGTTCAATTAATTTTTTTTTGTCTGAAAAAGTATAAAACCTGTTGAAGGAAAGTTATGGCTAGTTTTGTTGGACAGTTTCCTCAATTGTACGAATGACTTTCTCGCGTAATGTCTCTGATGCCTCTTTTTTATGCTACATAACATGCTGCTATATCAATTACTATGTAAATGCAATTAATTAATTTCATTTTAACATGGAAAAACCCGTTATTAATAAGTAATTGGTACAGATACGCTAATCAGCTTTAAAATTTTGTTAGAGTTGTAGATGGCCAAGTACATCAAAGTCATATTATCTAATGAAGCTGGTTAGCTGCAAAACTGATCCAATGGTGATTACGAAACCCTGCTGCCTTCGACCTTGTATATTGCTCTTCCTTTTTTTGCGTTTTGTTATAGATTTGTACAGAAACCATCTCATTCTTTACAGAGTAATTTGCAACTTCCGGGAAGTACAGTATGTGCAGCTGGAAGTTTCGACAAGAAATTTGCGTCCTGAATTTGTGGGCAGCCGGGATCGCCATGGCGTTCGGATGTAGCAATCCGCAGCTATAGTTTCCCCGGTTCCCAACCTTGAAAAACTAGGGCTACCAATGTTTTTCAAGAGGATTCCGGTACGTGTCGGTGAGTGGGAGGCATTTCCTGCTTAGACCTAGTCACCTATGTGTTTCTGCAATGCTGTTAGTTAATCTGACGTGCCGCTTTCCGTATCATGCATCACTTACTCAGACCGCCTTTTAAAAGTACTGTAGGTATTTCTGTACGATTTCTCGCTTTTCTAGTGTTTTGTAAGCTGTACGATTGTGCCACTGAGATGTAATTTTTAAGGTGAAATGAGCTTCAATGCTTCATCGATCCTGATGGAGAAGTTGAGAGCGGGATGACCACGGCGCTGGTTAGAACTTAGAGACATACAGGCAATCGCGCAAAAAATGGGTTTACGTTTCTCATGTACAGTACGCAAGAGTCGTGCTGTATTATCCGCCATCGTTGGCCGTCGACGTCGTCATCGCTCGGCTGGCTAATATGTGCGTTGCTCGATTACATATGCACCGATAGCTTCGGCGAGAAATCGGAATCGTGCCTTTTGCCTTCCGGTACGTAGTTAAGGGCGGTGGTGGTCGGAAGCAAACCGGAAGCGGCGGGCATCTGTCGCTTAAACAGTATAGGCATCGACAGGTTGTTACCATATTGCTCATCGCGGCCGGCGCCACAAGCGGAAGTCATGTAAACGTAAAAGCTCGTAAAAGTACTCGTAAAAGCGGGCGGCATAGGTTAAATTATTTGCTTCCGATCGCGTAGCACTTCCGGAAGTTCGACACAATTTTGATGTCTTTGTGTTTGTAGTGACAACGTTCATGCTTGTGTATCTTTGTGACCTGCTCAGTGACCATACCGTGTCCATCGTGACGGCGGGAGGGGCCTCGAACGCCGTCATCCGAAAGCTCGCGGAAGCGCGCTGGACAACCTCCTCATTACACCGTTATACACTGTAGTGCGCGAGCGCATTTACTTGGTAATAAGCACCAATAATTATGGATGAAGTCATCGCACTTGCCGTGATGACTTAATCACGGTATCTGGCGGAATTACCAATGTTGTCGAGGGGATTACTGTATTTGATTTTATAATTTAAGATCAGCAGTAGAATCGGCATTTTAATTTTAGTCGCTCGGTCAATACAGCGGAAGTTGATTTAGTTATCCTGCAGTGTATTAAAAATAATTGTAAAACAGATTAAAACATTATATGAATATGCATAATTTGTGCACTCGTGCTGTTTGTTTGCTTTTTCACTAAGAATGCGGAGGTGGAATCCATCTATCCGGACTGGCATACCTGCGTGTGTTGTATATACATCTGGAAATAGGGAATGTCCGTGCGGCTGGGCGGTTCACGGTTTCAAGGTGAACGAGTTTCCGACGGAAATTCTTCGGCCTTGAATTGCGAAATAGCCTCGTATATGCCTTTGACCGCGCAATAACCGATAGAACAAAGTCCAGAAAAGCATATCCACTTGGTACTGTCCGGCAGCAGCGAACGATGCCGCTCCCAGATGCATACACCGGAAAACATTCATACTGGACCCTGACGAGATAAGGACGGCTCATTCACCGCCAACAGACTGACATGCTGTTGCTGCTGGGTAAGTGTATTCGAATACAGGACGAGCTACAAAACCACAAAGCCAAGAACATTCCAGCCGGCAACGAATACCTGATGGCCGTACACGTGATTGAATGCCAGCGGTTGCACGCCCACAGCCTGGCGCAACGCATCGGAATCGACCTACGAAAGTTTGACGACGAAGTTGACGAGTTAGGGGATGTTAACGAGGAGATCATTATTACCGACTTCCACCGGGCGGGTTTTAACAGCTTTAACAAGTGAAGGCAATTAAGGCTTGCAGCCTGGAAGAAGTCGGAGAGGCGGTGGGGGAGCCTGCTGAATGGAGACCACGATATTTACCCGCGCTTGATCCTGATGAAACAAGATATTGCTGCCATCAAGGCCGAAGTCACCGGTTTGAAGGCCAGCATCGCCAAGATGGACGCCGATATCACCGTGATCCGATAACTGGTGCCCGCGGCGATGCAAGGCATCGGTCTGGCTTTATTCCAGGAGCGCAACCGCACCCAGCGCGATATCGGCATGATGATCGTGGAGTAGGCCAACGTGCCGACGTCGCGCTGGGTGTGGTGAGCTGAAGATGCCGGATCAGCAGATTGCCGCGGTGCCGACTCCAGCTGGAGTGCCCTTTAACCCGCAGCAGAAGAAGTGTCTACCGTCGCATTGGCCATCATATGCTTTTACCTGTTTTTTTCCTCAAAGCATTTGTAATTAGAAATTTCGATACTGAATTTTCGAAGGAAAAAAATTCATCGTCCTGGATCTGAGAGCCGACGGAATACCGCCGTGACGTACGGATGTGGCAATCCGCAGCTGCAGTTTCCTAGGTTACCAAACATATGAAAAAACTGAATCCGCCAACGTTTTTCGACTTCCGCGTCGTGTCGGTGAGTGTGTCGTATTATCTGCTCGCATTTGCGTGTTTTTTGCACCTGCTGGTAGCATTTGTTCGAGTTATTCAGGCATAGGCAGTGGCTTTTGTATCCTGCATGGCTAATACCTAGATCATCCTTTAATACGAATTACACATTTTTGTACGTGAAGACGATTTGCCATCACATGCGCGGGTATGATTTTTTGAGAAGACCGAGATAAGATACCTGTCGAGGTCGCGTCCTGCGCATGATGTGCGCTTTTCGCACTGACAGGTTAAATTATTTGCAACGAAGCTTCCTGGCTCGGAGCACTTCCGGAAGTTTCGGTTATCAATGGAGATGTTTTACTTGTGGTAAAGGTGTTCCAGATTTGTGCATCTTTGTGACCTGCTCAGTGACCATCGTCGTGCCCATCATGACGTCGGCAGCGGCCTTGACCGGAGTCATCGGGAGGCTCGCGGACACGCGCCGGCCAACCTCCTGATCAAACCGGTTCAGTACGCGAGCGCATTTACTTCATAACCGGCACTAATATCTCTGGACGCCTTCATCACACTTTCCGATCGACGATGCCGTGATGACGTGACCACGGCATCGGGCGGAATTATCAATGTTATCGAGGTGAGTGTTTAATTTTATAATTTCAGCAGCAAAATTGGCATTTTATTTCAGCCGCTCGGTTACCGCAGCTGAGTTTAGTTACCTTGCGGTCTATTGATTGCGGTGTATTAGAAATATATCTGAAAAACCATTTTGTAAATAGGTTTTTATAAGTAGTACCGATAAAAATAGTTGAAAACAGTACAATATGAGACTGTGTTTTCCCGCTTTTCAAAGTGTTTGCACTCATGTTGTGCTTTTTTCGGTGAGAACGCGGAGGTAGAACCCATCAATCCGGACAACCCACAACTGAATTATCCGAGTTGTACACACGTCCGGAAGGACGGAATGTTCGAGCGACCGGCCGATTCACAGTTAAAAATTTTGCCTCTACGGCACATCCACCCACCCTTCTGGCTCGGATGCGGACGCTTCGCTAAACTGACACACGTTATTCATCCTCACCCGATCATAACCACTGTTTTGGAGAGCTACGCCTACTTTCTTTAATCGACACCCACCATCTCCTGGCGAGTGCTGGCCAGTCACTTTCGATCATTTCGCAGCAAGATCAATTACGACGGAATCTCGACGCCATGGTTTATCTTAAGCTTCTATGCTGCACTTGCATCTTTCACACTCAGACGTTGACTTGCCGAAGAAATCACCTGTTTGACGACGGAAAGTCAATTGTATGCCATCTGTATGGTGTATGAAGTGTGCGCCAAAGCCGGCATGGACCTCCGTCGAAGCCGACGTTGGGTACATAACGTGCATAATCACCAAACATAAGCCGGTGTGGTACGTCTGCAGTGCCCGGGCAGGGCCTACATGGCACTCGAGGTGATCACTGGAGGTATTCCGAAAATTGATCAGCAAAGGCACCCCGTGCTGAAGGGTGCGACCTGGATCTGGTTGTGATGTGAACCCACGTAACCCGGCAATGACAGTTCGACTGCCTTCTCTGCTGGAATACCACCGCCGTATAGGTAGCAATGATTCAGCTCTTGACGGCCATCGACTACCCATGAAGATCGATTACCCGGGGATTTGTTAGTCACAGCGCCGGTGAGGTCGGATACGTCTGTGTGGAAGGCAGTTTGACCGCTAATGCAGCATGCCATTTTTAATCGTGCCTATCCCTCTATGAATGCCAAACATCCGTCCGGCCGGCGCAGTAGCGCCGTTACTGCGGTGGGGTCTCGTGGACGGATGCGCGAAAGCGCTGCCGTGGTGACGTCGTTCCAGCATGCAACAACACCCAGGATCACATACGACGCAGCCGTCGACGCTTTTAGCTCTGATTCAACTCATGCTGTTCAGTCAGAATAGTAAAGAGCTGGTTGCTCCCACAGAAATCAGCACGATGACCTTGGACATTTGCTAAACTGTCCCCGCACAGTGCATACGGGATAGCATTGGCACCCCAAAGCAGGACACAAAGGCATGCTTCCTACCGGCCGCTGTGGCCGGACTTGCAGACAATTCCCACCATTACCCAAACAAGAGCACAGATTCCAGGTGAACATCTGCACTGTGATCGCCTTGATGCTGAATACTGATAAATTAAGACCTACCTTGGCGTCCTAGGCGGACTACCTGGCACTGAGAGTGAACGCCTGGTAAGCAGCATTACTCCCACAAATTGACACAGAGATCGTTAACAGCTTGACTACAAGCAAAGATTAAGCGCCAGCTGTCACCAGTGCATACTGGGACGCGAGCGACCGGTGCTCTCTGATTCTGCTTCCACAAATCTTCGAAACAGTCGACCTCCGACATGACCTTTTACGCAAGACGTGTATCCAGCGCGGTGCCACTCAGCTTTCCATGGACGTCTACACTTACACTAACGAAGATACTGTACGGTTAAGATTCTGAGACTGATGCTTGACAACCAGCATCCTTAAGAGTCCCGATATCGTAATTTAACGTCGCCTCTCGATGCGAAATTCAAGAGTCAAAACTGGTCAGCAGACGAAAATCCACCGCTGCTCAGCCACTGCTCTCGTGGCGGCCTTTTCCTTTGCAAATTGTATCGAATCCTGCCCGGCAACCGGAAAACTAATTGCAAGAACCTCGAGGATGGTTCCTGCCTGCTCCCTGCTCTTGGATGTCGCGATGCCTCCAAAGACAATTATTCTGCTCCGTACGAGACAGAGCCTCTATCTTGGCCTTCGGTAGTCGAATATGTGAACGGTAAATGCCGTTTCTAGATTGCTTCTTCTGAGTTTGATTGTGCCGTTTCCGAGCTGTTGCTTTCTAATTTTTTTTCAAAATACTGCAGGTCCGAATGTTGGTATCAAAAACCGCCTAGCAGCCGACCATCAACAAACTGCGAACTGTGAAGCTAGGAAAGACAGCGCTATGCCCTTGACCCTTTGATATGAGGACCAAAGTACAGTGCGACGAAGCGTGCATAAGCTGAAAACAGAAAATGTTATTCTCTATACCGTGGTCCGGACAGCGTGAACGATTATGCCGCTGCCAGATGCACGTGCCCAAAAAAAATCGACATCGGGGCTTGACGAGATAAGATGGGCTGATTACCACTACCAGACAGACGTGTAATAACAGTCATACCAAACCGTTCATATGCTCTCTGCAATACCGTTTTCATGCTCAATATGGCTGAGGCTGCTAAGCAGAAAGCGTCTTCGTCCTGTACAGTGTGATATTTATTATTGTGATGATATTGTGATATGATATTGTGATCGCAGGCTCGCAGCGTATCATTCTGTTTTGCCAAATTTTTCAAGCAGGCTGTTTCATTGCGTAGTGCGTACCATAATTTGACGATTTCGATCCAGTTAGTAGCGTAGTAAACCGTCACTACCGCGTGGAATCTATCTAGTTCTGTCATTCGATCTGACTTCCGGAAAAGGATTGTCTAACAATTCTGATCATAATTATTTTGAGCGGATATAGTAGTAATTGCGATATCTTGTGGAATGTACATCAAGGAATGCGATGCATCTGTTTTATAATGTTTTTCTGGCAGTCTTGCATGAAATACTCGATGGATTCTGGGCATTTCTCCTTATACATAAATCCGGGATTAATACGGGCAAATACGTAAATTAAAATCAGGTATCCCGAGGCGCAGGCATCTGGATTTGGTTTTGATTCACGTATTTGTTGTGGAGTCAGCACCTTGCATTATAAAGGGGGAACATAGCTTTGAAAGTAAGTTTCCCTTTAACGGTGTTAATTTGAGTTTACTTGTACAATCTTAAGCCACAGAATGTTGAATTACACTACTCTAGAAATTAGAATATTGCTTCAGTCATAACTGGATCAAAAATACATTTTATTTTCGGTTGAACTGTTTGTTGGGATTGCTAAACGAAGTAGTCTGTATTTCAAAGTAATATTACTTATATTCTAATGAATCTGGTTAGCTGCAAAACTGATCCATTGCTGATTATGAAATCCTGTTGCTTGCGACCTTGTATATATAGAAGTACTGCTCTTCGTTTTTACACGTCATGTTATAGATCCCGTATACAAACTACGAGTATCTTATTCTTTACAGAGTAATTTACAATTTCCTCGAAGTATTTGTAATTGGAAATTACGACAAGGAATTTACGAAGGAAGCTGCAAAACTGATCCATTGCTAATTGCCATGGTTATGAAACCCTGCTGCTTGCAGTTGCGTATACCTTTTTATCCTTTTTATACGTCAGGTTATAGATCCCGTAGACAAAATATCTTTACAGAATAATTTACAATCTCCTTAAAGTATTTGTTACTGGAAATTTCGATAAGGAATTTCAAGGAGAGAATTCTGCTCGCTGGATTTGTGGGCAGCCGGAACCGCCGTGACGTTCGGATGTGGTGATCCACATCTGTAGTTTCCAGGATACCAAACTTGAGAATACCTGGGCCGCCAAAGGTTTGGGAGATTCCGCTTCGTGTCGGTAAGTGAGTGGCATTTTCTAGATCGGTATGTGTGTTCCGCAATGAGCTGTTAGTTAATTTGAAGTAGCGCTTCCGTATCATGCTTCGCTTACTCAAATCGTCTTTCAAAAGTTACTGTAGGTGTTTGACCGTGTTTCTGTACGATTAAAGACAAATGACCATCAAACGCGCAGGCATAATTTTTAGAAAAGGCCGATGTAAAATAAGCTGCGCCTGCTCAGGTCGCGTTAAGTTAACTACTGCGCATGATGTGCGCTTTTCGCACTTACAGGAGAAACAAATTAAATTGGCGCATTTTCTCGCTTTTCTTTGCTAGTGTAAGCTGTTGTGCCACTGATACATGTACATTTTCAGGTGGAATGAGCTTTATCGTTTCTGATGGAGAAGTTGAAAGCAGGATGACCACAGCGCTGGTAACAGATATAATCGCGCAGATAAGGGTTTTTCGTTTCTGATGAACAGACGAAGAATCGTGCTGTTAAGTCCGCCATCGTTCGCCATCGACGTCGTCGTCGCTCGGCTGAAAAGTGTAGTGTGTACTTACTCGAATACATGCACCGGCAACTTCGACGAGAAATCGGAAGGGTGCCTTGCGGCATCCGGCTACGTAGTTAGCGGCAGTGGTGGTCGGAAGCAGACCGGAAGTGGCGGGAATCTGACGCTCGAGCAGTCGGCATCGACAGGTTTTCCACACGTTGCGCACATCGCGGCCGGCGCCACAACCGGAAGTCATGGTGTTCAGTTTTTGGCTCATTAGTACTTTGTCGGTTTGCCACGTGACATCTTCCCTATGTTGCCCCTTGCTCGTGAAAGCGGGCCGCATACGTTAAATTATTTGCTATACGAAGCTTCCGGGCGCGTAGCACTTCCGGAAGTTCCGGTTCACACACAATATTGATGTTTTCTTGTGTTTGTAGTTACGACGTTCAGGGCTTGTGTATCTTTGTGACCTGCTCAGTGACCATCACCGTGTCCATCGGGACGTCGGGAGGGCCTCGAACGGCGTCATCCGGAAGCTCGCGGATGCGCGCGGGACAGCCTCCCTATTACACCATTATTGTGCGCGAGCGCATTTGCTTCGTAATAAATAACTTTGAATGCCGTCATCACACTTGTCGACATCGCCGTCATGGTGTCACCACAGCATCTGGCGGAAGTACCAATGTTATCGAGCTGAGTACTATATTTGATTTTATAATTGAAGATAAGCAGCAAAATCGGCATTTTAATTTCAGCAGCTCAGTCACTGCAGCGGAAGTTAATTTAGTTATATCCTGCAGACTGCAGTTTTTTGAAAATAATTGTAAAACGGGTTAAAGCATTATGTAATTACGCGTAATTTGTGCACAAAGGCACAGTGTGCTGGTTGCAAGAAATGACAACTGAATGTACGCAGTATTGCTTGCGAAATACAAAGTATAAGTTGTACGATCAATCGGCAGTCTGTAAGAATATAATTTATGTTGGCGCGCTTTTTCAGTTAGAATGCGGAGTGGAATCCACCTATCCGGACTGGCATACGAGCGTGTGTTGTTCACACATTTGGAAGGATGGAATGTTCGTTTGACGGCCGATTCACGGTTCAAGGTGAGCGATTTTCCACCGGAATCTCTTTGGCCTTGAATTGCGAGATAGCCCCGCATGTGCCCTTGACCGCGCAATAACCAGAAGAACAAATTCAGAGATTGAATTCACTTATTACTGTCCGGCCCAAGTGAACGATGCCGCTCCGAAATGCACACGCCGGAAAACAACAACGCTCGAGTATGACGAGATGAAGACGGCCGATTCACCGCCACAAGATGGATGATGTTGCTGCTGGGTGACTCTACGTATTCCAAAGCGTTGTCGGCCATACTACTCTGATCGGAACTGCGTTTAAGCAGGCACGAGTGCCCATTTCCACCGGACGCAGTCTCCCGGATACTCTATCCGATTGCATGCAGCGCATACAAAACTTGGCGCGCGATGAAGGACGAGCTGCACAACTACAAACCAAGAAACATTCTAGTCGGAAACGAGTACCTGGTGACCGTACACGGGACTGAAGTTCAGCGCCTGCACGCCCAGAGCCTGGCGCAACCCACTGGGATCGCCCTACGTATAACGAAGTCGGCAGATTGGCGGATTTGAACGAGTAGATCACTACCCACTTCTCGCAGGCGAGCCTTCACTGCCGGGAAGTAAAGGCAATTAAGGCTTGCCTGGAAGAAGTCGGAGAGCCGGTGCGGAGCCTGCTGAATGGCCGGACCACGATATTCAAGTGCGCTTAATCCTGATGAAACAGGACATTGCAGCCATCAAGGCCGACGTCACCGGTTTGAAGGCCAGCATCGCCACGAGAGGCGCCGATATCACTGCGAAATGACCCTGGCGGTGCAGGGCATCGGTTTGGCTTTATTCCCTTACCCAGCGGGAGATTGGCACCGTGTGGTTCGGGCGTGATATGGGCATGCCGGATCAACAGGTGGCCGCGCTGCTGATTTTTGCTGTAGTGCCTTTTCCTGATACCATTACAGGAATCACCTTTCCGTTGACGAAAAGCCGAATCATCTGCATGGTGCGCTAAGTGTACACCAAAGCCGTCATATACGCGGAGGATGTTGAATGCATAAGCTGCATGCTCACCGAATAGAAGCCGGTGGGTACATCTTTAGTGGTCGGGCAGGGCCTCCAGGGGACGCAGGAGGCTCAGGCTGGCGTTATTCCGCGAAATAATCAACAAGGGCGCCCATGCACTGAAACCTTACGTCCCCCGGTTTGACAGACACTGTTTAAGCCGTCGACCCATGCTCTCCACGTACCCCGATAACGACAGCCCGGCCCCGTTCTCCGTTGGGATATCACCGCCTTTTAGATATGTACGAATGTTTTTGTGTTTGTAGTTTAGGTGCCAAAGCTTGTGCGTCTCTGCAACCTGCTCAGTAACCATCGCCGTGGCCATCGGGACGTTGGGAGGGCCTCACGGCATCATCGGGAGGTGACGCGCGGCTGTCATCCTCCCGATCACGCCGCTGAAGGGCGCGAGCCCATTTACTTCGCAACAATCGCCTGTCCAATAGCTATATGGACGCCGTCATCACACTTATCGACGTTTCCGTGAAGACGTGACCACGGCATCTGGCGGGATTATCGATGTACTCGAGGTAAGTATTTAACTTTATAATTTAAGCACCAAAATCGGCATTTCAATTTCAGCCGCAGCGTTAGTTAAATTATCCTTCAGTGTATAAGTATGTTTCAAAAATGGGCTAAAATATTTCAAAAGTAGATTATTATAAATTGTACTATAAATAATACGAGTACTGATTAAAATATTTTGAAAATAGCACAATACATAGACTGTGTTTTCCCGCTTTTCAAAGACCAAAGTGCACAATGTGCTGCTGCAGTAAACGAATAAATGTACAATACGGAGCAATGCTTGCGAAATACGAAATATTTGTACAATGCTTGCTTGCTCGTATACGGCACAAACTCGTAGCAGGTTGTATGAATTTACAGTAACCCAAGTTTTAACTCTTCGTTGAGAACGCGGTGGTGCAACCATCAGTCCGGACCGGCCACCTGTGTGCCTTGTGCACACGTCTGAAAAGATGGAGTGTTCGAGCGGGTGGCTGATTCACGGTCCAAGGTCAGCGATTTCCGGCGGAAACGTTTTGGTTTTCAATTGTGAAATAGCGTCGCATGTGCCCTTGACCGCGCAATAACCAAAAGAGCAAAGTTCGACGAAGCGTACTCGCTTGGTATCGTCCGGTACACTGAACAACTACGCCGCCGGAAACATCAACATTGGAGCATTACGAGATAGCAAGGGCTGATTCACCACTAGTGTGCTGTTGTGGTTGGGTAAGTGCATTGACTGCATCCCAAAGCGTTCTTCCTTTATCACATTCTGTGCTCTGCAGAATTTCCTTTCCATGCTAGTCGCTCAGCAGGAAAAAGTATACATTTTGTCTTGTGCAGTGTTCATCATAATTGCAGGCATTTTTATTCTTGCGTCCCCTGATTGTTGGGATTATTAAAGCGGCAACCTCAACTTGCAGTTCTATTATTTCTGGCTTTTCGAAAGTATTACCGAATTATCCTGTTCATCTTGGTGGCAGATATAAATATTAGTGATGACTACGAGGATGGGATCTTGTTGCCTTCGATTTGCATACTGTTTGGTATGTGCAAAATGTCGGCCGAATTCTGAAATTATGGAGTGGAATGGAATTGTCCCATCTTGCGGAATTATCTGCACAAATGCGTATATCGTTTTACCTGAATATTAAATAAACAGCACGAGGACCTTGGACATTTCCTAGACCAGCCCTCGCGCAGTGTATTCGGGTGAACATTGGCACCCCAAAAACAAGAAAGGATGCTTCCTACGCCGCTGCCACAGGACTTGTGGACAACCCATCACTACTCAAACAAAAGCACCGATTCCAGGAGAGCAGCGGCGGTACTGTGATCGCCCGGATACTGAATACTCTTAAGTTAAGGACTACCTGGGCGTTTTAAGCGGCTACCTGTACACCGCGAGGGAACGCCTGGTCCGCAGCATTATTCCCACCAACTGTCACAGAGATCCTTAACAGCTCGACTTGACCTCGAAGGCTAGACACCAACTGTCACCACTGCTTCCTAGGATGAGCAAGCGAGCAACGGTTTGCTTCCTTAGGTCTTCCAAATGGTCGACCTTCGCCATGACCTTTTACGAACTCCTGTATACAGCGGTGCCACGGTGCCATTCGACAACTATCCATGGGCGTGCCCGGCCACTTACATTCTCGGTTCGCCAGATAGCAATACCCAAAGGAACAAAGTTCAACGAAGCGTACTCGCTTGGTACCGTCCGGCCCCAGAGAACGACTATGCCGCTCCCAGATGCACATACCGGAAAACATCAGCAATGGAGCAAGACGAGATAAGGATGGCTGATTCACCATCCATCAGACGTACATGCTGTTACAAGTGCTGTTGATGTGTAATGTGCATACCAAAGCGTTCGTTCCTTATCAGATTCGGCATTTTACAAAAGTACTGCAGAATTTCCGTTTTCATGCCAGTCGCGCTCAGCAGGAAAACGAGAACTTCTTTGTGTTGTGCAGCACTGCAGTGTACATCGGAATCGCAGGCCATTTTATTCCGTTCATGTACATCTATTCCAGCTTGCGTCCCATGATTGTCGGGGACTCGGGATCATTAAACGACTGCCTCAACTTGGAATTTTATTAAGTCTAGCTTGTCGAAAGGATTACCAAATTTTCGTGGTTTCTTGTTGACGGATACAATGGTTACGATTATTGTTACCGCACATTACGGAACCTGTTGCTTCCCATTTTTCTGCTGGTTGCCATGCACAAACCATCAGATAATGTCTGCAATTATAATGTGGCTGGGAGATGTTGTCTGTTCCATCTTATGGAATTACTTGTACAGATGCGAATTCATTTTCCTGGCATATTAATAACTCCAGCTGCGTATTATTATTTACTCTGGATGCATGGGCCTGTCCAGTATCTGGACCAGAATACCATGTACAACGTAAACACACAACGACACAAAGCCGGTAAATAACCCGTAAACCGTATAATTTTAACGAAGAATACTGGAATATTTTTTGCCAGGTTATGCGATCAATACATATAAATTGTACATTTCGGCAAAACAAATGTAGATGTTGGTCAGCATAGTACCGATCGCTGTACGTACGCATTTCTCGCTTATAAACTGCATTTCTTCGCTTATAAACTGTTTTACTCTAACAAGCTTGCTGATTATATAAAATTTAAATTAATGTTCGTTGGTTTTCAATAATTACACGAGTATGTAAGCTGGTTAAAGGAAAATCGGAATCAGTTTTCCTTTCAATTTCTTTACATACTTACTTTTAAATTGTTACGGCTAAAATACGATAGATTTGTCGAAAATACAGATTAGTAATTATAGATTTATATGGATTCGCTCCGAAATTGATTCAAAACTGTACATATCTGGTCATGTGCGCATCGGTCTCTTTACACAATGGATTATAGAGGTTTATATTCGTTATTTTACAGGCTGTAAAATCATGCTGTATTATTTAATAATTTGATATATTTAATAATTTGTGCATATATTTGATAATTTGTGCACTGATACTGGTACAGCCTTTAACAGCAAGTTATTGACTGCTTACTATTGACAACTGGTTCAAAATATGGACACTTTAAAAAGGAGTTATCCTTACGTACAACTGTTAATTCGGATATACAGTACTCTAGTTAATATCTAATTTTGTATATACGATTTTCCCTGCGGACTTGTATTCACTAAAAATTAAAAAAGCCTAAGTTCACACAAAATTTATTATTATTATTGTTGGACTATGTTGTACTGGAGCTGCAATAAACGGATCCATACAATACTGGATACAATCGATGTGATTATTAAAAATTCTCGATGCACATCTTATCAAGAAATTAATATTATTACTAACAGCTGGCATTACGAAAGGATGGATCCAGTTTAAGACAGGTTGTTGCGAGCAGGGTTTTAAGATTTCCAGACAGCTGGAACAGAGTTCACTTTTTTCGTTTTGTGTACGATGGAATGAGAGATGGAATGTCGGCAGCCTTTGATGGCCAGTCGACTCGAAAGCCAAACCCAGGCGTTCGCCCGACATTGTCAAATTGACAATGTCAATCGTATTTTTGTGGCTGTTCGCGGATGACACATTGCTTTGTATATCTGTCTGCAAAAGGGGAGCAAACGACAAATCACACTGATAATTTTTTATTAACTATGGAACACCACGTTAAAAAGCAATTCGTTACGGCAATATCATTATCGATAAAAACAATAATTTTGCTTAATTAATCAGCATTTGTTAGTGACCTTAGCTAGCATCTTCCGCAGATAGTCCTCTTTTTTTACGTGTCTGGTTTAAAAGTGGTTTTCTAACTCGCGTACATGCATTTGCGTCCAGTAATTCCTGATTTTTCCTTACAGTTCTAAGAATTTGCGAGCAGGAATTCGCGACGAGAAGGGAAATGTGGCTACGTAAATTTTGGCAGTCGCACACGCCGTTACGTTTCGACGGCGCATTTTTACTTGCCAACGCGCATTGGCTGCTGAATTCGAAACACCAAACTGTCGTTCCCGTTGCTCGTTTGCATAGGATCGGGCAGAGAGATCGCTGGACCGGGGCGGGGCTAGTTAGGTACAACCGTCCCATGCAACAGGTACGGTCGTACAGCATCGAAGCAACCTGCGTTCGACGGCTCGAGTGGAGAGCTGAAACTGGCAGTCTGTCGCATTTCTCGCTTGAAAAATTTTCCTGCCTGATTTTCTTAAACGATTACATCATTACAGATTCTCGCAGCTATTTCGCAATTTCCTAACGATCTTCATATACCGTTTTTTTTTCGCCATCGTCGAGGTAAGTAGAAACTTTATCACCATAAACGAGAAAACTATATTCCACATACTAGAGTAGTCAGTAGTCACTAATATCAATTTGCTTTGAGACGAACGGTTGCTGGATCGTAAGCGGCGTTGTATGTATGTTCCCAGGATCTCACCTTTAAGAACCCGACAGTCCTACACTGCCTCCGGAGCATCCCGCTGGAATCGGTGAGTGTTACGCTTTTTTCTGTGAAGATTCACGTGTTTTCCGCAGTAGATGACAGCAGTCGGAGAATTTTTTCCGGAGATTTGCAGAGAAATGTGATGCATACGATTTATGCGTAATTTATTTACGGTGATTTATTCTCCCTTTTTGGTGGTTGTGCAGTGGATTTTCAGTATTTTCGTTTCTCTTTGAGTGCACTAACGTTTTCTATCGTTTTGATAATTTATGACCTTAGTTTTTGTCTACCTCGGCGTCCCTAGATCGTGAAATTTAATGAATTATTCGCTAAATGAGCATTTTATTCCTCACCAGCTTTTGAGCGTGTACATTTCGTTCAAAAATCGTGTCTACAGCAGTATAAAGGTCGTATTTGTAAAATCGTAATACAACCGCGTAAAACATCATCATTTTCCTATCGAGAATTTTCGTGGTTTGTCCCGAGAACCGAAAAACTTCGGCGAGGTGATGCAAGCGTACCGTGCGGGTTCGTGTGTCTGGCAGTGACGTCATCGCCCGGGAGAAACGGCGGGCTCGCTCTGCGCACGTGCGTGCGTGCGTTAACGTGACGCAGATATTGGCATTGCCACTAGCCACTAGGATCGATTTGCAATTTTAATTTAACTAATTAGCTCATTTAATTTAATCGTAATTATATCTCGATATTATTATCGCGCTATGGAAATAAAGTACTTAAAAATTGCAATACCATACAGGCATACTGCTGCATTATAACGAGTTGTAATTAAACATGCAATTAATTTTCATACATTCCGTACGTATCGCATTAATAGTACTACGTTCCGGTATTGGTACGTTCCGGTACTGGCTCAGCCAGGCTTACAATTAGTGCTTATAGTATACCATGTAGCATTAATTACTAAGTACTTAATTGGCACTCAGCAGCAGCAAATTTATTTAAGGGAGGAATTAGGTGGGAAGCTGTCTCCAGCGCCGTTTAAATTGTGAACTTATTTTTGGAAAATATTATGAAAGTAATTTTAGTTTACTGTAGAAATTTCTCTATATTTTGACGTATACGATAACCATTACACCAACATTTACCAGAATCGGCGGTGTTATTTAACAAGAAAACAGTAATCTTTATACGCGTACTTTGCACGCAATGTTCGTGCATGGTTTTTCGTTTTTTATTTGTTAAGCAATCCGATAGCCGTGAGAATCAAGGATACCCAAAGTCGTTATAGCCTTCCATTATTTTACTAATTACTCGATCACTTACGTACTTAATAATGTTTTATTACTTGATTACTATTTTTTTGCTTGATAGTATCAAGTAGAATGCACTATTTTTGTTTCAGTAATAAACTGCACATAGGTGAAACCGTGAAACCAAAATTATATAACACGCTGCTTTATTGTTTTGCAGGTGTTTGGAGAGATTTTGTGATTCGCTGAAGTTTTGAGTTTCCTGTTCCTTCCACGTAAGTGGGCGCCTTGACTTTCTTTTTGCTTTGTAATCGTATGTAATTATATTAACTGCGAGTGCTTGCACGTATGTTGTGATGTGGCGGTACTTTCATTATATTTACGATCTTTTAATGTTTCTTCAGTTAATAGCGGCGGGCGCCTTCTTTCAAATTCCGTAAAAATAATTGTATCTATCCCAAAGCAATGTGTTAAATGAACTGTTTGTTTAAGTATTCGGGATTCAGAGAGAGGATTCAGAGAGACACATGTTGCTAACTGGTCCTGACTGGCATGAGGCAGCTTTCTCACGCTGAGTGAATACTTGGGAATCGGTTCACGCCGCAGCTACAAATGCTAACTGGTGTGAAGAGCAGTGAGACCTGAGTAGCAAATTTAAGACTGTTCTTAATTTCGGTATTTGCAGCAAAACATAAAACAGCTATTATATTTCTTCAGAATTATAAAAAAGGAAAGCACATCCTACAGATACTGTAATTTATTAACTGATTGCTATTTCAAATGCGCTTTGCGGGTTAGACGTTTGAGCTACTGCGATTTTTGCCATAATTTTTGTAGTTAAAAATGTAGCAAAAATGTTTCCCCAACATATGGCATTTATTTATTCACTATTAAAAGATATTAAATTTGGTAATCCTCTAACTACCGTAAGCAATAGAGTGGCCGATCCGTTTTATTTCGCAATTTAAATGGAATTGCCGGTGAGCGCAACTTGCACTGTGACCAACGATTAACGTGCCCATGCATCTCCGCGTGAATAGTGCCGTAGCACATGTCCACGTATCGCTTCGCTTGCAACCTGTCTTTTGCTTTTGCTTGGGTAAAATTAACACTAAAAAGTTTAATAATCGCAATGTCAGGAGCATATTCGTTTGACCGAAAATTCGAGGCTACAACTAGTAAACTTAATGCACAAAATTTACTTTCTTTCAGAATAGCTTTTTGGAAATATTCAACATGCGCCAAGTGGGTAACAAGCGTTTCTCCGATTTGATCAGCGAATGAGTTTGCGGAAAAATCAGAACAATTCAGCTCATATCAGAAAAAGTTTGGAAAATCTGTACATACGCCATCAAATGCTCTTTTTTCGTTTTAAAAACTCCAGATTAATAAAATGCTCGTTGCATGTACATAAAACAAATCTTCGCGCCAGATTTCTAATAAGCTGTTTTCCGGTGAGATGTTTTGGAAAGTTATTTATGTAATATTTTGTATTTAAAAACTAACGCTGCGCAAACGATTGAGGCGCTACGGTTTTGTTATTTATTGATTGGCGCCAATCATCCAACAGTTCTTAATGGATCCGCTTTAAAGGCACTCGTTGCACGATGGTTTATATCTGTAGATATCGATAATATTACATTTATTTATCCATCAAATTACGTACTGATGTGCAGTTCGGTGTTTTGTTAACAGGTTTCGCGCTCAAGAATGTATTACCTCAATGACGCCCAACGAGCGGAAATGGCACGCGCATTGGTAAGTATTTAATTCCAGAAATTATTAAAGGAAGAATAATAGTGCTTTTTGTCGTTTCTGTTGTTACGAATCGAATTTAATTTGAGATACGAGTCTGTATTTGCGGTTTACGATACGCGGCAGGAACAGATATCGTTTGGTTAATGTAGTCCACAGCTGTCTGCCTAACATAAGTTAATTTGATTGCGTTTGTATTTAGCATCCCGAAGCGCCTCTGCCCGACAATGACAGCCTCATGGACATTCTTTTCCACCTGCAAGGAGATGTGAAGGCCAATATCCACAACTATTTGGTACTGGACGGCCAGTTGACCGCGTACCTGAAAGCCGATCCACAGCCAACTGACGCCGGTTATGTCCTCCACATCATCCACAAAAACCGCATGGAGGCGGAAATTCTGGAGCATCGCACGGCCATGGCCTTCCACATCTTCCATTATGAAGTCGGCAAGGTCGCGCGAATGACTGACGAGATCTACAAAGAGGTCGTGGCGGTCAAGGAGTGGCTGCACAAGGTCGAGCAAGATGTTCACCGGCTGGCGACTTCGTACGACTCCATGGCCAAGCAGGTCGAACGAATTGGGGAGAACGTTGAGGCCATGCAGGTTGACATTACCAGAATGCAGGGCGACATCGGACTGATGAAGGCGGACATTCGCACGATGAAAACGGACATCAGTGACCTGAAGAAAAGCCATGAAAATCTGGAGCGCAAGGTCGACAACATCGCTGATAATGTCGGGGAGATTAAAGAGATGATTGCGCAGTTGTCGAAGCAGGTCCAGTCGGAGCGGCAGCATAGCGAACGCTTTACGTGGATGCTATTCAGCGCTTTTGCGGAAGAGGCGAAATTTTCTGAAGAACAGATGGGGAGTGTCCGCCAGCGCGTCAAACTGGCTTACGAAGAGATGAAGAATGCGCCGACGGACATGGAGATAGAATTTTAGGCGGTGACGACTTGCATGCCCCCACTGTGTAGTGCCCCGTTCTTACTTTTTTATGCTGTTAACTGTGTTAAAGTGGTGGTGCATTTGTTTGAGGACTGCTCCTCGTTTGTTATTTTCTGCATTTTGTTCTGCAAGGTATTACGTTCTTCGGTATTAGGATTGGTTACTGTTGTTGTGAGGAGCGCAGCATGCCTGCCTGCACCGCTGCATTTTCTGAAATTATGCTCCTTGTTCTGCCAGTCGAACTGGTGTGATTATTGCGACATGATGATGAATGCCTGTTACGGCAATCAACTGTATTTTTTTGTATTTGATACTGATGACCATTCGTGCCAGGCTTAGTATTCAATTCTTAAATTTTGTTGTCTCTGCTCTGCTGCGTCAGCGTTAGAAATGTGTAGATATTAAACTTTCCCGGCAGTTTGCTGAATAAAAAAATAATACGCAGTTATTAACAGCGTAACTTGAAGTCATACTAAAACGAGCAAAATGGTGACACTCACAATATCCGAGTACGTATGCGGTATCAAGTATGACAATGCACCATGGCCGGGAAGAGAAAGATTAACAGAGGCTCACTTCCGTCAGCTTATCCTATTTTAACTGCGATAGACAGGTTCATTCTTTCTTATACATACAAATAAGCAATCGGTAACAGTAAAAGAAATTTTTTTATGCAGCTGGATGCTGGTCATGGTAAAATACCTGATTATGTTTCTACACCCGCGACACGTAATAACTGTATGTATACTGCAGACGAGCGTATGTTCAAAGAAGAAAAACTTAAATACATATCAGGAAATTGTTATGCCGTGATTAAAAGCACAGGAAATATGCCTGCGTGGCTGCCGGTTATCGGCAGCTTTATCCATGCGCATGTAACCCTCATCTCATATGTACACGTATATTCGTCATTTTCGGGAACAAAAATCTTTTTTTAAAGTTTAAGTATTACTACGTGTTCGTTCTTTTCAAATGCACGATTATGCTGCTTGTACAGTGTTCTGCTGGAGAAAAAAGATAGCAGTTTTTATGAATATTATGTCTGCTGCTTTAGTAAGATTGCGAAGGTGGAATCAATCCGGACTGCCATGCATATCAGCTAGACTGTGTTGTACACACGTCTGGAAGAAGGATTGTTCAAGCGGTTGGCCAGTTCACGGTATAAGGTCAGCGCGTTTTCCGGTGGAAACGTTTTGGCCTTGAATTGCGAGGCGCAGTAACCGAAAGGAAAAAGTGCAAGTGTGATAAATACTGAATTATTATAACGAGTATCACTTTGGTACCGTCCTGCCGTATTGAACGACTATGCCGCTCCCATTTTCACATGTCGGAAACATCCACACTGGAGCATGGCGCGATAAGAAGGGCTGATTCATCACTCACCAGATGGGCATGCTGTTACTGCTGTGTAAGTAGATTCTAGAGTTCTGCATTCTGCAGATTATCAGATCCTGCATTCTGTACTGCAGAATGTACTTAATTTTTCGTCGTAGTAGCGTTTACATGCAGTCATGCTCTGGAGAAAACGTAAACATCTTTGTCTTGTGCAGCAAGCACCAGAACTGCTGGATTTTTTATTAATTAGCGCTTGTACAGATACATCATGCATGCACCTCCGTTTGCGTATCATGATTGCTCGGATTAATAATTACTATATCCCGATTTGCATTAATTTGACCTTACCAAAGAATTTATGGGGTTATGCTGCTCATCTTGTTGACGGATATAGTGGTTAAGATATCACGGGGATAGCCTAATGCGAGAACGTGCTGCTTTTAATTTTTTTACTGCATGTCAACAAAATATCACTGATGGAGTCGGTAATTATGATGTGATTGTATTTGGTGCCTGTTTCTTGCGGAATTACTTGTATAAATGCGCATATATCATTAATTTTACCAGAATGTTAACTTTCGCCTGCGTATGTGCACTGGATATACTTTGAACAACGTGGAAGACGCATCTGCGCAATCCCGGTAAATAACCACCAACACGAATTAAATACAGAATACTCAATACCGGAAAGATGAATAGTGGACTTTTGTTCTGTCAGTTTCCTGCCACAAAAATCAATATTAATGTGGCTTACTGTCGATTTGCCCGCATTGCTATAGTGTACAAACGATTTTCTCACTTACATTAGAGGTCAACTCTAATACGTTTATGTAAGGATAGAGCTAATTTTCGTTATATATGTAAGCCGCGTTTAGGAAAAAATAACAATTATTAGTATTCCTTGCAATTTTTTTTATAATTACTTGTCAGTTGTGGCAGCTAAAATATGAGAAATTTGCAGACTGCAGATTTTTGTATCTACAGATCTACAGATTTATGAGACAATGTTGTTCGTATTAAACTGTACAGGTACATTGTACACATCGGATTACAGTATATGCGCGTTTCCGCCGCGTTATATTTTACCCGATCAACAGCAAGCTCCGCTCGAGTGAGGTGGCAGTCAGTCTTATTCGTGTCTATTCATTTTGTCCACCATTCATTTTGTCCACCCATCGTTTTGTCCACCCATCGTTTTGTCCACCATTCATTTTGTCCACCATTTATTTTGTCCACTATACAATTCATAGAGTACGGTATTTTTATTTTCTATAAGACAAAGCTAGTGTGAAATGAATTTAATAAACTGAGATGCGCGCAGCAATCTAAAACATAATACTTTGTATGAGATTGTATACACACGCAATTCGTATATCATTAGTATTCGTTACTGTGATTTCAGTTCGCATGCCATTACTACAATAATAATATACGTTGCGGTTAAATATTTGGCATATTTGCACGCAATACTGATAACGTACCCAGTACTGCGCAGCTGTTTATGCGTCTCGAAACTGAGCGGGTTAAGTAATACTTAAGCAGACAGTAGGCAAGCAATACAGTTGAGTTCGATTTATGCACATGATGTAGCGCGCATCTAATTCCTTGCATCTGCAAGTACGTATACTTCTATGTAAATCGAACTACCTTGTCAGTTGAGTGTTAAGAATGATATTATTATCTGAAAGTCGAAGAATAGAAAATACATTGAGCACGATATCCTGCGCAATTAGATTGTGATTATTTATATATGATAATAATCGCTGAGGTGACGTTTTCTTTGACTAATCGGAAGGGAAGAGTGCTGAACTACAAAATTTGTCCACCACACGAGTGGTGGACAAAATGAGTGGTGGACAAAATGAGCGGTGGACAAAATGAGTGGTGGACAAAATGAATGGTGGACAAAATGAATGGTGGACAAAATGAATGGTGGACGAAATAATAGGAAGCCGTCTTATTCCTCTTTACAATTTGGTTTGCACGACAAATTTTAAGATTACAACGTACCGTCTTCAGTCCGTCAATTCCAGTGGAGATTTTACAGACCGCTTTTGGTAATCATCCAGGGAAGTAGGAAAGTTATTGATATTAAATGATAAAACAGATTGATTCACTCATAGAGTCTATAACATCGATGAAGAAGGATTGCTTGAGCGTACCAGGCGTTCCCATGTTCCTAGGCTCCTCGTATAGAGAATCCCGGTAGTCCGCCACTGGTCTTTCGGAGCGTCCCGTCGGAATCGGTGAGTGTTTCTCGTTTTCTGTGAACCTTTTATTCTTTTATTTTATTTTGCGAAGTGTTCTCAGCAGTTGCCGAAAGCAGTTTATTCAAATTTTTTTGCGTTTTGCGTAATACAGATACGTCGGTACTGGAATACCCAGCACGTATCGTGGTCAGGCAGTAGAATTTTTAGTCCTTTCGTTGCTCCTAACGTACCGTATTGATTTTCATCGTTTTGCCTTCTCATAGCATCGGTTTCTGTCCCTATAGAACGTGAAATTTAGTGATTAATATTAATTGCCATTTAACAGGAAATCAAATAAACGAGAACGCGCGGAAATATCCCTAGCGCTTTTGTATTTTGCGAAACTATTATTGGAATTGTTATAAAAAATATTTCGTAGTCTACGGTAAACAATCTTTGACATTTCGATGCATCCGCTACGTCTTGCACTAATGTCTGCTAGAATTTCTATCAATTCGCGTTTATATTTATCGAGGAAAACAGCTACTAAGTATCTTTTTGCAGTTTTGTGCATGATTTGTTGTTTTAGCAGTTCGAAACGTGTGCAAATAAGAAATACGGCAGATCCCTTGCGAAGTTGTTATAACTTATAACTTTTACTTAATCTATTACTACTGACGTACTTAATGAACTTGATTAGTGTCTAATTTATATCGGTAATATTAACTTGACAATGAATGTCTTAATCACTTGCTAGACCGTACTATTTTACATTTAAAATTAACAGTAAATTGAGTGAATACTCGGGAATTGATTCTTACCGCTGCTACAGATGCAAGCATGGTGTAAAAATCATCGAGACCTGTGTAGTTAGTTCAATATGTGAATAATTTTGCGCACTCTTTCATAGTTCAATGGTTGGTATTTCAAATAATTTCTGCTTCGCTGGCAAACGCGGCGGGTTAATAAAAATTTTTATTTCACTGCGATAAGATTGGCTGAAGACTGAAGTATAGTGTTATCTATTTTTTAATTGTGTGTCTAATACAGATGCAGGTACGAATCTCGTGCAGGTCTCATTAGCAAGCATTGCCACAGTTCGAAACTCTTGGTTTATAAGTTTGTGATAATAATTATTCAATCTCGCAGTTTCTGTAGTCCGCGATCGAGTACACTGTCGAAGCAATACAGCACATAATTTCCGGTATCACAGTTAAAAATAAGGCAGATAATATTTCTCCAAATATTGCGCTTACAGTTAATTAAATAAGTACTAGGCCACCGATACGAACTGACAGAGAACGAGTAGTAGATTTTGGTAGAAAGGAAGTCGCTGCACAACAGGCGCTGCATGCCTACGACTGATGCTTTGCATTTCCGCTTGTTCTGCGCAGCGCTGCCTGTTATCAGTGCCTGCACGCGCAGAGCTTAGCGTAACGCCGGCGCCAGCTGCGCACGTCTGCTGACCTCATCGAAAAACATGCGCCCGTGCCGCGGCGCATGTACTACGACCAAGTCAGTAGACGGGCGGAAGTGAACGAGGAGATCATCGCGGAAAAGAAGGATGTTGGGACTTTCCGGGGAGATTCTGCTACGTGTCGGTAGACGGTAGGTATTGACCGGTTAATGTGTTTTCTGCAGTTGCTGGTACCATTTCGTTCAAATCGATCTGCCGTAGTGCATTCTGTATCATGCATTACATACGTCTTTCAGTAGCAATTACTATACGACGTATGTACGTAGTTTTATGCGTTCAAAGATGGCTGTTTATCAAATACGCTAGAGTTATCTCTTGCGCCTAATTTAGAAAGGCAAGTTAGTAATAGCGCATTTTCCCGGTTTCCGTGGTACTCTGTTTTTTGTACCTATGTTGTCTTTCGTTTAGTCGAATGTTTTAATGTTTAATTAATGGTGATTGAGGTTCCGAAGTGCATTATGGAGGAGATTAGTGCAGGACGATAATCGCTCTGATCAGAGATTACATGTGTGGCAGTTGTGTTTGTCGGAAACTCACCGGAAACGGCGGACATCTGTCGCTTGAGCTGACGACATAGATGCGTCGCTCACACATTGCGCTAATCCCGGCGCCGCCACCGGAAGTCGCGGTAATCAGTTTTTATTTCTGTACTACGGTGTCTACTTGCCAAGTGAAATCTTTATGGCGTTGCTGTCGCAGTATAGAGTTCTCCTGTAAGCGCACCTGTGCTACACCTGTGTAGGTCGACGATGACCTTTACGTGTTACCGATGTGTCCCTACAACGATTAGACAACGCACCCGTATGATAGTGACCTTTATTCAATATAACCCTATGCCCACAATAACAATGCTAATGCTAGGTAATCCAGGTGTAGCCTGGGAGTCGACTGAGAGTCTGCTGGTAGACTGCTGTCAGACTACTGTCTGGTACGGTGTGGAGGGGTGCTTTATATATGGTCCTGGTCCGGATGGGCTCGGCTGCCATGGGTGGGGCTGGTGTGGCGACAAGCCAATGACAGAGTGCATGACGGCATGATGATGTAATATGCGGTCAGCGTGATGCCGTATGACCGCGCAGGAATGTGCAGGGCATACTTGCACGTAGGCTTCCGGTGACTAATGGTCATGCGGTGCGACTAGTGACGATGTCGTCACATTGCCCTTACTCGTAAAGGCAGATGCTGCTGTGGGTAATTTGTCACATTATTCCCGAGCGCGTAGAAATTCCAATTTATAATATTCAGATCGCAACATTAGTAAATTACGAATTTTACTGTGTCTCCTGTATTACAGGAGACACAGTAAAATTCGTAATTTACTAATGTCTTAGTTTTTTAAGTTTATTTTTAAGTTTTTTTTTCTTACTGTTTAATTTCTTAGTTTTTTCCTATCCGAACTACAGCGGATTTTCATTGCCACGTAGATAATTATGCGCAATTATGATTCTCAATCACTGATTATAATTAACGTAACACTTCGACGCAGCTGAGCCTCTACCGCTTTCCTTTTCTTAACCTTTCCTTAATTGTTTTTGCGTTTTTAAGTCAAAGTAAATGTGTAATTAACTACCTATTGTATTTTCTCACTTTCTAAAGTACGTTCGCTTTGTGCCGCTTTAGCAGCGGATGTTTTCATGTTGTTAGCGAAGACGTTTCAAGGCATACGCACCTCTCTGACCGGCTGTTCAGTGACTATCGGCGTGCCCATCGTGACGTCGGGAAACTGCAGTGAACGGCGTCATCGGGAGGCTCGCAGACGCGCGACTGCACACCTCCAGATTGTTCCGCTTAAGTGCTCGCGCTCACTTTTTTCACAGCCAGCATCAATAATTTCGCCGTCATCACATTTGCTCTGATGGCGTGATCACGGCATCCGGCGGAATCATCAGTGTGATCGAGGTATGTAATTAATTCCGTGATTTACATCAGCAATCAGCATTTTAAGATCAGCCGCTCGATCACTGCAGCGGGAGTAGTTAACAACCGTAGTACTAAAAATGTTTTTTAACTTCACATGCCCTTCTATCAGTTGCACTCTACAGATACTGTTGCAGTATTATTTCGATAATTATACAGTTATATGCCAGTACAAGACGTAGCAGAAATAATAATTGTTTTTGTGAAAACACCGTTCTCCGCGCTTTTGCTTTACAGGTATTAACTGTAAAACTTAAATTGTGTTTTCTTGCTTTTCAAATACACGTCGTATTGAATGAATATACGGAGTATTGCTTTACATAAAATCATGTGTCGAGCAGCTGCAAATTGCATGAATTTGCTTAAGTTTTTAATTCATCAGAGAAAGCGCGGAAATGCCGGTGGGATCCAACAACCCGCACTGGCATACTTGAGTGCGCATAAAGGTCTGGAAAGACAGATTGCTCGAAGCGGGCTGATTCACGGTTCAAGGTCAGCACGTGTTCGGAGGAAACTCCTTGACCTTGATTGTCGAAGCAGCCTCGAATTCGCATGTGTTCCTGACCGCGCAATAATCACAAATACTGGCAAAGTGCAAAAAAGCATACTAAGTACTCTCATGCATAGTAGTACTTGATACTTTCCGGTCACACTGAACGACTGTGCCGCTCCCACGTTCGCACGCTGGAAAAAACATCAACACTGGAGCATGACTAGTTAGGAAGGGCTGGTTCACAAATCAACGGTGGGCATGCTGCTGTTGTTGGGCAAGAGGCACACTGAAGCGTTCCTTCTTCATCAGATTCTGCATTCTGCGAAGGAAAACTTAAACGCGTTTGTTTTGTATAGTGTGCTTCAGGAACGCAAAACGTTCTTATTCTTTCTTTTTTAAAGGCACTCATAACTTGTACTTCCACTTACCGCTTACGTATTTAGTTGTTTATAATTTTCTTTAAGCAATTCAATAACCGCATGAGAATCGGAATCCCAGACCTTGCTTAATTTATTCATCACTCCATTGTTTGCGTATTTAATTAACGTTTTTACGATTTCTTGGTTCGCCAAGGGTCTACGTTTCCGGCTCTTTCTAGAATACGTAAGTGAGCGCTTTGACGGCTTTCTTTTCGCTTTGCAATCGTATGTAATTATAGTAAACGGGAGTGCATGCACGCCTATTTTGATGCGGCAATCCAAACTCCTAATCTTTGCGATCTTCTAATGTTCTACATTTCACAGCGGCAAGCGCTTTCTTTCGAATATCGCAGTGATAATTGTTATTTCTTAAAACTAATGCAATAAATAAATTGTTTGTTGTAATTGTTAAGATTCAAATAGCTACGTGGAGCTAACCGGTAATAGCTTACAAGAAGCAGCTTTCCCACGCTAAGTGATTACTTGGGAATCGGTTCCCGCCGCCGCTGCAAATGCTTCTCTTCGTTCTAATAAGAACGAAGAGAAGCAATAAGACCTGAACAGCCACTGTCAGCCAATTTAATAACTATTTATGGTGCAGTTTTCCTGCAATCCGAGTACGCTTTACAATAACGCCGTGTACATTATTCCCGGTATCACAGCAAAAAATAAGGCACCTTGAATATTTCCGGAGCGTGGTTATGTGTTTACTCCATGTTTACTTTGCATAATGAAAATTCGCTTCTACTTTTGCTTTCGTACGACAACTACCGCACATCACTAATGAAGTAAATGATTGTTATTTCAGGTACGATCTATAGGTTTAAAATTGTAGTTGCTGAGAGCTTTACCGTCATTTTCGTAGCTAACGTTATAACAAAAATATTTTCGACGTATCGCAATTTCTTAATGAAGATAAAAGGCATTACGATCAGTCAAATTTCTAGCCGTCGATGCGGATCAGAAGGGTTTTATCTGACGCGAAATTGCCGGTTAGCGCAGCTTGCACGATGATTAACATTCACTTTTTGCGTGTGAATATAATGCCTTTGCTTATAGTATTTTAATGCTTGCCCATGCCCTGTTATGCGAGTTGTCTTTTTCCTGTGTATAAAAAAATAAACACCGGGGAGTATTCGATTACGTAATGGAAATACCCAACATGCGCCAAGTGAGTAACGCTCGTTTGTCCGAGTCAGTCAGCAGTAACACTGTCGTTGTGCAGGTATCGGAATACAGCGTCAATCATCAACGAGATCATCCGCTGGATGATTCGCACCGATCGCTCCTACATCCGGAACCGCCTGCCTGCGCAACATCCGTGCCGGTGATGTGGAGGACCGTGTTCCCGACGTCCTCGCCAAGGTCAAGCAGTTCCTGGCGCATATCTGCTAGAAGTACGACCATCCCACTCTGACCGCCATCTTGAACACCATTCAGCGCACCCTGAAAATCCCTCGGAGCATCACCCCATGAAGGACTTCTGTGTAACTCCCAGTCTGCTTGACAGCTGAGGGTCGCCTGCTTAACACTCCAAGTGATGTTGTCCCTTCCTGCCGGACATGGTGGTACGCTTCCCCGGTCTGAAAGTCTGCGCTGAACTGGAAACCTCAACTTTCCATGAAATGAAAGGGACGTACACAGGGCCAACATGACTTGCGCGTCTCCATCCAGGACAGCCGCTACGGGTACGTACGGTTAAAAATCGCTATATTTGTATAAGATTTCTTTATATATAAAAAAATTGATTTTGATTTTCTGTAAAATATAAAATTGGTTTTCTGTTTTTACGTTTCCTCGGCCTCCTACTATTTTTAACTCGTCTGCTAAAATCAAATTTCTGCTGAATATTTTATTATTAATGCAGTTATTTCAAGAACAACGATGATAATAAAAAGCTTAACATGGAATTCAGACAAAGTAGTTTTCAGCCAGTTTTTGCACTAGAAGAATATAGCAATCATCAAGCTGAGGCAGAAAATGCCAGAATTGCCACTTCACTACAGTTGACGTTAAAAGCTTGATTCTACCACTGTTAGCGTCTTCGACAAAATCTTGCAATAAACTTATAAATGGAACGTTTCGTACCAAAGAAAAAAACTGGAACGTTTTTTTCCGTCTTGTAGTCGCAGTAGTCATCTGTAGACAACCTGTAGACACCCCGTAGACAACCTGTATACATCCCAAGAAAACCTAAGAAACCAGGTGACTACAGTATGTCTACAGTGGTGTCTACGGGCTGTCTACAGGTGACTACCGGTGTATACAGGCAGAGCATCGAACTGAACCTAAGAAGGGCTACCTGTATACAGCGGTAGACATCTGTAGACAACCTGTAGACATCCTGTGGACACCCTGTAGACAACCTGTAAACATCCAAAAAAGCCTAAGAAACCAGGTGACTACAGTATGTCTACAGGGGTGTCTACAGGCTGTCTACAGGTAACTACCGGTGTATACAGCAGAACATCCAGCTGAACCTAAGAATGCCTGCCTGTATACACCGGTAGACATCTGTAGGCAACCGGTAGACACCCTGTAGACAACCTGTAGACACCGTTGTAGACACGGTGTATACATCCCAAGAAGCCAGGTGACTACCGATAGGTCTACAGGGTGCTACAGCATGTATACAGATGTCTAATGGGACTACAAGGAGAGAAAAACGATTCACTTTTTTTCTTTGGTACGAAACGTGCCACAGGTGATAAACTATTATTACCATGTTGTTATTATTATTATAATTATATTCATATAAAATATTAATTATATTGATGAATTATTTTATAGGTATTGTATATATATAATAATTTTAACTGGAAACCTGCACATTGTGCTCGCGTAATGACGGTGGTTTGACGTACAGCGGTGCGGAACATTACAAATTCTCCGACAAGCAGGACCAATAATCCCGCAGTAACCGCTACGAACTATAAACTTCTGCGCCCCGGGCGGTCAGCACCGCCGCGAAGTGCGCGCCCTCCTGAATCGCGACCGTCAGCGCAACGACATGGACCTGGAGTTCGATGTCCCGAGCAGTCCACCTCCCGCACGAAGCTCTTATAAGAATCTCAAGTATGGCGAGAAGTATGGCGTGGAAAGCGGCATCGATAGCGAGACCACGCGTCGCCAGCACTATAACGCCGATCCTTCACCATCAGACAGTTTTTGCAGACAATTTTTGGTAATCATTCAGGTAAAGGAAAACTAATAACTTAAATGATAAAACGTATTGATCCACTCATAAAGTCTATAATATCGATCTGCTTTGAGAAGAAGGATTGCTGGAACGTACCAGGCGTTCCCATGTTCCTAGACTCCTCGTATGTAGAACCCCAGTAGCCCGTCATTGTTCATTCGGAGCGTCCCGTCGGAATCTGTGAGTGTTTGTCCTCTTTAGCAAAAATTTTATTCTTTCGTTTTGTTTTGCGAAGCGTTCTCAGCAGTTGCTGATAACAGTTCAGTTCGTTCAAATTTTTTGCGTTTGCATAATACGGGTATCGTACTAACAATTTTTTACCGTACTCGTACGTCTGTACTGGATATTCAATCTCCTTTATCCTCGTTATGCAGTAGAATTTTTAGTCTCTCCAAAAGTACAGTACTGTTGTTTTTCGTCGTTTCGACTTATCGTAGCATCGGTTTCTGTCCCTAGAACGTGAAGTTGAATGATTATTATTTATCAGCAGTTATGTAGCAGGAACGAGAACGCGCGGAAGTATCCCTAGCGCCGTTTATATTTGCGAAACTAATATTGGAATTGTTTGTTATGAAAAGTATTTCGTGGTCCGCTGTAACATTTTCTTTATTTCGGAGCATTCACGAAGTAATCCACTGATGTCTGCCAGTATTCGTGTACATTCGCATTAATTTTTACCGAGGAAACTTCAACTAATACTTTTTGTGCAGTTTTGGTGAATGATTTACTGTTTAAGAAATTCAACAGGTGTGCAAATGAGAAATGCGGCAACGCCTTGGGCGAAGCTGTTACAACTTTAATCTATAATTCACTTGATTACTGACGTATTTAATATACTTAATTAATGTCTTGCTTACCGTAGGCGTACATCAGTAAGTCTATTTACTAAAATGAATGTCTTAACCACTTGCTAGAGCGTATTATATTAAACTTACAGTTATTATAAAACTAAGTGAATACTTGGGAATTGGTTCATGCCGTTGTTAAAAATGCGAACTGGTGTAAAAAGCAAGCAAAGCAAGAGCAGCCAGTTCAATACAGTATGCTATTAATTTTGCGTACACTTTTATAGTTCAGTGGTAAGCATTTTAGCAATTTGTGCTTCTCTGCCAATTGCCAAACGAGGCGGACTAATAATAATTTTTGTTTCGCTGCGATAAGATTAGCAGAAGTACGTATAGTGGTGCTATCTATTTTTTAATTTGTGTCTCATACATACATACAATGTAGGACTAAATGGTCGCATAGCCCCATACCCAGCATTCTGTACGCAAGCGGTGCAGTACACTTGTACGAAACGGATATTTTGAACTCGGTCGTACAGTGCACTGCGCTGCATTCGTACTGAATGTGGAGATATTGGGTATGCGACCATTTTGTCCTAAGCTGTATGCTGGTACGAATCTCGTGCAGGCCTCGAATTAGCAAGCATTGCCACTGTGAAATTGTTGATTTATAAGTTTGTGATGATAATCATTTAATCACGCATTTTCTGTAGACTGCGAGTACGCTTTCGAAGCAACGCCGCACATAATTTCCGGTGTCACAGCACCTAATGTTCCTCCAAATTTTCGCGACCGATACGAACTAACAGAGAACGAGTATTATCAATATTTAATAATAAGGAAATCGCTGCAAAGCATATGCGCTGCAAGCCAAAGACCGATGCTTCACATTTCCACTTTACTGTCTCCACTCTGCATACATGAATTATTCGCTTATTCAGTGCAGTGTTGCCTGTCAAATTATTCGGATTGCCTTTTGCAGGTACCCGTGTCCTGCCCACCCGGCCGCAGCCTGCTGGATGAAGTGTAATGAAGTGTCCACTTTCAAGCTCAAACGTGGCAAGCATGGGAAGAAGAGCAGAGGAACCTGCATTACAAAGAAGAAAATTCTACTCGGGAGTGAGTACCGGGTCGCCGTACCTCTGATTCAAGGTCAGCGGCTGCACTCGTAAAGCCTGGCGCAAGGTCGACGCCAGCTGCGCACGTCTCATCTCGTCATAAAACATGCGCCCTGCGCATGTGTTACGACGACGTCAGTAGACGGGCGGATGTGGACGACGAGATCATCACGGGCGTGGAGCTGTTAGGACTTTCTGGGGGGATTCTGCTATGTGTCGGTGAGTATTGTCCGGTTGATGCGTTTCCTGCAGTTGCTGGTAGCATTTCGTTCAAATCAATCTGACGTGTATTTTCTATCACGAATTTCATACATCTTTCAGTAATTGTCATAATATTATGACGAATGTATTTTTTAGTTTTATACTCGTACGTTTGATGACAGTTAACCATCAAATGCGCTTGGGTTATCTCTTGCGCCTGTCGATGTAGATAGTAAAGGTAGTTAGCGCGTTTTCTCGGTTTCCGAGGTACTCTGTATTTGTACCTATGTTGTCTTATGTATAGTCGATGTTTTGACGTTTACAGGTAGTAACATGAGGTTCCATGTTACGTGGTGGAGAAGCTAAGTGCAGGATGACAATCGCGCTGATCAAAGATCACATGCATGATAAGCTATATTGGTCAGTGGTTGGAAACGCACCGGAAACGTCGGACACAGTCGCTGGAGCTGTCGGCATAGACGCGTTGCTCACACAATGCCTTGATCTCGGCGCCGCCCCTCGAAAGCCACGGTAATCAATTTTGGTACTTCACTACGGTGCCGGCTTGCGGCATACTTAAGTAGCATCTTTATTTTGTTGTCCCTTACTCGTAACCGCAGATGGCATACACTACTGTCGATTATTTGCCACAATGCTTTCGAGCGCGCAGCACTTCCGGTTTATAATATTGTGTGTGTTCTTTCTATAGGTTGTAAAACTGTGTAATTTTGCATTTTCTTCCTGTCCAGGCTAATGTTCCGGTTTTTCATCACCACGCGGATAATTATGCACAATTATGATTATCATAAGTTACGGTTACTTATAATAATTAATAACACGTCGACGCAGCCTGGTTTCCTTTCTCTTAACTTTTCCGTGATTAACCAGGACCTTTTAAAATTCAGGCGTAAATGTTTAATGTATCAGGTGTTATATTTTCTCCCTTCCTAAGTAATGCGTACTTCGAGCCGCTTTTGCTACGGATGTTTTCATGTTTGTAGTTAAGACGTTCCAGGCTTGCTCAGTGACCATCGTCGTCGTGATGGCGTGATCGCGGCATCCGGCGGAATCATGTGATCCAGGTATGTATTTAATTCTAAAATTAATTTAAGCAGCAATTAGCATTTTAAGATCAGCCGCTCGATCAACGCAGCGGTGTTAAAACGATTTTTGAGGCGGACCTGCGCTTCTTTCAGTCGCAGTCTACTGTTGCACTAGTATTATCGATAACTGTATAGTTTTACGCCTTCATGCTTTATAAGACGCCAACAATGACGTTTTCCTAATACTTGTATTTATAAAAGTCGAGTGTCCAAATTTCCCTTATCTTGGAATGCTTCTGAAGCAGAAATAATTTTTTTTGCTAAAAATAACTCTCTCTGCACTTTTGCTTTACAGGTATTATCTGCAAAAATCAAATTGTGTTTTCTTGCTTTTCAATGTTTACGGCGTACTTCTTGAGAATGAATACGGAGTATTGTTTCACATAAAATCATATGCCGAGAAAGTGCCGAGAAAGTTTGTATGATTTTAGCTAAATTTTCGACTCTTCAGGGAGAACGCAGACGTGGGATCCAAGTTCTAACAACCCACACTGGCATACCTGGGTGTGCATAAACGTCTCGACAGACGGATTGCTCGAGCAGCTGGTCAATTCCAGTTCACAGTTCAAGGTCAGCGCGTGTCCGGCGGAAACTCTTCGCCCTTGAATGGCGAAACAGCCTCGCATTCTCATGTGTTCTTGACCTCGCATATTATCAAAAGGGCAAAGTGCAAAGAAGCGTACAGAGAAGTCCTTAGTACCATCCGGCCCCACTGAGCGACTATGCTGCTCCCAGATCCGCACGCCGGAAAATGTCAACACTGGAGCATGGCTAAATAGGAAGGGCTGTTCACCACTCACCAGATGGGCATGCTGCTGTTGCTGGGCAAGTACGAAACCAAAGCGTTCTTCTTTATTAGATTACGTATGCATTCTTCAAACGTACTGCAGACCAGCAAAAAGACCGTTTTCATGCCAGTAGTGCTCAGTTGGCACTCTCAGGCGCCTTTGTTTTGTGCAGTGTGCATCCGAAATGCAAAATTTCTTATTTGGGAGAGGTAATTGTAATTCGTACTCCCACTTACCGCTTACATATTTCGTTGTTTATTTGTTTAAGCAGTTCAATAACCGCGTGAGAATCGGTGATGCAAAAGTCGTTGAAACCTTACGTTATTTATTAATTGCTCGATTGCTTAGGTATTTAATTAGTGTTTTCATTTGAACATTATTTACTTGATAGAAGAAGAATGTCCGTTTTATGTTCAATAATAAACAGCACATGAGGTGAAGCTCCAAAACGCTGCTTTATTGTTTTGCAGGTTTTTGGGAAAATTTCTTGGTTCGCTGAAGCTAGTTTCCGGCTCTTTGTATAACACGTAAGCAAACGCTTTAATAGCCTTCTTTTTGCTTTGTAGTCGTTTTGTAGTTATAGTAACGAGAGGTCACGCACGCATGTTTTGATGCGGCAGTTCAAACTCTTAATCTTTGCGACCTTCTCATATTTTTCAATTTGCAGAGTCAGGCGACTTCTTTTGAATATTGCGCCTACATACATGTATAACTGGTATTTCATCGAAACCTTGATGTATTAAGTTGATTGTTTGTTGCGATAGTTGAAATTCAGATAGCTACATGGTCCTAAGTACTAACCGTTCATGACTTGCAAGAAACAGTCTTCCCACGCTGAGTGAATGCTTGGGAATCGGTTTACGCCGCTGCTGCAGATGCTAATTGGTATGCAGCGCAGCGGTAAGATCTCAACGAGCCGTCGATGCGCATCAGCAATGAACGCAGGATTTTATCGGACACGGAATTGGCGGTGAGCGCAACTTGTACTGCAATTAGTGCAATAGACGGTTAAACTTTAACCGTTAAAGTACACTTTTTCGTGTGAATACATTGCCGTGGCTGATGTCAGTGCCCATGCTTAGCTATGCGTGTAAATTGTTTTTTGCTTTTGTATAAAAAAGTCAGATTTTATTAATGGCAAGACCCGGGAGAATTCGATTACAGTAATCATAATTCAAGGGTACAAGAATTGGGTAAAACAAACGATGCTAATGATTTTCAGAACAGTGTGTTTTGGAAATCCAACATGCGCCAAGTGAGTAACGCTCTTTTTCCAGGTCAAGCAGCACTCATGTGGTTGTGCAGGTATCAGAGATTCGGTATAAGGCATCAACATCAACGAGGTTACGAGGCCATCCGCTGGATGGATCGCACCGATCTCCCCTACATCCAGAATAGCCTGCGCAACATCCGTGCCGGTGATGTGGAGGACCGTGCCACCGACGTCCTCGCCAAGGTCAAGCAGTTCCTGGAGGATATCTGCGACGACCTGCCCACTTTAACCACCATCCTCGACATCATTCAGCACACCCTGAAAATCCCTGGGAGCTGCACTTCATGAAGGACTTCTGCTTAACTTCCAACAGTCCAAGAACAAAAACAGTAGTAAAGGCGGCACATCCTTATTCAGTCTGGGCCAAGAGGACGACGATGAGGAGAAGACCGGCAATGATGAGGAGGAGAGCGATTGCGCCGGCCTGGGACAGATTTTCTGGGGCGAATCCGTCAAGCACGTCTCCCGCCCGCGAAACGCAGGATGCCGATGATAAAGATGGTCTGGATGCTACCGCTTTGGTTCGCATTTTCGGTAAACTTATGGTGTTTCGAAGCTACCTCCAGATTTTGTTTTGATAAACTCACGTAGAATCCATACTTTTTTGCTAAAGGATTTGTAGTTACCGTAATAAATTTTTAAGTTTTTGTAAAATCCATAAATTCCGTTCGTTTATTGATAATTACCCGAAATTATTCTTTAGTATTTGTCGAAAGCGTGGTGGTAATAATTCGATGCAAAAAGACGAGTTGATCGTGTTTGCTATTGTTTTTAAAACAAAAATTTCAAAATATTATTATGAACTCGCGAAAGCACTCCTTTTTCAGTACGTTGGCAGTATCATAATGGTTATCCTCGAAGGGCCTTAAGGCAATGCACTAAGACATCCGTGAGACTCACGTCAAACTTCAAAGTGCATACTGTGAAGCCTGGCGATGAGCTGGGACATTCTGCATGTTCGGTAAGACTGGAAGACGTTCGGTAAGACTGGAAGACGCATTAATGATCAGCGTACCGCCGTACATTATAGTCACGAAACGAAGTTGTCACAAAGACGATGAGGACTTTGAGTCGTTCGATGATTCCCAGACGAACGTGGTCGACAAATGCCTGCCGGACATGGTGGTTCGCTTCACCGGTCTAAAAGTCTGCGCTGAACTGGAAACTTCCGCTTTCCGTGAACTGAAAGAAATGTCACATGGCCCAAATAACTTGCGCGTCTCCATTCAGGAAAGCCGCTCCGGGTACGTACAGTTAAAAAGCGCAAAATATAAGATTTTATTACAGTATAAAATTGGTTTTTCTATTTTTACGTTTCCTCGGTTTCCGACTATTTTATTTTAACTCGTCTGATGAAATCCAAATTTCTGCTGAATATTTTCATAAATAATTTAGCCATTTGAAAAACAATGATGATAATAAAAAACTTAACATGAAATTCAGACAAAGTATAGCTTTCAGCCAGTTTTTGCACTATATATCAATCATCAAGCTGAGGCAGAAATGCCACTTCATTACTGTTGAAGTTAAATGCTTGATTCTAGTATTCTACCACTGTTAGCGTCTTCGACAAAATCTTGCAATAAAATATTATTATCATGTTGTGATTCTTATTATAATTATATTCATATAAAATATTAATATTATATTGATAAATTATTTTATAGGTATTATATAATAATTTTAACTGGAAACCTGCTCATTGTGCTCGCGTAATGACAGTGGTTTGACGTACAGCGGTGCGGAACACTACAAATTCTCCGACAAGCAAGACCAACAATCCCGCAGTAACCGCTACGAACTATAAACTTCCGCGCCCCGGGCGGTCAGCACCGCCGCGAAGTGCGCGCCCTCCTGACCCACGACCATCATCGCAACGACATGGACATGGAATTCGATGTCCCCGAGCAGTCCACCTCCCGCACGAAGCCCTTACAAGAATCTCAGCGACCACTCCCGCGAGAAGTATGTCGTGGAACGCGGCATCGATATCGAGACCACCCGTCGTCAGCACTATAACGCCTCCCTCACCATCATCGACAAGGCGTCCGGCTACGGCGGCAACCGGTATTGTGAGGAGCGCATGTCATGGGCACCCTGTCAAACGGCTACGTGAACAGTGAACTACACCGTCAAGGGATCCTTGATGACCGCAGCAGTCGCGTTGGTTAATCTGTTCACCACTGCGGCGAAGATCGGACATACCTTGATGATGTACCGCAACCTAGCTTATATCATGTAAGTTTCCGGCGAATGCAAATTAATTCCACGGTAAATGCAATTTAATTTTCGTTTCAATTTTTTTAAAATTTTTATGTTATCATCAAGAGGAACATCCGCCGCAGCGACTGATATATTGACGCTTAAGCTCAACTGCCCAAGGATGGCGGTGGTGAACTGGTCCTCATGCAGGGGCGAGGCCACCGAGTCCGGCGTCGTCCCCGAGTGCAACGGCATGATGGAGTGTGCCAAAAGTACGATGATCAACGAAGGCAAATGTCTCCTGGACATGATGGAGTACCAGAGTAAGAGTATGGAAAGACGCCTGCACCCCACCACCGCTTCTGCGACACCCGCTTCCAGTTCGAAGAGGGACACGACCGACCGACCGAGTCCAGGCCTTACTGAGAGCCAACTGCGCCAGAAATCCGGCAGGCGCTGGAGCTCAGTTATTCTCGTGAGAATCTTGGTAGCGGATGCCTCTGGAAGCTGAAGGACACCCTGGATATCCAGTCCACCCATTCGGCACCCATACGTGTCCAGGCATGCAACAAAGCCAAAGACAGCGTACGACCTAGCCGTCGATGCCCTTTTTCAATTGTCCCTGTTTAGCAGGAATAGTAAGGAACTGGCCTGTCTCTTAGAAATCAGCACGATGACCTTAGTTGGACATCTCCTAAACTATCCCCGCGCAGTATATTCAGGTGAACACAATTACTGCTCAGCCAAGGAGACAGATTCCAGGAGAACAACGGCACCGGGATCGCCCGGACGCTGAATACTACTATGTTAAGAACTACGTTGGCGTCATAGGCGGCTACCTGCACACCGCGAGGGAACGCCTGGTCCTCGTCATTCCTCCCACCAATTGTCACAGAGATCCTTAACAGCTTGACTCTGACCTCCAAGGCCAAGCACCAACTGCCACCAGTGCTTCCAGGAGGGGCGACGCTCTGCTTCCTCAAGTCTTAAAATGGTCGACCTCCGCCATGACCTTTGATTCAACACCTGTATCTAGTACGGTGCCCGTCAGCTTTCCATGGGCGTCTATATTCTACACTGACGACAATACGGTCCAGATTCTGAGACTGATGCGTGCCGACAAGGCGTCCTTCTTTAAGAGCGCCGACCTCGTCATTTGACGTCGCCGACCTCGTCATTTGACGTCGCCTCACGAAGGAATTCAAGAGACTCGCAGTCAAAACTGGTCAGCAGACGAAAGTACGTTGCCGCTCAGCCACTATTTTTGTGGCGGCCATTTCCCTTGCAAAACGGCATCTAATCTGACCCGGCAACCAGAAAACTATCTCCAACAAGTTCGATTATCATTCCTGTTTGACAGCTCCTGTTGCTGTTTCTGTTAGCTCAAGTGCTTGTATATCGACGCCCTCAAAGATGACTGTTTTTTTTTGTGATCCTGCCGGAAAACCAGTTTCCCATTTTGCGCCGATTATTAATTACAGTTGCAAATACGGCCGGTTAAACGCTTCAGGTTAAACGCTCCCGAAAACATACAAGCTGCCGACTATTAGCAAGCTGTGAAGCTGGGAAAGGCAGCGCTGTGTCCTTGACCCCTGATTTGAAGCCAGAGTACAATGCGATGAAGCGTGCAACAGCTGCGCACCGAAAATTTTATTCTGTATACCGTGGTCCAGACGGCACCCTATCATTTCGGAAACCATTCATTTCCAGACAGCTTTAACGATTGTGCCGCTCCCAGATGCACGTGCCGGAAAAACATCAACACTGGAGCATGGCGAGATAAGACTGGCTGATTCACCACTCAGCAGACAGACATGCGGCTAGCGATGTTTACGTGCATAACAGTCATGCCAAACCCTTCATTTTCTTTCTGCTCACTTCAATGCCATTTTATGCTCACAATTTTGCCAGTATGCATGGGTTATATGGCACACGGAAGCAAAAAGCGGACGCACCTATCCGTATCCGAATACTCCTCAGGATAAATCCATATTATCCGAATAGGGATATATCCAGATCAATATTCTGATATGGATATAATAATATTGTGATATTTTGTGGACTATACAGCGGGAATGGGCTGCCATTATTTTATGATCCTTTTCTTGGATTCAGCCTATGGATTCTGGGCATGTTCCCTTACCTGCTCATTGGGATATTTTGATTTAAATTTAATTTACGAATTTGCTGTGAAGTCCGCCCCTTGAAGTGCAAAAGGGGAACGTAGCTTCGAAAGTAAGTTACTCTTTAATGATGCTGTAATTGATATTAATTTTACTTCCACTTGTACAACCGAGTGCCACAGACTTTTGATTTACAGTTTTACACCACTCTAGAATATAGCTTCAGTAATAACTGGATCAGAAATATGTGTAGTTTTCGGTTGAACAGTTTGTTGGGATTGCTATACGAATGACTTTAATCTCGCGAGAGACTGTTATCATTGCTATGCCTCATTTTCAATCTACTATGCTGCTATATTACATAAATATGTAAATACAATTAATTTTATTTCAATATCAGCAAAAGCATACAAAATCTTTAAGGAAGGTAGCGGTTACAGTAATTTTCTTATGCCTGTAGTTTCGTTATACGAATGACTCGTAGATCGACAATGCAGGAAATCAGTAATTAATAAATAACCACTATAGGCACGCTAATATGCTTTGAAATTTTATTAGAGCTGTAAATGATCAAGTACATCACAGTCATATTATCTACTGAAACTGGTTAATACGCTTTTCTGGTCAGTTGCAAAGCCAATTCATTGCTGATTATGAAATCCTGCTGCTTGCGACCTTGTATAGAAGTACTGCTTTTCCTTTTTATACGTCATCTTATAGATCCAGTATACATAAACTATCTCTACAGGGTAATTTATACAAGTTTTCAAAGTATTTGTATTTGGAAATTTTGGAAAGGAATTCTGCGTCCTGGATTTGTGGGCAGTCGGAATCGCCGTGACGCTCGGATGTGGCGATCCGCAGCTGCAGTTTCCCAGGCTTCCCAACTTGCAAACCTGGGCCCGCCAACGTTTCCGGGACGATTCCGCTACGTGTAGGTAAATGTCTGACATTTCCTGCTCAGGTATGCGTTTTCTGCAGCTGCCGATAGCATTTCGTTCGAGTTAATCTGGCGTAGCGCTTTTTGGATTAAGCATCATTTTTCGAGATCGTCTTTTATAATAACTATTCTGTATGCATCTGTGTACGTGTAAACACGATTTGCCTTCAATACGCACTGGTATAATTTTCGGAAGACCGATTGATGTGCGATAGGCTTTACATGCCCAGGCGGTAACTGGTAAGTTAACTCCTGCGCGTGAGTGCGCTTTGGGAAATAAGAATTAAATACGCATATTTTCTAGCTTTTCTAGTGTTTTGTATGTACGAACGAGCAACTGGTCTATTTATGTTTACAGGTGGATCGAGCGTCATCGTACCTGGTGAAGAAGCGTCATCGTACCTGATGAAGAAGCAGGATGACCACAGCGTTAGTTAGAGATATAATAGCTATTAGCGGAGATATAAGGGTAGACATTTCTAGGGCTAGGCATCAGAAATGTCCGCCATCGTTCGTCTTCGACGGCGTCGTCGGTCGGTTAACCAACGCGTACCTTCTTCGATTGCTTGCACCGGCAACTTTGGCGAGAAACCGGGAGCGTGCCTTGCGGCTTCCGGCTTCGTAGTGAAGCGCGGTGGTGGTTGGAAGCAAACCGGAGGCGGCGCGCATCTGTCGCTCGAACAGTCGGCATCGGCGCGTTGTTCACACGTTGCGTACATCGCGGCTTCGCCACCGGAAGTCATGGTTTTCAGTTGTTAGTTCTTACTACGCTGTCGGCTAGCCGCGTGACATCTTTATTTTGTTGACCCTTACTCGTTAATGCGGACGGCATGCGCTAAATTATTTGTCGCGAAGCTTCCGGGCGCGAGTAGCACTTTCGGAAGTCTGGTTCGCTACATATATGGATGTTTTATGTTTGTAATTCCGGTCTTAATTGAAGGCTTGTGCGTCTTTGTGACTGGCTCAGTGACCGTCGCCGTGTCCATCGCCGTGCCCATCGTGACGTCGAGAGGGGGATCGAACGGCCTCCTCGGGAGATTCGCGGACGAGCCCCTGCCAACCTCCCGATTACACCGCTTTAGTGTGCGAGCGCATTTACTTCGCAACCAGCACCAATAACTATGAGTATGAACGCCATTGCCCCGTCATCACACCTGTCGACCGTGCCGTAATGACGTTTCCACGTACGGCGTCTGGTGCAGAATTATCAATGTTATTGAGGCGAGTATTTATTTTTGTATTTTAAGCATCAAAATCGGCACTTCCGTTTCAGCCGCTCGGTCACTGCAGCTATTGACATTACCTTGTCGTGTATTAGAACAGTTTCGAATAGAATCGATTAAAACATTAATTTTCGTAAATAGGCATTAGCTGTACATGTTTTCTCGCTTCCCAAATTGTTCAGTAGTATACGAATAAATGCACGGAGCAATGTTGGTGAAATATATACGTTGCACACGTGACACACCTAGCAGTTTGTGTGAATTTACAGTAACTCAAGTTTTTCGTCTTCGTTGAGAAGGCGGAGGTTAAACCCATCGATCCGGACTGGTCCTCCTGCGTGTGTTGTACACACGTCTGGAAAGATGGAATATTCGAGCGGCTGGCCGATTCACGGTTCAAGGTCGGCGAGTTTCCGGTGGAAACGTTTTGGTTTTGAATTGTGAAGTAGCGTCGCATGTGCCCTTGACCGTGTAATAACCAAAATCATGACGTTTCACGAAGTGTGCTTACTACCTGGTGCCGTCCGGCGGTGGTCAACAACTACTGTATGCCACGCCCAGATGTACCCGCCGGAAAACCACAACGCTGGAGCATGACCATATAAGAATGGCTGATTCACCGCTCACCAGGCTGGCGTGCTGTGGGGGCTGGGTAAGTGAATTCCAAAGCGTTTTTTCTTTATCGGATTTGGCATTCTACAAAAGCAATGCAACATTTCCGTTTTCATGTCAGTCGGCAGTCGGCAGTCGCTCAGTAGCCAGCAGGAAAACGTGCCTTGTGCAGTGTTCATCAGAATTGCAGGCCTTTATATCTATATTCCGCAGATGTACGAGTACATGTACTTCCACTCGCGTCCCATGATCGTCAAGATTATTAAAGCGATTGCTTCAGTTTGCAATAATAATTTTTTTACAATTATTACAAAAGCAATAATAACTAATTATAATAATTTTTGGCTTTTCGAAAGGATTACCAATTTATCCCGTTTATCTTGGCGGCGGATGTAACAGTTCTAAATACGAGGATATGCACGCGCTGCTTCCGATTTGCATACTGCTTCTGTTTAGTATGCACAAAATGTGATCAGACGAATTCTTATGAAGTATACTGGAGCTGGTGTCTGTCCCATCTTGCCTGCGTATTAGATCTGGATTCACGAGCCTGTACATATCAGCGCTAGTTCATCCTCTCTGTTCGACCCTCAGCACCGTATGGAATCTGTCTAAAATTCTGCCCTTTTATCCGATCTTGCCCAATAACGGGTTTCTAATAATACAAATGGGATGCCCAATAATTCTGATCATATTGTGCACGATATGGATATTGTAATAATTGTGATAATCTGTGGATTTTACATCGGGAATTTGCCATTATTAATCTGACCTGCCTTCCATAGCATGCATGCGCAGCATCATTTACCGGGATCATTTTTTACTTGTTACTATGCACGTTTTTGCCCATGTAAAGACGATTTGTCATGCAACGCGCAAGTATAATTTTTGGAGAAAGACCGGTATAATATAAGCTGCAACTGCCGAGGTAGCGTTAAGTTTACCCTCGCTCGTGATGTGCGCTTTTCGCAGTTACAAAGAGTTAGAACATGTTAGCGCATTGTCTCGCTTTTCTAGTTTTTTGTAAGTACGATTGCGTAACTGATATAATTATCTTTACAGTTGGAATGAGCTTAATCGACTACTTGCACCGGTATTTGCTGCTAGAAACCGGAAGCGTGCTTCACGGCTCCGGCTGCGTAGGCAGCGACGGTGGTGGTCGGAAGCAATCCGGAAGCGGCGGGCATCTATGCCTTGAGCAGTCGATATCGACAGGGTGTCCATACGTTGCGGACATCGCGGCGCCGCAACCGGAAATCATGGTATTGAAATTTTTGCTCTTTACTACGCTGTCGGCTTGTCGCGTGATATCTTTACTTTGTTGACGTCTCTTACTCGTAAAGGCAGACGGCAAACATTCCGTTACTAGCTGTGAAGTTCCCGGGTGAGTAACACTTCCGGAAGTTCCAGTTCACAATACGGATGCTTTTATGTTTGTAGTTAAGGTGTGAAATGCTTGCGCAGCTTTGTGATTTGCTCAAGGACCCTCACCGTGCCCATCGTGACGTCGGGAGGGACCTCGAACGCCGTCATCGGAGGGTCGCGGACGCGCCTGCCAACCTCCCGATCACACCGCTTCGGCGCGGGAGAGCATTTACTTCACACCATAGCACCAATAACTATGGATGCCGTCATGATGGCGTCATCCCACTTGCAGACGTTGCCCAGATGACGTGACCACGGCGACTGGCGGAATTATCAGTGTTATTGAAGTATGTATTTCATTGTAAAACTTAAGCAGAAAATTCGGCATTTAAATTACATTTTCATTTTAAAGCCGCTTGGTCACCGCAGCGGGAGTTGAATAGCCCTCCAGTGTATAAATATACCGTATTTCAAAATTAAATATGTTAAAATATGTAGAAATAGGCTTTTATAAATAGTACTAATACAAATAGCACAGATTAAAAATATTAATATTTTGAGAATAGTACGTGGCAGACTGTGTTTTTTCGGTTTTCAATGTGCACAGTGTGCTGCTTGCAATAATAGACAAATATGCTTGCGAAACATAGTATTTTTGTATGAAATACAGGTAGAGTAACTCAAGTATTCCCTCGAGAATGCGGACGTCAACCCATCAGTCCAGACTGGCCACCTGCGTGCGCTCTATACACATCTGGAAAGATGGAATGTTCGAGCGAGTGGCCGATTCACGGTTCAAGGTCAGCGAGTTTCCGGCGGAAACTTGTTGATCTTGAATTGTGAAATATAGCGTCGCATGTGTCCTTGACCACGCAATAACCAAAAGAGCAAAGTTCGACGAAGCGTACTCGCTTGGTACCGTCCGGTCGAAGTGAACGAATATGCTGCTTCCCGATGCACAAGCCGGAAATATGAGTACTGGAGCATAACTAGATGAGAAGGGCTGATTCACCGCTCACCAGACGTACATGCTGTTATTTATGGCTTAGTAAGTGCATTCCAAAGCGTCCTTTCTTTACCAGATTCTGCAGAATTTCCCTTTTTATCAATTTTATGACGCTCGCTCAGCAGGAAAACTTGTACTTTGTTGTCTTGTGCAGTGTTCGTCAGAATTGCAGGCCTTTTTATTCCGCAGATTTGCGAGTTCATGTGCTTCCGCTCGCGTCCCGTGATTGCCCAGATTATTAATGCAACTGCCCTAATTCTGGCTTTTTTGAAAGGGTTACCGAATTATCCTGCTCATCTTGGTGACCGATATAATGGTTGTGATTACGAGGATGGGAAATGTCTTACTTTCGATTTGCATACTGTTTGGTATGTCTAAAATGCCAGACGAATTCTGGAATTATGAAGTGCAGGATTGAAGGTAGTGCCTCTGACAGTTAGCCCCATCTTGCGGATTTACCTGCACAAATGTACGAGTGAGTATATGTATATCATTTTATCTGGATATTAATTCTTGTCTCCGTACTAAATCTGGATTCAGGAGCCTGTACGCACGTACCATTGCCATTTCACCTTGTACAACGTGGAAACGCAGCTGCACAAATTCGGTATGTACACAACTCGTAAATCGTGTTAATTATCAGGAATACCCAAAAGTGGAACAAGGAATATTGAAATGTTGTTTTGTCAATGATCAAAAATCAGAATTAACGAAGCAGTAAGTAATTGTAGCTTACAGTTTGATTACTGTACCTGCCTTACGTACGATTTTCGCGCATAAGGTAATTAACACTTCGACACGTTTTTGAAAAATTAAAGCAAGTTCATGTAAATTTATTTTAAATTTCTTATTCTTGAAATATACGTAAGCTGGCAGCACAACTAGTATTCTTTGCATGTTTTTACATACTGCTTCTGAATTAACCAAAACTGAAAATATTATTAGAAATTTGCTGAAAATAGAGGTAAGTGATTATAGATTTATATGAATTTGTCCTGGAATGGTTTTCGAATTTGTACACATATAGTTATGTGCGCGTTCGCTGTTAGCGGTAGTAGTCCTGTCGTGAGCGGATGTGCAAAGGCTCTGCCGCGGCGACACCATTCCCGCATGCATTTTGACCGGAGACAACTTGCGAAGGATGTCATTTCTGAACAGCTCCTGCTCAGCCAGAATACATAGTACCGAGCTGGTAACTCCTACAGAAATCGGCACGATGATTTGGACATTTCCTAAACCGGCGCAGCGTATTCGGGCACACATCGGCACCACACAATAGACCCAAACCATGATTCTGGAGCCGCTGCATGTCACAGGACTTGGAGACGACCCACCACTACCCAGTCAAGGACACAGATTCCAGGAGAACAACGGCAACGTGATCGTTCAAGTGCTTCATTAATTTTGATTTTTGATCGCAAGACATCGACAAAACAAGTTTTCAGTGTGAGACTCCTGAATTCCGCAACATGAGGCAATGTCAAAAGACGATGTCGGACGGCTTGTTGTATCGGACCGTTTCCTCGTCAGTGTAAGTGTAAACGTCCACGGATAGCTGAATGGACGTTTACACTTACACTGACGAGCCGCGCTGGATAGTGGATACATGTGCCGAGTGAAAGGTCATGGCGGAGGTCGACCATTTCGAAGACTTAAGGAGTAGTGCATTGGTCGCTGCTCATCACAGGAAGCAATGGCTTACCTTCGAGGTTAGGCCAAACTGTTAGTGATCTCTGTGACAATTAGTGGGAGCATTGATGTGGACCAGGCGCTCCCTCGCGATGTGCAGGTAGTCGCTTAGGTCGCCCAGATAGCCATTAACGTAACAGTATCCAACATCAGTTTTACCTCACAGTCTGATCCCCTGCCTTGCGTGTTGAAGGTCTGTGCGTCTTCGCGGCTCGTTCAGTGACCATCGCCGTCCGCATTCTGACATGGCGAGGTGGCTTGAACGGTGACAGGTGGAAGGAGCCTGCCAACCTCCCGATCACAACGCTCAAGTGCGCGAACGCATTTACTCTGCAACAGGCGCCAATAATTATGAACGCCGTCATCACATTTTGTTTCGACACCGTCATGCTGACGTTGCAGTGATGGCGTAGCCACGACATCTGGCGGAATTATTAATGTTCTCGAGGCGAGTAATTAATTTCATAATTTAAGCAACAAATCGGCATTTTAATTTCAGCCTCTCGGTCTCTGCACCGGGAGTTAAGTTTCCTAGAAAAATACTTTGCAAATGGATTAAAACATTGCAGGTATTATCTGTACATAGATTACATTATTTTCATCGCTTTGTAAAATGTACAGTGTGCTGCTTGCAGTAATAAACGAGTAAATGTACGGAGCAATGCTTGGAAAACATATAATTATACTATCCAAATACGTAGCCGTTTGTATGAATTTATATTTACCCATCCCTTGAACCCGGAAGGACGCAATGTTCGAGCGACTGGCTGATTCACAGTTCAAGGTCAGCGAGTTTTCGGTGGAAACTTTCTGGTCCTGAATTATGAAATAGCTTCGCATGTGCCCTTGACCGCTCAATATCCGAAAGGACAAAGTTCGACGAAGCGCACTCGCTTACCGGCCGGCGCCAATGAACGACCATGCCGATCCCAGATGTACACGCCGGAAAACATCAACACTGGAGATCAACAACATGACCAGATAATTATGGTTGATTCACTATCCACCAGACAGACATGCTGCTATAATTGCTTTTGCTGTGTAATGTGCATGCCGAAGCGTTCTTTCCTTATCAGATTCTGCATTTTAAAAAAGTACTGCAGAATTTCCGTTTTCATGCCAGTCGCGCTCAATCGGAAAACGTGAGCTTCTGTCTTGTGCAGTGGTGATCAGACTTGCAGGCTTTTTTATTTCGCTTTTTTATTTTTTCGTACCATGATACTTCCACTTGCGTCCCATGATTGTTCGAATTTCAATTATTATTAAAACGATTGCCTGAATTTGCAGTGCTATTTAATTTGGCTTTTCGAAAGGATTACCGAATTATTCTGTTCAACTTGTTGACAGATGGATACAAATTACAATGATCACGATTATTATTGCACGTTACGGAACGGCTTGCTTCCCTTTTTTCTGCTACGAGTATATATTTGTCCTGCAGAAGACATCGGATGGTGTCTGCAATTATAACGTGGATCGGAGTTGCTCCAGCTGCGTATTAATATTTACTCTGGATACAGCGAGCCTGTGCAAGTGCCAGTGTTACGCGTACCCTTTGCAACGTATAAACGCAACGACACAAAACCGGTAAATAATCCGTAAGCTGTATTAACAAAGAATACTGAATAAGGAACACTGGAATATTGTTTCGCAAAAGTTATGCGATTAAGACGAGAGGTACCCAAGTACACATTTCAGCAAAATTAATGTGCCTGCACTGACTCGCTGTACGTACGATTTCCTCGCTCATGATAGTATAACTCTAACAAGTTGTTTGTTGTTTATTGTTTATATAAAATTGAAACTAGTCTTCGTTAGTTTTAAAAAGACGAGTATGTACGCTGTCTAGGCAAAAGCCGGAATTAGTTTTCTTTGCAATTTTCTTACATAATTACTAGAGGTAGCTGAAATATGAAAAATTTGTCGTCCTTTCTAATACAGACAAGTAGTAGGGATTTTAGATTTGTATTTTATGATTTGCTCTGGAATAGTTTCAAAACGGTACATATCTGGTCATGAGTGCGGCGCCCGCTGTTAATAAGTACACGATTTATATACATACGTAGCGATATCTACAATATTTACATTTACAGGTACAGTACAATACATCGGGCTGTATAATTGTATCATTTGGTAATTCGTGCACTAAAGCTGATGCATACTTTAACAGTAAGTTGTTGACTACCGATTAGGAATATTATTTCAGAATTATGAATATATTGTTTCAAAATTAGGAATATTTCAAAATGCGTACGTTTAAAAGTTCCGCTACCTTTAAAAAAGTTCCGTTCCCTTCCGCTACCGCTATCTTTACAAGTGTTAATTTGGATATGATTAATAATCCAATTCTGTAAATACGGTATCTCCAGCGGACTTGTATAAACTAAAATAGTCTGATTTCACATAAAATTTATATGTACTGCGATTGAAAAAAACGAATCCGTACAGTACTTAAAATAATCGATGTAATGATTGATAATTTTCGATGCAAGCTTTATCAGAAAATTAATTTTATTTCTCACAGCCTGGCATTACGAAAGGATGGATCCAGTTTCAGGCTGATTGTTGAGTGTACGGTTTTCAGATTTCCAGCCTGCTGGAACAGAGTTCACTTTTTTCGTTTTGTGTACCATGGAATGCGAGGTGGAATGTCGGCAGCCTTTGATGGCCAGTCGAAACACAAAAGCCGAGCCCAGGCGTTCGCCCGAAATTGTCCAGCGCATCGTTCGCCCGAAATTGTCCAGCGCATTTTTTGTGGCTGCTGGGCAGTGCTGGCTGATGGCACATTGGTAAATATTTCTGTGTGAGAAACGGAATTAGCGACAAAACAAACCGATAATAATGGATAACCAAAAACAATTCGTTGCCGCAAAATATGATCGCTAACTACTACAGCTTTACTTACTGTAATTAACAATTTAACACTAATTGGTGACCTTAATTAGCGAGCGCTCGTAGAAGCGAGCATCTTTCGCAGACAACCACGCAGTTTTACTTGTCTGGTTTCATAAATCGCGTATCAGCATTTGCGCAGAGTGATTCTTGATTTCCGAGAACTGCGAGAAGGAATTCGCGACGGGAAGGAAAATCTGGGCACGGAACTGTTGGCACTGGGCGTCGTACACGCAGTGAGGTGGGCTGGCGCATTTTTGACTGCCAACGCGCATCGGCTGCCGAATTCGAAACACCAAACCGTCGTTCCCGTTGTGCGTTTTTATAAAATCGGGCAGAGAGATCGCTGGACCAGGGCGGGGTTAGCTCGTACAACAGGTAGTCCGGTACGACTGTCCCATGCAACAGGTACGACCGTACAGCAAGCAATATGCGCTCGACGGTTCGAGTTGAGAGTTGAAACTGGCAGTCTGTTCTGTTGCATTCCTCACTTGAGCAATTTTCCTGCCTGCTATTTTTAACGATTACAAAATTACCCTGTCTTTTTCCCAATTTCTTACCCGTTTTTACATAACGTTTTTTCCGATGCCGTCAAGGTAAGTACTAAATAGGGATGCTATTAATACAAATGATAAAATTATATTGATACCACTCATACCAGTCACTAATAATCATTGATTTGCTTTGCAAATTAATGAGCGGTTGCAGGATCGTAAACAGCGTTGAATCACTTGTATGTTCCCAGGCTCCTCTACTCTGTGACCCGAAAGTCCTGCGCTGTTCATCGGAGTACCCCGTTGACATTGGTAAGTGTTTCGCTTTTTCTGTGAATAAGTACCTGTTTTCCGCAGTAGCTAGCTGGTAGCAGTCGCAGAGTTTTTTACGAAATTTGCAGAGAAACGTAAACGGTATTTATGCGTAATACTGGTAATTTATTCTCCATTTTTGAACGTTGGCAGCGGAATTTTCGGTATTTTCGTTTTTTTAGAGTGTAGTAATGCTTTCTATCGTTTTGATAATTCATGGCCTCATTTTCTGTCTTGCTCGGCGCCGCTAGCTTGTAAAATAATAGGAATTATTCAAATTATTGGACAAAATATGAGTGTTTTCTCTTATTTACTGAGCCAGCTTTTGAGTGTGTCGATTTCGTTAGAGAATCGTGTCTACAGCCGGACAAAGGTCTTATTAATTTTCTAGAAGCGTAGTACATAAGATATCATTATTTTGCTATCGAGAATTTTCGTTGTTTGTCCGGAGAATCAAAGAACTTCGGCGAGGTGATGCAGCCGTACCTTGCGGGTTCTTGCGGTAGCAGTGACGTCATCGGCCGGGAGAAACGGCGGGCTCGCTCTGCGCACGTCGCGTGCGCCGATACGGGCGCGTGCGTTAACGCAACTTAAATCATGGCATCGCCGCTAGCCACTAGGATCTATTTGCAGTTTTAATTTAACTAATCTAATTAACTAATCTAATTTAACTGTAATTACAGCTCGATATTATTATCGCGCTATTGAAATAATTTAAAAGTAAATAAAAATGTGCACTACTGTACAGGAATACTGCTGCAGTTTTAACGTACATTCATTTTCCCAATATGTACTACATACGTAGCACATTAATCGTACTACGTTCCGGTACTGGCGCAGTCATGTTCTGTACTTACCATGTAGCATTAATCACTGAGTACTTAATTAACAGTCAGCAGCAAATTTATTTAAGGGAGAAGTGTGATGCTACCTTGTTTGATTCGTGAATTTATTTTGAAAATTACTGCAAAAGCCGTCGTTAGTTTATTCGGAAAAATCCCCTGTTTTATTAATTTTAGCATACGCTAATCGTTACGCTGACGTTTACCACAGTTGCCGGAATTTCGCGTTGTTATTTATCAAGATAGCTGCAATCTTTCTACTTGTATCGTCCATGCAATGTTCCTGCACAGATTTTGTTGTTTTTTTGTTAGTAGCCAGTAGCCGTGGGAATCAGGAACCAGGAATGGCAAAGTCGCTGTAGCCTTTATTTAATTTATTAATTACTCGGTTACTTAAATACTTAATCATTGTTTTATTTACATAATTATCGTTTTTATTTATTTATATAATATTTTATTTTATTTACCCGGTAGAAGTACAATGTGATTACCATTTTTCGTTCGCCAGTAAACTGCACAAGTGCAGTGCACATGATCGTTCGCTAATCTCTATAACACGCCGCTTTTTTGTTTTGCAGATTGTTGAGAAGATTCTGTGGCTCGCTGAGCGTTTAATTCTCCCGTTTTTTTCCATAACACGTAAGTGGACGCTTTGACTGTCTTTTTGCTTTGCAACCGTATGTAATGACGAATAAATTAATTGCGAGTGCTCGTACAGTTGCACCTATGTTGGGATGTGGCGCTCTACATTCGTAATCTTTGCGATCAATTAATTTTTCTTCAGTTCGTAGTAGCGAGCACACCTCATTTCAAATATTGCGACGTATAATTGTTACCTATTCGAAGCTATTTTTTTCGTTCGGTCTTATGTTAAGTTTTCGTTCTAAAGCTCGGGATTTAGATATGCAGATGCTGATAATTGGTCGTGAGTGTGACTGGTATGAAACAGCTTTCTCACGCTGAGTGAATGCTTGGGAATCGGTTTACGCCTCTGCGGCAAATGCTACTACTGTAATGCTGCAGTTACTCTACCGTAGGGTAGATTCTGATTATCGATGTACGTGATTTCCCGTATCACAGAGCTAAATACAGCACTAATATTTTTTAATTATCGGACTTACGGTAATTAATTAAGTACTATTTCGCCGCTACGAACTGACATGAACGAGTATAGTTTTGGTGGTATCGCTGTTTGGTGGGATGGTATCGGAAATCGCTGCGCAGCATGCGCTGGGAGGCTGCGACTGACGCTGAGCATTTTCGCATGTCTGGTTGAATATTACCAGAGCTTCCTTGTGTATGTAGTTGTTTAGGCATACTCGCACTTTGCAAAAGAAAAACCTGGCTGTATTTTCGTTTGTATATGATAGCTCGTCAGTATCCTAAATTATAAATGACTGTATTTTCGGATGCGATTTACTGGCTAAAAACTTAACTTGCTGAGATTTTCACCATGATTTTGATATCTCAAAAATATAGCAAAAATACAGTATATGGCTCATCCTGTCCATGCTCTGCTTTGCATGCAAGTTATTGTCTTTTGCTTTTCTTGTGGAAAAGGGCTGCAAAATTTAATAACAGCAGCATCAAGAACGTGTTTCATTAACCGAAACTTCGAGGCTGCAACTAGTACATTTAATGCAAAACATTTACTTTTTACAGAACAGTTTTTGGGAAATATCCAACATGCGCCAAGTAAGTAACGCGCGTTTTTCCGAGCAAATCAGCGGCTAATGCGGAAAAATGAAAACGATTCAGCTCAGATCAAAATACAGAAGTGTAGAAATAGAAACGTCAAGTTAATTTTGTTGTTTATCTTGTTAAAAATGTTTCATAAACAAAACTTTATGTAAAACTGTATAGTATGCACGTATTACGAATTCGCTTCGGTACCTGAGTGCACGTAGCGAGTATCAGATTTCCTTCAACTTAATTTCCTGCTAGAGTATTCTGAAAATCATTTATGCACGATTTTGCGCGAACGATCGAGGCATTACATTTTTACTTGAACCAGAGTTCCAAAAGTTGTTGATGGATTCGCTTTAAAAGCATTTTTTGCATGATAGATTACAGTGAAAATACTAACAGTTTTGAAGATTTGCTATGGATTTACGTACTGATATGCATTCGGTGTTTTGTTAACAGGATTCACAAATGTCGCATTGGCAAAGAATGCCTACTTACGCCGAGCAAAACGCCGAAATGGCACGTGCGATGGTATGTACTAACTTTGATTTTTCTAAAAATAGTTAAGGAAAGTAAATTTAGTTCTTCTGCTGTTCCTGTTGTTACGAAGATATTACAGAGATACGAGTACCTATGTAAAACGAATTAACTATGTACAGACTACAGAGTACTGTACATATGTGGTACGTTAGACACCCGTTTGGTTAATGCACAGCGGTATGTCCTGATTTTGCAATTGTTTGCAGAAGGCACTGGTGCCGGCGCAGGACGAGCGCTCTCTTCTGGATCAGCTGTTCCACCTGGAAGGGGATACCGGAGCAGCTCTCAAGCAGTACTACGCTCTGGCAGAGCAGTTGACCGCGCATCTGACCACAAACCCACTGCCCACCGACAAGGCTGAAATCCAGCACCTTATCGAGAAGCATCGCCTGATAGCGCACTTTTTGGAGCAGCGTACCGCACTGGCATTCCGGATTTTCTTCCAAGAACTCGGCAAAGTTATTGTCATCAATGATAAGATCTACAACGAGATCATCGCGGTCCATAAGCGGCTGGAGGATGTTGACACAGCAGTTCAGGGCCTCAAGACCTCGTACAACGCCATGGAAGAGAAGGTTGACCAGATTATGAAAGACGTCACGGCGATGCGTGGAGAGATGAACATCATGAAGGGGGACATCACTCTTATGCAAGCGGATATAACGGAACTGAAGGGGAAGGTCGACACCATCGGCACCGACGTGGGGGAAGTGAAAGGCTTGCTGAACCAGCTGATCCAGCAAAATGCTGCACTGCAGACCCAGTTGACGCAGCAGAACGCGGCGCTGCAGCGGGAACGTGACCATAACGAGCGATATACCTGGATTACGGTCACTGCTTTGGCCGAGGAAGCGAAATTTTCGCCAGCCCAGATGTGCAGCTGACGTAATCGTGTTAATCGGGCGTACAGTCAGATGGTGGAGGATGAGATGGCAATGGAGATCCCGATGGAGGTGTAGAAGGCTCCAGCTGTATGCCCCCACTGCGTGCTGCCGTTTTACTTTTTTATAGTGTTACCTTTTTTACAGTGGGGGACAATTTTTTGAGGACTGGTTCTCATTGTTACGTTTGTTTACATGAGGTATTATGTTGCTTAGTAGTTCGATGTTGCTGTTTTTAAGGAGCGCAGCGTGCCTGCGTTTTTCGGATTAACGCTCCTTGTTTTGTTATTTGAACTGGTCTAATTGTTACGCGGTGATGTTGAACGTTTCATCCTGCAGTGAGTTGCATTTTTTTGGTATTTGATGTGGATAGTCGTTCGTGACACTTTCTGTAATCACTTTTCGTGATATCTGATTTGTATATCTGTTTGGCTTTGTATTTTGTCGAGCAACAAAAATGCGCACCAGTTGCATTTCTCCGGCTTTTTTCATGAACATCACCGTAAATTAAAATTTTTTTACACCATAGCTGCATCACATGCTTAAGACGTTATCAAAACAGATAAGAGTATTCACAACATCGGGTGCACGTACGTAAAAGTATCGCCGTATTGTTCTGACCGGCAGTCTATAAATTGGCTGTTGCGATTATACTTGTTAAAAATGTACGATGAGCGAATGTTAAATTTACAGGGCAAAAAACTTTTTTCACCTACTGCGCGTTTTTAAAAGAAAAGGATGATTGTTTTTAAAGCCGTTAAGCATATGTTTGCGAAGCATTTGTGGGCATTAAGTGTGATTCTGTTGCGTGCAAATTGTCAGTCGGCAGTTATTATTACAGTATCTTACGCAAAAAATAATTCTGAAATTGATCGCTGCACGGTTTCTGTAGTGAAGTGGTATGATATTGTGAAATACCAGCTGGATCGTTTACAAAAGTGCATTTTTTACGGGTAAAGACTGTTACACAGCACGAAAAAAACAGGAAAAGAGTTGAACCTTTTGCGTACCGTTTGTTTGAACCGTAAAAGGGTATTGAAGAATTGCTGTAGGTACGCTGGGCCACCATGTTTTACCACATTAAATAACGTTTCTCGCCAACATAACAGTCGGCGTTTCTTTTGCTATGTGACTCAGTCAACATGCAGTTGACGCGGATATGTAAAGCCATGAAGCGCTTTTGCACCAGCATACCGGTAATAACAATAATGTACTACAGAATCATTAATGTACTTGCACTACAGATTAATAATGTATAATATTATTGTCCCATATCAGTCTCCACATCTGCAGCTGTTGTACATATACAGTAATTGTATCATATTTCATTGATTTGAACACAGCCATTCAAATATTAGGATAAAATTCTCGATGGAGATGGGAACCGGCAATGGTCAGTTGTGCTCTAAATACGGATTTTTGTTTTCATCGCCAATTTCATTGGTATTTCATTGGCTCTGAGTGTTACTTCAGTCAATCTTACGGCTACCGTGCTGGTATCTGTACTGTATCTGATAAAGATTGTTTGTTTGCATAAGTACGAGTATCCGAGCGGCAGTTGATAATACAAGACGCCGACAGATTATCAAAAGTCAACAATGCCAAGTTGCCAACAAGTATGTCAAAATTACATCACTGCGATGCAGCCATCGCTACTACCGGAAGTGCAGTGCAGCCGTTCGTGTACAGCATACAATAGAAGCAGAATATACTCGCTGCCTCCATTAGATTCATTTTACAACACTTTTCCGTGTAGTCTTATTACAAAAACTATAAAACTGCATAAATCGACGACGAATGACCACCGACTGAAAATACGAGGATTTACTTCCAAGTTGGTACGTTAAGTCCATGGTGTACCAATAAAATTACTCAACATAAAATTATTGTAATTCAGTAAAACGTCTTGGCTATTTCAAAATCGTTAAGGCTACCGTGATTAACACTCAGTTACTGTTTTACTTACTTATTACTGTAGTCTATAAATAACAATTTCGTTGCATTAGCTGTATGTAAGGTATAGTTGCGTTAATAGCATCATTTTGGAGTTTTCTATTCAAATAAGGTGGTCGGGTGCTAGCATTTACCATAATACGTCGCTTCAGCTTTTTTCACTCTGCAATTATTAGCTGGGTTTACAGCTGGACTGTCTGCTTGTCTGGCAGCATAAACAGGTTTCTAGTTTACATAGAGTGAAAAGTGTATTATGGATCATCCAGTTCACCATGCCGCAAAGTGCTCTTAATGTACACTCACTTGCACTATTTGCAGGTAAACTAAACAGCGAAAACCGTCTAAGAACTAGCTGGTAGCACTTCTATGTACTCGGCATAACACTTTACCAAGCCGCTAAAAGCCGAATGAGATAAAAGCGCTGGTCATTCCTTGTTCCTTCCTTAGCGCTGGTCATTCCTTCCTTAGGTTGCGCTGGATACGTCATATCCTTGGAGGGCTATCACCACGCACAAAATGTTTCTTGCCTTCATTTTCGTATTCATTGGATCGTTGGTCAACGCCCAACAAGGAACTGTTCAGCTCAGTCCAACCGCAACGGTAACGGGCGAAGCGTGCTGCTCTACCGGAACTGCTCCTGGATTCGTGTATTACGGAGTACGCTACGGCAACGCGCAACGTTTTCAGGTATACTGGCTTCCTAACGGTACATAATTATACAATACCCTTGTATGTGTAATACTCGTGTTCAACTTCAAAGCATTCGACGGAGAATGAAGACTACTCGTTCCTACTTAATGCTACGCGACCGAAATTTGGCCCGGTTTGTCCACAAACCGGGCCGGAAGTGGATGGAAAAGTAATGTCGGAAGATTGCTTATACTTGGACATTTATGTTCCGCCGATTCCTGCTGGCACCAGTCCCCAGTTGCCGGTGCTTATGTTCATTTACGGTGGCGGACTGCAAGGTTGTACTGTTAATAACATTTTATTTTGAAGCTAAAATTAAAGGTCGTTACTTGCAGGGGGCACCAAGGACACTTTTAATGCATCTTCATTGGTTGCCGATATTAATGCCATTGTAGTTATGATGAATTACCGCGTTGGCGCTTTAGGTAGCGATTTGTTAGAAGAAATTAACTGTGGTTAACGGGTAACAATCTACTGTGTAAAGGTTTCTTGAGCACCGGTGACGAAGCCGCGAAGGGCAACTACGGTCTGGGCGACTGCAAAGTGGCGGTGAAATGGATTCAGAAGCACATTAGCAAGTTTGGTGGTGATCCTAACGCGCTGACCGTTTTTGGCGAAAGCGCAGGAGCTGGATTAACGTCCGCCTTGATTCTCGGGCGCGAAAAGTCTATCCGAAGTACGTAGTTTTGTTTCACTCACGATAATCATCAGTGTACATAATTTAAAATTTTCCCGATGTGAAACACTTTTTCCACATTAGGCTCGCTTCGTGCGGTGGCGTTGCTCAGCGGCAGCATCCTCATTGACATTGCTTACAACCGTGAGCCTAAGAAGAGCGCCGTCGAAGTAGCACAGAAAGCCGGTTGTCCGACCGGTAGCTCACTGGAACTGGTCAACTGTCTGAAACAGTTGCCACTGGATGACCTTTTGCGGCACTCCGCTTACGACGGTGTTAGTCCGGTAATCGAGATCGCTAATATACCAGGCATGTAAAACGTCAATACATCTAAACAGTTGGTTGCTGTTAACAGACTCTTCCGTATGCATTTGTCGTGGATGGCGAGCACATCCCGGATGTGCCCATTCGCTCGTTGCAGGCAGGAGCCGGCTCTGCTACACGAGCTCCTCATGTTTTAACGGGATATCTGCGCGAAGACACTTCATTCTTATTGCAAGGTGATCTTCTAAAAGACAAAATTTCAGCCGGTTTTCCAAATATGTGTATTGCATTGACTAACGTAGAAATTTCATAAATTATTTATATAGAAATTTTCGAAATTCACCCGAAATTTAATTATTTGTGGAACTTTGCACGTATAAACGGATATGCTCTGTACCTTTGCTCCGGTACCAACGCACGATGATTCGCATGTTTTCCATTTCCTTAATTATTTTGTAGCAATGCGTGGCACAAATTTGAGAAAATAAATTATTAATTTTTTGCTATAGGCATTGAACCAGAGCTTAACGATCCCAGCAAACCGGTTACCATGGACCAGTTGCGGAACATTGTGGCTAGACGGTATCTCCCGACCAAAGAAGGCGGTCTAGCCCAGTGCCAAACACCGGACCCCGCCGTGATCAATCGCATTCTGCAGCGATACAACATCACTAGCACGACCAACCGGGACGACACCATTTGGAAATTCTTTCACGTAAAATATAATAATATATTTACATCATTAAAGTTTTTGCATTTATCTCGTGCGGATACTAAATACACTGCTTTGCTCTTTATGATTAGTTAGCCACGGATTCGCAGTTCGGTCACCAAGCGGTCCGTGAGTCTTTACTGTACGCCAATGGAACAGGCACGAGCCAGCTATACCGCATCGATTACGATCCTGGAATGGGTCTAGGTAAAAAAGCACTAGAATGTACATCAAGTTTCGCTCAATAAATTAATTCTGCTATTCAGTTTATTATTAAAATTAATGTAAATGTAACGGCAAAAGCAAACGTAATAAATTGTAGCCAAACTACAGGGGTGCCAAGCGTGAGGGTTCATCATAGGGACGTTATGCCATCATTGCTCGAGGTGACCTCGAAACAAGTTTTATCTCCCATAGACTTGTATGTTAAAAAGCTCCTTTAGGAAAATGTGATTTCCTAGAGCACTGATCCTTCTAGACAGGATGTCAATGCTTAAACAAATGCTAGGAAGGTTCCGTTAGGCAACTACGCTATCCACTAAAACTCCTCAGCCTCCTTCAATTTTTAAATAGTTGTCGAATAAACTTTTTTATTTCTTTGTAAGCAGTGCCACTTTTGAACCAAAAATTAAATTATAAATTTGGATCCCGTTCCCTGACCCTCAGTTTTTTTGCATGGAAACAAAATCAGTGAAGGTGCTATAGACCAAGAACTATCATGCAAAAATTTGATAAAAATGTTTCACTTCACTGGTAGAAGTGGAGAAATTTTTTTAACTGCCCCAACTTGGCTTGGCAGGGTTGTAAAAAGCAACAAACCCTTCTTCTCTCGAAAATTTGACATTCAAGCTACGGATAAGAATAATAATACTTTTTGTTATTTCAAGGTTATTGCCTAATAAAGGGAAAATATGATAAGAACCAATAACAGATTACTTAACTGCAAGATAAAGCTAACTGCTTTGCATCGACATTGGTATAACTTTTCGCCACAATAATACAGGAGCGTTCCATACCCTGGAGATTATGCACATGTTCAGCCCCATTGTACAGCTAAATTTGACCTTTGATGAGCGACTTGTAAAAGCTTTCGGGATATGCTGCGCCAGTTGGCGTATAACGGGTACGTACAGATTTAATTCTTTGATTACCGAACGCTACATAAGCATTAATGATTAAAGTAAATCGATTAAATGTCGTTTGTAGAAAAATGGATGGGCCGAACTTTAGTGCAACCAGCCAGTACCTGCAAATGAACCAAGCAGGAGAGTGGCTGACCGTGGATGGCACCGATCTCCGCGATATGCTTCGATTCTGGGAGGATGTGGCGCAGAACCCGTGCGCAACAAGCAGCAGTCTTGCCACCCAGGTCGTTAGTTCATTTGTTTTCCTAACAACTTGTGTTATCAGCATGTTAAAAATGGTTTCATGGCTGTGAGGGAAGTTTTCGAATATTATTCTGGGCAGAGTAGTAGCTTCTGCTTTATATAAAGCCGGGCTACCAAGTTGTAGCGGCATCAGCACAATTAAATACCGCATTTGCCGGTGTGTATGTTCCGTGATCTAAGAACAAAAGAACGGCGCCAAAACCCATTTTGCGGTAGATTCGTGGCGGGCTTTTAACGAACTCTCACGCGATGTCTCGCTTGCTGTCAGTTCAGTAGACGGCAGAAACTCCGGTAATTTCTTGTTTATTACAGGTTTTGCAGGTTTATGACCCAGTGAACATAAATCTTAGCTTAATATGCTGACAAACATTATTTTGGCTTTTATTATACGCGTACGACATGTCTCGAACAACGTGTATGTTTACGTGCAGGAAAGTATTATGCCACTTCCGATCTACAGGGGCTTGGTGAAAACGTGTCACTGGTTTTATGTTGCACGATATTGTAGTGCTTAAAGAGAAACGACTAAAAATAAGAAAGCCATAAATCAGACATCAATATTCTGGTTAAAGAAAACCGCTGTAAATCTACCTGTACAAGCCCGTCCGGAGTTAGAGCACGATAGAGAACAGCTAACGCATAATAAGCGCGATGTTAGCGCTTAGCACGATGGCCACTAAACACTACGTCGACCGCAATGCGTAAATGCGCTCCGCAGTCAGTTGTCCCTTTCTGCACCGACTGTTTTCGAGCCACCTTCCGCCAGGCAATTACGATTATAATCATTAAAATAAATGGCTTGCACCAAGCCACCAGCCAGCCAAAAGCATGTTACGTGTTAAAAGAGTGTGGCGTGTCGTGGCGTAGTATGTTGTTTGGCGTAACCCATGAATTTACATTGTTCGCTGTTCTCTGTCGTGCTCTAACTCCGGACGGGCTTGTACATGTATGCTTTGGTACCGGTTTACGACAATACGTTACAGAAACGAACTTACAACCAAATTTTACCGACCTCCTAATCGCTGAAAATAATACACCGAGGGTTTTCTTCAAGGAAAACCTGACAGAATCTGTTATTTTGGTTTACCGCATCGCGCGCTTGCCAAAAGTGCAACATATTAAAACCCGAAGATGCCCGAAAATCATTTCTTATGGCTTTTGGCTTTGAGCACGATTTCCATAACCTTACTAAACACTAAAGTGAGTCTGGCCGTTGATGGTGTGGTAAACTTGCGTGATGACGTTCAGCTTGTCGGCGAGCCATTTGCATCGGACAAATATCCAGGGAGCACCGGCTACGCATACTACGGAATTCGGTATGGAACAGGCAAACGATTTGAGGTATATATATTATTATAATTACTATTCCCCCTTCAAGGTTTTAGGCATTGCTCGCCGACGAACAAACTGGCCCGTCTTCTGACTTTTAAAACCAGGCTTCTGGTGGTTAACATCAGTTTAAAATTATTTGATATTTGAACCTGAATTTTTAATGAATTGTTTTGATTTGCAGGCTTCGGTGGAGAACACTGATTTCACATATTTGAAAAATACCACCCGACAAAAACAGGGAAATGTTTGCCCGCAGGGATTTCTTAATGGCTTGCCGCCGGTAACCAACACAGTTTTCGATGAAGACTGTTTGTACATGGACGTCTATGTCCCGCCACGAGCTGCAGCAGCCAGTTCCTCGGGGACGTTTCCCGCGATGTTGTGGATTCATGGTGGAGGATTCCAAGGTTAATTTTACTGTATAATTTCAATAGATATTTTTGTATTTTTTTACGGTGTTCTGTTTCAGTTGGCACCAAAGACCAATACAATTCAACGTCGTTAGCCGATGACATCGGTGCAATCATTGTTACGATTAATTACCGGCTGGCTGCATACGGTGCGTCTGGAAACCAGCTGGCCACAGTATATTTTATATTGGTGTGATTGATCTAATTTAAACGTATCAGGGTTTCTGAGCACCGGGGATGATTCTGCCCGAGGCGACTATGGGATCGGAGATTGTAGAGTGGCTATAAAATTCGCCCACAAGTACATCGAGAAGTTCGGCGGCAACGCAAACGCTTTTCAATTTTCGGACAAAGTGGCGGCGGTGGCTTGGTCTCGGTGGCTCTGCTCGATCCTGTTATTCGCGGTACATTTTACATGGCCAATATCCATAGTCATAAATTACTAACTTCTTCAGCGTCTTATGCATTCAAATGTGCTCATTTTGTTTTCACCGAAAGCAAGGTTATGTATTTTATGTAATGTCGAATATATTAAGTATATAGATATATTGTACATACTCGTGTATCCGTGGGGTTGCAAAATATATACTATGTATGGTGTGTATTTTGTAATTAACAAAACAAAGATTGTCAAGGACGAAGACGGTATATGCTGTATTTGCAGGCATGACGTACGCAGCTATAGCATTCAGCGGCAGCGTGCTGGTGGATCCGACGGTGGCCTACATTCGTGATCCGATGACCAACGCGAAGAAAGTCGCTACGACTGCGGGATGTCCCACGGATACATCGGCTGCGATGATCAGCTGCCTGAAAGCGCTACCGCAGGATCAGTTCCAGAAGGCCCAGCTGACAGTCGTCCAGATTCCGGTAATATAGAGTTGATGATATGCACAGCAGCATATGCGTGGTTTCAGTTGAAAAAACTTGTTGTACGTAGATTAATGCGGCCTTCGCTTTCGTTATTGATCACGATAACTTACCAGACTTGCCGCTGCGTGCGCTGCAACAAACGCTGGACAGTGGATACACCGGTCCCAACGTCATCACCAGTTATCTTCGCGAAGATGCCGCTTTGACCTTAACCTGTATGTCTCCAGCTTTTTTTTATTACATACACCCACTATACATAATCAGGAACTGCCTGTAAAATTATGTTACTTCAAAATTCTAAACAAGCGTAAATTATTCGGGTTGATTGTTACGTCTTCAGTTACAAAATTATTTGATATTAATGGAAGTAAATATTGAGATCAAATTAAATTAATAATAATGATAAACTAAATCTATAAATTAATTAAAAGGAATTAATAGTGGTATACAGGGATATATAAGCAGGGCAATATAAAAGAAAGGTTGAAAATTTTTAAAAATACTTACTGTTAATGTTAGCAGTGAAATAAATCCATCAATAATTGATTATGCAATATCAGCGTAAAGTGAAAGCCTTGACCAATTTCACCGTTAATGTTTCAAATCACCGTTCTGTAGTGTCGGTGCCCGACGTGATTAGTGCAGATCCGCTGTCCATGAATGCCATCCGTGACGTGATTGCCAAATATCTGCTGCCACGCGACGGAAGACCGTTGTGTCCTGTACCGGACACTGCCCTGGCCGATCGTGTTATGCAGCACTATAATCTGTCAGCCGCGGACAGTCGCAATGATACTCTGACCAAATTTTACCACGTACGCTATCTAATGGAATTTTTACCACTGATTACTTTTGTGCTCTGAGAGTTTCTGGAGTGGATTCCATTTCAGCTGGCTTCCGATGCTATACAAGGCTACCCAGCGGCTAAGGAAGCGTTGATATACGCCAAACATGCCGGGCCATCAGGACCGTCAGTGCAGATTATTCGGACCATATACGATTCGCATTACAACGGATGGGGTAAGGTTGCGATAGCGATGCAGAACGTCCGCTAAATATTAACCTACAGTAGTTTTCACTCCATCGTTACGAATTCATCTATAATATTTTGTTGGTTGCGCAGGAAAAATAATAACTGCTTGTACAAATATTATTTGTATAGGGGCATTTCACGCACTGGAGCTGGCCTATATTTTCGGACAATGGCAGCTCTTTCCTGGTGAAGTATATGATCCTCGCGTGACTGTTAGTTATCGGAACATGCTCAGACAAGTGACTCACAACGGGTAATACGTTAATTATATGTAAAAACTAAAAACTATAAATGTCGTATAAAAATTATTCGATAAGACAGTAATGTGTTGCCGGCGTTGCTGTCTCCTTTCGTAGACGAATGGACGGCCCCGCTTTCCTGCAGAGCAACGGCGCTTACGGAGTCAACGAGTTAGGCCTGGATGCACAGTGGTCAGCCAGCACGTATGACCTTGCGGGAATGCTAAATTATTGGCAAGGTATAGCCAATCAGCCGTGTCCGGGAGCGTATACTGCTTATTAAAGCGCAATGGTGAATTAAGACCTGTGTCAAAAGATTTTTTGGATCTTGGATAAGTGTTTGGATTTTGTGTTGTTTGGGACATGCAGCAGTGTTGGGATGGTATATCCCATATTGTTTATAATACTTGGTGCTTTAAACATCAAAAGTTACAGTGATGTCAATTGTATCTGTATGTACACTCCTCTGACAGAGTGGCGAGTGCCATATAAATATGTTATGCTGTGTCGAATTAGCAGTTTGTAAATAATTTACTCGCAAACTGGCACTTGCTTGCATTCGTACTGTTTGTGCTGAGTTTGATAATCAAGCGGGCGAGCGAAGCGAGCCCGCGTTTCTAATTCAAGACATATTGAGGGTTCGATGCGACGAGGAGTACCCATGACCTTTGGGTCGCCGCCTGACCTTTGGGTCGCCACCGATTTACATGTTGATCCCAACACAGTTTGACATGCTGAGTCGAACTGAAGTACTCGGGGACCTCGAACCCGGGTCCCCGAGGTCGCCACCTCGATATGTACCGTAGATGAACAGTTTGACATGCTGAGTAGAACTGAAGTATTCAGGGACCTCGAACCCGGGTCCCCGAGGTCGCCACCACGATATGTACCCGTACCGTATATGCACAGTTTGACATGCTGAGTCGAACTAAAGTACTCGGGGACCTCCAACCCGGATCCCCGAGGTCGCCACCACGATATGTACCGTATATGCACAGTTTGAGATGCTGAGTCGAACTGAAGTACTCGGGGACCTCCAACCCGGATCCCCGAGGTCGCCACCACGATATGTACGGCATATGCACATCTTGACGTGCTGGGTCAAACTAAAATGTTCGGGCAGTGACGACGATGGGCACCTCTAGGTCTCAAACTCGGTTTCCTAAAAGATCTGTTATGGCATAAACTTCTATAATATTTCAAATTCCTACGTATGAATACCAACCATAAGCCACGATCCGGATCCGAATCCAAAAACATATTCTAAATGATTCTGTAATTCTAAATAATTCTAAATAATTCTAAATAATTCTAAATAATTCTAAATAATTCTAAATAATTCTAAATAATTCTAAATAATTCTAAATAATTCTAAATAATTCTAAATAATTCTAAATAATTCTAAATAATTCTAAATAATTCTAAATAATTCTAAATAATTCTAAATAATTCTAAATAATTCTAAATAATTCTAAATAATTCTAAATAATTCTAAATAATTCTAAATAATTCTAAATAATTCTAAATAATTCTAAATAATTCTAAATAATTCTAAATAATTCTAAATAATTCTGAATAATTCTAAATAATTCTGAATAATTCTGAATAATTCTGAATATTCCTAAACATTCCTCAGCATTTCTATATAGCTCCACATATTTTTCGGTGCTTACTGCTTACCGTATTTTCCGAAATGGAAGCCTCCTCCAGAATTGTAGCCTCCTCTACCATATAAGCCTCGCCTCCCCCTGATGCACAATACTCCCCCCTTTGTTTTTTTTCAAAATACTCCACCATATAAGCCTCCCCCTGGGTATCGATGAAAATTTAAAAGCCCCGAGCTTCTAATCCGAAAATTACGGTAACTGTTCAGCTAACTACAGGGGTGCTACGCCAAGTTCGGGCAGTAGTGTAAAATAAATTATAAAGTATTTCGATGCGTAGTTCCATTTTTCGTTCTACACTTTTTTAGTGTAACTTTTTATGGCCCATCCAGTCATGTAAAAATTAAAATCTTAGAATCAGTCAGTAACGAGCTATAAAGGTAATAAAGGGGAGGGGCAGAGGGCGTTTCTGGGGTGTTTATAACAACCTCTATAAAAAATTCCCCAGTTGAAATTTTTGCACGGGATTTGCTTAAAACTAATAAGTCGCCCAAAAGGTGTCTGTTACGGGCTAACAAAAGAACCTTGCATCATCGGGGATCGGGGTGACCCCGAAACAACTTTTATCTCCCATAGACTTGTATGTTATAACGTACCCACCGAAGGATGTGGTTGCCTAGCGCAGAAACATAAGTAACCTCGAGTGGATATGTTTCGTGGGTGAAACGTTGATTACATTAAGCGATTTTAAAGTTTCGATGGGCATACGTTATGCGGGTAGAGAGATGAAAGTGCCGGACAACTGAAAGAAAAAACGAACAAAGCGACAGGCAAAAAAAGTTATGGTTGCTGTTTTAGTATGCAAGAGCGAACTGTCTCTAACTTATTGTGCGGATGAAAGCTTTTAAATAAGTGTTCAGAACCTTCCAGATGGGATTTCATAAAAATCTGTCATCGATAACATTGCACGGTTTCATGCGCAGGGCAAGCATTTACAGAGGGTCACCATCTACTTTAACTATACCCACAGTCGCATTGCAAAGGTCACGTGGATTTTAATGCATTCACACGACCTTGGGCTTATTTTGCAAGAACACTGAACAACAAACAAGTTAGGCTTATTTTCTATTGATAAGGACGTCAGTGTAATTTTTAAGCAAATTATAAACAGAAAGTAAGGCTCCCATGGTACAGGGGTCGAGCCGCATTTTTAAGCAGGTCTGCTCCAGTTTCGAACTTGCTGCAAATCGAAACACGCTATCAGCGTGGAGGATTGAAGTGCAAAAGATGATGGAGACATACGCTGATACTAAACAAATTTATTATGCTGGAAATTGTTGACGGGTGACTGTAGCAATTTTTGAGAGAAAGTGCCCGAACTTGGCGTAGCACCCCTGTAGATACGGTAATTCAGCTAACTAGATACGAGTATTCAACATTATGATTGCAAATTGTAATAATATTGTTGAATATCAGGTGTTGTAATTTACGTACCTAAATTCTGAATATCTCTGGAAATTTAAACGGCAAATCGTAAATATCTTTGCAGTTGAGTGACAGCACGAGACCCACACCGGGACTTTTGTCAGAACGAATTTTACCTCGGGATAATTTTTATCGCATTTTTCTGAAATAGAAACCATTTTTCCAAATTTGTTTCTTGAAAGAAGAAATTTCTAAATGCCGGGCTCAAATACTTTGGGCGATTCCAATGGCGCCACAAAAAATTTTTGTTGCTTCATTTTAAACGCCTTTTACAGTCTGTATAGGTGAACCGATGTCGCTGATTCTGAATAATTTTATGTTGTCAGAAAAATTTTCTGAGCCGCGGCAAAAAGTGTTTTTTATTAAAACCAAAATTAGGGAATTTTCCCTAAACATTTTCAATCGTAAAATCTTCCCTTAGATAACTAATACCATTTTAAAAATTTTCAATCTGTCAACATTTTCAAAATCAGTGATATCGATTCACCTAAATAAAGTGTTTAAAATGTAAAAACAAAAAAGTTTTTTTAGTGGCGCCATTGCAACCGCCGAAAGTTTTCGAGGGCGTATGGATGCACGGCAGTCAGCCATTTTTTTCTTTCGAAAAAAATTGTGAAAGACGGTTTCTTTATCAGAAAAACGCGATGAAAGTAATTCCGAGGTCAGATTTGCTGTGAAAAAAGTCCCGAGGTCGAGGGAGACTTGTGTAGTGTCTGGTTCACTCAAATCCTAAATACTCACCTCCAAAAGGTTAAACAACTACAGCTGAGGACTAAAAAGACGCATAACCCCATACCCAGATATCCGTACGCATGTGGCAAGTGCACTTGTACGACAATCGGATATTTAGCTGAGTCGTACAGCGCACTGCGCCGCATACGTTCGGAAAGCGGTGGGTGGGACTATGCGTCTTTTTTTGTCCTAAGCTGTACAAGTCTACAAGCTATCCATTATAAAAAATTATACTGGTTAAATAAATTAAAAACAAAATAATTAAATAGCCGGCTAAAAGGATCATGAAAAACTTCAGGAGCAAGGTACGGAAATATTCAAATGCCAAATTTCCTATTTTCTAAGTCTCTGATTGGAGGAATATCGAACGTTAGAATACCTTAGATAAACATATATTGAAAAAATTATTTTTGAAGAGAATGATAACTGCTTTTGAAACCCAACACAGAAAAACTGGATTCACACATTTCGTGTGCCGCTGTAAAATGTAGAATTCAAATTTAACGTAACCGACCAATGTGAAATCAATTAAAAGAAATTTCAAGAAATTCCAAAATTAAAAATAGAGTTTTCTAACTCGAAATCCATAATTATATTACATCTTATTAATTTTGAAGTAAATTATTATGTTGCTTTTAACCAAAATTATTGCTCTCAAATTAAGGCTCTTAACGTTATTATTGCATATTATTATTATCGCTCAAACTTGTTGCTCTCAACGCTCTCAACGTTTATTGCTCTCAACACCTAATTATTTCCCGAATTTACTTTTAAATCGTTTTCACTTACAACTGAGTTCCAAAGTATTAAATAATAAATAAATTTGCGCGCAAAGCTTTTCAAATTTAAGTTTCTAATCTCATAACTTTTAAAATTTGTTTTTGCTGAATCGTTAAGTGAATAGTCAATTTTCAATTCAAAATCTGAATTCTATATTATTTTTTCGATTCTGTATCTGAATTATTATCAATTTCAGGATTCGCAGAAAATTTTCGAGGCTGTGTTTTTAGTTTCAGATATGATTCCAAACTGAATAAGTTCTAATTTCTCAAGTTAAGTACTTCTCCTAATGTAACAATAGCAGTAAACCCGAACACCACTTTCGATTAATTTTTTAATGGTTGCCACAAGGCTTTTCTCTTCGAAAATGCATAATAATATTGTGATTTTATTTTTAACAGTGTCTTGTTGCTTTCCAAGAATGCAGTGGAAAGCGAACTCTGCAAAAAACACAGTATCGCTACTTTTTCCAGTCTTTAAAACAATTTTTGTAATTCCTGGAAATTATTTTAAAACTGAAAAATAAATGCGCCGTTGTTCGGTATAAAAACGGTGAACATATTTATGCGCATTTACATGTAGTTTTTGAACAAGGTAGTTTATATTTTATAATGCGACCTTTGATATACGGGTTTACTTAAAAACTTATTAAAATTTTATGGCCTATAATTCTCCAATTGAATGATGCGTCCACCAGCAGCTTTCTTGTGGGTATATTCAATTCGAGAAAATGTCATAAAAGAATGTAAAAAAGTATGTGGGAGTACGCGAAAGCGAAAGTTTCTTGGAGTAAAACGTATTAATAGTAAAATGTGCAGTGCACTCCCCTTAGATTTATATAGAATAAATCAGTTTCCAAGGTTAATTCTGCAGCTTCTGCGCTTACGTGTTTATAAGACTTTACTTCACACATTCGCTGCCTGATACACTCAAAATTAAGAACCGCCGCCCGCTTGCCCTAAGGGCGTATGAGACCTTATACTAGTAATTTTAAACCCGCGCAAACAGTACGAATGCAGGATGCGCAAGTTTGCAAGTCCATAACAGATACATACTATAAAATTTTATTTCCCAACATGTGTGTTATTAATTACTATTATTGACTAGGTATCTGTAAGTACGCGTTATCTGCTAAGTTCACCGCTTTTAAGAAATGCACCACAATCATAACTTTGTAATCAGCACATTCACGGTGAGCAATTACTGTGCTGGATGCGCTTTAACAGGACTATTATACTTGTACACAACATGCTATCAGAATTAAAGCATCAAATCACATCCCTTGTCCATTGTTTTAGCATTTGCCATTTGGCATAGCGTTAGTGCAGATGCCTCGAATGCAATCTTGAACCCCGCATATGAATTCAACAAGCAATCAAGTAAACAAGCAAACTAACTATCGCAGCTGTATTCTTGACAAAGAACTATGTTCAGTTGTCGATAAAATTTCCGCTTAAGAGTTCTATATATAAACGTTCAATAGGGACGGAAACACGTGTCTGCAAAATCTTTCATTTGGCGAGGAATATAAACAGAGCTCAAGTTTTCTGTTCGGCTTACCAGTAGTGCTTATTCTAAGCCAGTTCACCAACGTGTTTTCTGTCTGTAGCTATTTCGTATCCTTTTTGGGAAAATTTTTGGAAAATGGGTTTTGATCCGGACCGTCCATTCATTATTCGACACGATCACACCAACACCGTTTTAGATGTTTTCAACGGCAGCGATCAGAATAAGCAGCAGATCGTGTTCTACCAATATAACGGTGGCCCTAACCAACGCTTCACATACCGTAATGGATTTATTTACAGCCAAAAAAATGGGTAAGCTTATTTATAAATTACTGTTCTGCAGCCATCTAGTTGTTGATATGTAGTATTCAATTTATGCCCCTTAGAAGATATTTTATGTTGTTAAAATTTGTTTCTTATTGCATTAGTTATACCTGTTGTTATATTTTTATCCGGGATGAAAAGCTAACGTGGTAAAATTTAATTAACCAGACAGTGAAAATGGTGTTGACTATGCTGACTTAATATATTCTACAGACTAGTGCTGGATGTTGACCGCCACCCGGGCTGTGAAATGCGTATTACAACGTACAGTCCAAATGGTGGGCCGAATCAGCGTTGGAGAATCAAAGAAAGTGGACGTATCAAGTCAGAATGCGGCGATGACCTGGTGATCGAGCCACGTCATCCCGATCATCGTGGCAGCTGTATGGAACCAGGGGTCAGCTCGCTGCTCACAGCCCATGTGGGACAAAAGAGAAAAAGAGATGACAGTCAGAAGTTTACCTTGGTTAATGTGTAAGGCGGCGTTGTGTTGAGAAAAAAAAGTTTGTGATGTGCGTCTCTGCATGTGCTTTTAAAATTAATCATCTTTTTATGTGGCGGATTATACGTGTACTAACGAAGCAGCCCAAGCTGGACAACGAAATCTGTATGTTTGCCTGTGCCAGTACATGTAGTGGTGATTGATTGCTGGGAAGACCGGCAAGATTAAAGCATTCCCACAAAACCACCGCAACCATTTTCATTAGTAAAATCTTATCCGACCGTCCGTTCCGTACACAACTGCGAATTCTCGTACTGAAAGGCTAATAAAAGGGCAATCATGCCGGACAGTGAAACATGATTTGGGCACCGAAGATCGCCTGACGGTATGAAGTTGCTGCACCGAACAATAACAGTCACGTAAAATGAACGTACGGGCAACAGTACCCAATGCGCTGAAATATTCTCCTTTGAGTGGATAAATAAATAATCATAATTATGCTTTCAACGATTTTAGCGGTATCGCTAAGTAAGCAAGTATAGGTAAATTTTTTCAAGCCAGTGTTTATCGGTTTTCACGGCTGTAGTGGTCAGTGGCCATTGTTTTTCAAACGGGCTTGTTACCAGACTGTAGCGGCATTAGCACCATCTGCCGTTCCGCGATTGTAGCCGGCAAAACAGTTAACATGTTAACAGTTAACGCATTAACATGTGAGCCGGGCTAGAATGTTAACGTTGACATTCCCGCCGGGCCCAAATGTTAACGACCAAAATCATGCAAGCTGTTCACTCAATCTCCGCAGCAAAATAATCGCAGTTCACGAATCATGGACTAAAATCAAGTTCAAATCACATTTAGACCCGGTCTGAAGTCCTGTACGAATTGCCTGTTCTTAAGCAGTGACAATACTGATCTTGTTCGTGTAAATTAAAGTAGCAAAATTCGGTGCGGCACCGTAATGTACAGTAAAACTGTACGCAGTAATAATAGCAATAGCTGTAATAGCAATAGTTGGAGAAAAACGTAAACTATAAATTTAACTGCGCCTTAATACATAATTCTTTAAAATTGCTGACGAAAATTTATGTTATTTTCAAGAGCACGTTATTTAAAAATTTGAGACATTAATTTTGCAGTTTTTCATGAAGCGGTCGTGTTATAGTCACATTTAAAACAAAGGTTTTAATTTCAAAAAGTGGACTTCTTTTGCGCTTGCTGTTTGTTAAACAAGGAAAAGCAATTTTAAAGGAAGTAAAGCTTTTTGTTAACGCAGTTAACAGGCGAGCCGGGCTGGGATATTCACGCTATAACTGTACGGTAATCGGATTCCCCTAAATCATCAACATAAACCGCTCTCGTTAAACGCTTGTACAAACGCATAAAACGCTTATTATTATTAAGACGCGTTAATTTTCTGCTAAGGCTAATACTTTCTACGTATAAGGCTACTCGTTATTTGTATTTTCTTTATTCTGTATATTTAGTCTGCGATCTGCACTGAGTTTGAAAACATAAGTACTCGGCGGGGATGCTCGCATTGTTTAAAAATTATGCATGTCGAATATGCATGCCTACGATTATCGCTGTCGAATTAAATCGTAACTTGCTCTTTTATGCGATTAAGCATGCAATCTCAATGGGTGAGCTGCGGCTATGAATATGTCACGGTCATTTAGATTGACTGGCCTCGTACAAAAAAATGTAATGTAATACAAAGCCGGTACGCTATTTAAAGTTTTGTTATGAATTTCGTTTACAATATACGAGCATTTGTTTACAATATACGAGTTTTGTTATGATTTTTACAATATACGAGCATTTAATAATTTACCCCTTCGATAGGCTGTAGTCAACATTGCGGTAATAAACATTCGTAGATGTCGAGCGAAGATGTTAACGTTTTAAAAATATGGATTCCGACTACGAGTACCTACTTGGGTTTGTAGGATGCCGACCACATGTGCCGTGAAGAGATTTGTGTACAGCAGTAAACATTTCTTTTTTTCGACACTAAATCAACAGCGTGAGCGTACAGGGGCTTGAAATGTTAACGGCATTATAGCATGTGCCGGCTGAAATGTTAACGGCGTTATAACATGTGCCGGCTCAAATGTTAACGGCGTTATAACATTTGCCGGCTCAAATGTTAACGGCGTTATAACGCGTGCCGGCTGTAATGTTAACGGCGTTATAACGGCACCCTCTCAGTTCGGAAACCATTCATTTCGGAAAACGTTCATTTCGAAAACCATTCATTTCGGAAAGCCAGCATTTCCGAAGCCGCCAAGAAAACAGAAGAAAACTAGTAATACCATAAAAAACTAGTAAAAACGTAAGAAAACATACAAATCAAAGAAACCTGAGAAACAAATAACAAAAATAAGAAAGCTTAAAAACATTATCAAAACCCAAAAAACTTAATAAAACCTAAGAATAACAAAAACAAACCTAAGAAACCTAAGAAATTTTAAGAAAACCTAATGTTTAAAAAACCTAAAAAAACAGGAATAACATTAGAAAATTAAAAACGAAAGAGAACCTAAGAATCCTAAGAAATAATGTGAATGTTAACTTAAGAAAACCTAAGGGAACCGAATCATTAGAATAGCATTAGCATAGTATAAGAAAAACGAAGGAAACATTTCTGATATGTCCGATATGCACATCTTTTCGAAATGAACAGTTTCCGAAATGAACGGTTCCCCAAATGAGACACCGTTATATCATGTGCCAGCTCATATGTTAACGGTGTTAACAAGCGGTTTAAATTGGACTGCCGGATAGATATTTCCAATAAATTCTGGAAACGTCTCGAATAAGCAAAAACATGTTTGGCCGCCTAGCAACCTAAACTACAGATCTGTGTAGTTACTTAAATTGTCAATTCCATCAAAATTGTAATTTTTTTTTAAATTCTTGAAACCTTTAAGATGTTTTTAAATACATGTTCGTACCCCAAAATAACTAAATTTTTTTAAAGTCGGCTCCAAAGCTTTGACATTTCTAGAATTTTTAAATATTTCTAAATATTTCGACTCGGCCCCGCGCAGCGGGGCCGTAACCCCTATTTTTCTGAGCCTCCAGAATTTCGAAATTTTCAGAACGTCTAGAAATGTCTAAGTACCTCAATATCTCACGGTCTTAATTGTCTAATTTATATGTAATTGTAAATAGGGTGCCCTTTTAGGCACCCCTTTTTGCACCCCGTTTATTACAGGCACCCTTTTTAAATGAATATTGTATACGATAGATGTTCTCAGATAATAAATAATAACGCCTTCATTCCGATGATATAAACGATAATACATCAGGCTTCCAGCCGATAATAAAACGATTTAGCAAATCAGCCAATATAGAGCAAATTAGTACCGCGTCTCTGCTGTAACCAGAAGGTCATCTTTCGTGTTAGAAAGGTTGGCTTCTTCCTGGCCGTTTAAGGCACCGTGAGATTTTATCAGCTTTTAAAACGTCTGCCAAAAACCCTTTCGCCGCGGCTTTAGGAGTGCTGTGTTCGAGGGCGATGCTCCAGAGATCAGTTCAACAATGTGGGAGCACACCATTGGACCGCACTGGTTTGACCCGACAACTAAAGCTGGACAACTGGAAATACTACATTGACCTGTTCGCTACGGTACAGCTGGGGGGTGGACAATCGGCGACAGCAGGGCATCCCTTTTTTGTTTCCTCAATGGTGCACACTGCCCACATTCTTAAAAAATCTTTTTGTACTTGCTCAAGGAAAGGCTACACAGCGTTTCCTTCTGCCATCACACGAAAATGTCCATAATTCTTCGAATCCTCTAACATTTTCCAGTGATGCGAATACTACTCGTATATCAGTGTTCATGGCTTCCGATGGCCTCGGCGCCGAAGTTTTCACTTTAATAGCAACCGTGCAAAACGATAATAACTAATGTCAGAATATGTAAATAATATTTTATTGTGTTATAATATGCAATAATTATTAAATACAATATCAACTCAAAATTTTTGCCTATAATAAACGGGGGTTTTAGGGGTTGCCTATAACGGTTTCCTTCTAAATATCTAAAAGCCGGCCCGTGGCCCGTTTACCGTATTTACTCACATAGCGGCTCTGGGATACTGCTGGTAGCTTGGGCATTCACTAACCTCGAAATCTAATATATATGAATTTATTTTATTTTGGTAATTACTAACGAGCTTGACTGATGGCTGAAAAAATCTTACAGTTGGTAGCTAAAGATACAGCCTGCGAGGTCGCTTGGGGCGACCGTTAACTGTTCCCCACAAGATTCCATTAATTCTGCGCCGAAAAATTGTTTTTATGGGCATCGTGTAAATGATCCCACTCCATCCATTTTATAACCGTGAAAAAGAACCATGAAAAAAAAATTACGGAGATTTTCATAGCTTTCATAAAACTGGTCCAATTTAACCGGAAAGCTTGAAAACTTTCCGCATTTCTAATGTTTAAGATACTTTCGTAGCTGGCCTCGGTGGGGTGTTATATTTGAAACATTTCTTGTTATATTTGAAACAAAGTTTTTTTTATTGCTGTACGAAGTATATTTTGTACATATTTTTTCATTGTTCAATACCTCAAACACAGCTGGTCGCGCGCTAGCGCGACCGATACTTGTATTGTAATATTTTTCTGATATATCTTTAAGTTAACACAACTCAAAACCGTCTACTGGCCGCGTCATGCGAGTTACCGCAAAATGACCGAATCGTTGGAAACCTCATGTTAAATACCCATCGTTTTAAGCGTCCGGTATTCTCGTAAGAATTGTTGACGTATACAGCCAGCGCGTGTTAGCTCCATTAACATTCTAGCCCGGCACGCTTGTTAACGCCGTTAACATTACACCTACTCGCCTGTTAACGCTTTCATTTTGTTAAGAGACTGGACGAAGTGTATTATGTGTTGAAATGATGAACTGCGTAATTTTGCTTTTAACCTATGTTAATGTGAATAACCCAATTAAGCCCCGTTCTTTTGTTAATGCCTTCATGTTGAGCCTGCAATTTCGTCTGGCGAATTCGGTATACCACATTCTGCAGTGCATTCTCATTGCGCGGGTACAGTATGGTATTTTTAAAGATGCAGTTATTAAAGAATAATAATCTCGGAATATTAGAGGAATGGGACGGATCAAAACTGAATTTAGCTGCTTTATTCAGCCTGCCTATGGTGGACAGCGTCATTAAAAACTTGAATTTGCCCTGTCACTTTAAAATTTCCCTTTAAAAATTAAATTACAGTAGTTAACACGTCAACATCACTATCCGGCACGCGCGTTAGTGGTGCAGAATGCAGGGTACCGGCGCTGACCATACAGAAAAAAGGTTTAATGCAACCTTTACTTTGACTATATATTTGTTACGTTCCGTTAACATTCCAGCCGGCACATGCTACAGGTCCGTTAACATTTGAGCCGGCATATGTTATAACGCCGTTAACATTTGAGCCGGCATATATTATAACGCCGTTAACATTTGAGCCGGCACATGTTCTAACGCCGTTAACATTCTAGCCGGCATATGCTATAACTCCGTTAACATTTCAGCCGACACGTGTTACAGTATAACGACGCTAACATTCCAGCCGGCACGTATTATGGCGCCATTAAGGGATTTGGCCCGGTACGTGGTACTAAATTCGTGTACAATCTTAAACTTTCGTGCACTTTGAAACACTTCCTTTGTTTTTTAAGATTCTGAAGACATATTATACACAGGCGTAAAAACCGTTTATGGACGCAAATTTTGATTTCGCGAGTTATGGCTGTTAGAAAACTCCAAAAAGTTTAAATGCATTTAGGTGTACCAAAAGTCTCATTATCAACCAAATGAAGATCGTTTTTACACCCAACCAGAGTTGCACCATTTTTTTAATTTGAAAATGAATTTCAAAATTTGGTTCGGTGTAAAAACGACCTTAATGGATATGTGCATTTATATGCAAAATTCGAAGAAGATCGTCTGATAACGAGACTTTTGGTACATCAAAATGCATTAAAACTTTTTGGAATTTTCTCACAATTTTAATTCCCGAGCCGGATGTTGCGCGTACAAACGGTTTTCAAGCCAGTTTATACAAATGTAATCTGGCTACAAAACATCATAAAACAAAACCTAAAATTAATGTGTTTGGGGGTGCGCGAAACTATAAGTTTTCGCGTATGTACGCGAATTTGGTACCATGTACCAGGCCAAATCCCTGAAGGCTGTGGACAGAAATTAAAATTTCAAACCGGAAACGCGCTAAAACAGTTGGGCTCCATGCCCTGCGAAAACAAGCACAGACCGATGTTGCAATCAAAGGGAGCCTAGATTAAATCGTAATCACCGGAGTTATTACCATAGTGTAAATTTGTTAGCACTATCTGGATTCAGGACATCAGATCAGCAGCCAAATCTTACGGGTGTTTAAGTCTGGCTTTAATGTGATTGAGCTAAATTTTAGTTAATGGCTGGTCAACTGCGCGAACAAGGTGAGTATTCTTATAACCATCACAAGACATAAGAGCAGCCAACTCGTACGGGACTTAAAGTGTAATTTACTGTAGGTAAATGTGGCTTGAACTTGATTTTAGCCCATGACTCGTGATTTGCAATAATAATTATTATAATTTTGCTACAGAGATTGAGTGAATAGCTTGCTTGATTTTGGTCGTTAACATTTGGGCCCGGCGGGAATGTTAACGTTAACATTCTAGCCCGGCTCACATGTTAATGCGTTAACCGTTAACATGTTAACTGTTTTGCCGGCTACACGCGATGTTTCGCGATGTATGCGCAAAAGCACTGGCGCCAAAACCGATTACGTCTCGTGAGACTCATGACGGATTTTTACGATCGCTCACGTGATGTCTCGCCTGCCATCGGTTTAATACAGTTGCAGAAGCTACGGTGGTTCTTGTTTATTACCTGAGTCTCTGTCTGGTTTATGACCTATATGAAACGAAATGTGAGCGTATTGCACCTGTTTTGGCATTCATTGTAATTTATGCGACATGTCTCTGCCTTTGAAGATAATAGAATATTTAATTGAAGGGACGTAATACGGTATCTACGACGTAGCGGCTCGTCGAAAAATTGTCAACGGTTCGCAGTGGACGACACTACAGTGATTAGCGAAAAATATCTAAAAGTGAAAATGACATAAAATTAGACAAGAACATTCTTCGGTAAGAAAAAAACCACTGTAACCCAGTAAATGCTGTGCGCTTCGGTAGCGCTTAAGGCTAACGTAAGGTTGTAACGAAACGAAGTACGAACTAACAGTCCAGTTATCATCGTTCATGTAATCAGTACCAAACATTTCGATTTTTTTATTTCTCCAGAGAAAGCCTCTTAGACATGAACCTATCTACTTTGCCGAATCTCAATTGATTCACGCGCTTGCTACAGGCGTAAAATATCTGAACCAAATCGCGAAAATGGCCAAAACTTATTACTTATTGTTTACGGCACTGAACTCGATTTGCATAATCTTACTTAACATCATAATGAGTCTGGCAGCTGATGGCGTGGTTAACTTGCGCGATGACGTACAGCTTACGGGCGAGCCGTTTGCATCCGACAAGTATCCCGGTAACGACGGCTATGCGTATTACGGCATTCGCTATGGAACCAGCAAACGCTTTGAGGTATAAAATTCATTATTATACTTTCGCCTTCCGGTTTTTGGCTTCGCCTACTGACGCACAACACTGACTCCAGTTTCTGAATTTTACAGTCAGATTTTTCGTCAACAATTTAAGAATCAGTTGATCTTTGGACTCAAATTTTAATGATAAAACATTTTAATTTTATGTATCGGCTTTTCGGTTTACTGAGCAGGCCTCGGTTGAAAATACGGATTTTCTTTACTTGAAAAATGCTGCACGACCCGTGCAAGGAAATGTTTGTCCGCAAGGATTTCTCGAGGGATTGCCGCCAGTAACTGATAAAGTTTTTGATGAAGACTGTTTGTACATGGACGTCTATGTTCCACCACGAGCTTCCAGTTCAACAGGGACGTTTCCCGTAATGTTGTGGATTCATGGTGGAGGATTCCAAGGTTTGTTTGTTTTAAAATGAAAATTATTATTTCATTTATTTAGATTCCGCTTTACAGTTGGCACTAAGGATCAATATAATTCAACATCATTAGCCGACGACATTGGTGCAATTATTGTCACCATTAATTACCGGTTGGCTGCGTACGGTACCTAAAACAAATGTTGCAACTGTGCAGTATGTTGGTGCGGCTTATCCAACCTACGTATCAGGGTTTCTGAGCACCGGGGACGACTCTGCCAAAGGCGACTATGGAATCGGTGATTGTAAAACGGCTATAAAATTTGCCCAAAAGTATATCGATAAGTTCGGCGGCAACACAAGCGCCTTTTCGCTGTTCGGACAAAGTCGTGGCGGTGCCTTAGTGTCGACGGTTCTGCTCGATCCTGCTATTCGCGGTACATTTTACAGGGTCAATATTACTTCCTGGTGATTTCAAAAGCGCTAATTTTGTTTTATACTGAAAACAAGGCTGTATTTATGCAATGTTAGACCGATACTTATGTATCTGCAGACCGCAAGGTATGTTGATGACATATGTTGCAATAATTATTACCAGAACTAATTTTGATTGTCAAGGACAACGACGGTAAGCTGACATGACGTATGCAGCACGACGTTCACGTTGCAAGCATGACGTACGCAACTGTAGCATTCAGCGGCAGCGTGCTGGTGGATCCGACGGTGGCCTACATTCGTGATCCGATGACCAACGCGAAGAAGGTCGCTACGGCTGCGGGAGGTCCCACAGATACATCCACTGGAATGGTCAGCTGCCTGAAAGCGCTACCACAGAATCAGTTCCAGAAGGCTCAGCTGACGATTGTCCAGATACCGGTAAGGCTGAATTAATATACATGCGCTCGTTGTTTGAGAAAACTTGTTGTAGGTTAATGCGGCTTTCGGTTTTGTGGTTGACCACGATAACATCCAAGACTTGCCGCTGCGTGCGCTCCAACAGACGCTGGATAGTGGATACACCGGTCCCAAATATTATCACCAGTTATCTGCGCGAAGATGCCTCTTTAACATTAACTTGTAAGTCTTGTAGTCTTTTGACTTTGTAGTTAGGTACACTTTACGACGCCTATAAGACAGTAGATCAAAACAGTTATCTGCGTTCAGTAACAAATATGTATTAATACGATCATCTTACTCATTATCGAATAAAAAATACAGTACAGATAGAACGTTTCTAAATATTTTTTGTTTTTGGTATTAAAGTAAATCCATTAATAAATTGATTCTAGAGTAAGTAAATATATAAGTATGGCGTTTTAATTACTGTTCTTCAGTGTCGGTACGGTGGTACCGGACGTGCTTAATTCAGCTCCACTGACCTTCCGTGCCATTCGTAATGTTATCACCAAATATTTACTGCCACGTGACGCACGACCGCTTTGCCCAATACCCGACACACACTTGGGCGATCGTGTTATACAACACTATAATATGTCGGAACACGACAGGAGGAAGCCCTTTTCAGACAAGTTTTATCGTGTGCGCTACGAACTACAATTCTGACAACTAATTTGTGCTCTAAGAGTTCTGGAATGAATTTCGTTGCAGCCGGCTTCCGATGCTATACAAGGTTACCCAGCAGCTAAGGAAGCGTTGATGTACGCCAAACACGCCTGGCCATCAGGACCATCAGTACAGCTGATTCGAACAATATATGATTCGCACTACAAAGGATGGGGTACGTTACAATGGAAACTAATACGGCGCTGCAAATAATAAATTTCGTCTGCTGAACAACCTGCTACCGTACTTATTAACTTTATTAGGCAACCTGTGAATTATTAATTAAAACAATTTTCAAGTGAACATGACACGACGCATCTAGAGCATGTGACATTGTGTTGGTGGATATACAAGCTTGCCCGGTAATTTCTGCCGGTTCAAAACAGCGAGATACTGTACTGACACCCTGCACTTGGAGAAATTTTGTACAGTATGAGCAGCACGGTACTGTAGACAGGTGGATTTAAAGCCGATTGCGTTCGGCCAATAGCCAGCAGTCTGCATGCAGTTGCAAGCCGTGTATGTGAGCAGTGAACGCAGTCGTACAACGCACGCGTGGCTGCACAGCTAAAACTTTCTCCGAGTGCAGGGTGTCAGTACAGTACACAAATTTGCGTGTTACGCCAAACGTAGTGTAGTGGCAATCGCTATAGCGCAAATTCCGCGCTAAATATGTGCTATCTGTATTCTGTACCTTTACGACAGAAATTACCGGACAAGCTTGTACAGTCGCTACATACGTTGATTACTAACTAAGCCTAACTAAGGTATTTGATTTAGGGGCGTTTCACGCAATGGAGCTAGCCTACATTTTCGGACAATGGCAGCTCTTCCCCGGTGAAAAATATGATCCTCGCCTGACAGTCAGCTATCGGAGCATGCTCAGCCAAGTGGCGCACAAAGGGTAATACTTCGGTTATAAAAACTACAAACTGTACTCGTAATGGAAATTAATCGGCAAGATAATTCAGTTTTATGATGCCGTCGTTTGCTGTCTCTTTTAGACGAATGGACGGCCCCGCTTTCCTGCAGAGCAACAGCGCTTACGGAGTTAACGAGTTGGGCCTGGATGGACAGTGGTCAGCCAGCACGTATGACCTTGCGGGAATGCTGAATTATTGGCAGGACATAGCCAATCAGCCGTGTCCGGGAGCGTTTAAATAACTGCCTGTTAAAGCGTAATTTTAAGGCAAAATCTGTGTCAAATGTTTCTTTGCGTTTGGGATTTGTATCATTTTGTACGAGTACATGCACGAGTGCTGACACAGTAAATTCGATAGTGTTTGACTTGGTGTTTCAAACGCCTTTTGGGATAACACCCTCTATTACGAGTACACTCCTCTCAGGCTCTCACAAAGGGCCATGTGAAGCATGCTTACGTCTTACAAAATAGCGAATTAACAGTTTGTGATAACTTCGACTCGCTTTTATACACTTCCTGAAATTCTTACTGCGTATTTACACTGAGTAAAGAAAGCTATGTCTTTGATCAAATATGTGCTATCTCCGGCATTCGCCGCTTAAATAGAACGTACCACAATCATAAATTTGTAATCTGCGCATCCACGATGAGCAATACTGTGCTGATGCGGTTTTGACAGCGATTATTTAGCTGCACGACATGCTATCAGAATATCACATAACTAAGATATTAAAATCCATCCCTTGTCCACTGCCTTAACATCTGCAACTTAGCGCAGCGTTTATGCGAATGCTTTAAATGGAATGTTAACCTTCACACAGGAATTAAGCAAACAAATCAACAAGCAGACTAATTATCGCGACATACAGTCTGTACTCGCGACGAAGGACTATACTCTTTTGCCAAAAAAATTTGTGTAAAAGATTCTATGCATACGAGTACCCGTTCAAAGGGGTACGAGAAACACGTGAGCTCACACATTTAATGCGTAAAAACAACAGAATTCAATTATCCCTTTTTGTGCGTACAAATACATATTTTGTGCCAATTCTAAGAGGTCGGGTTGTATTTGCAGAAGCCTTTTTTAGATTTTTTACCCTTTATTGGAACATGGGTTTCGATCCTAACCGGCCATTCTTCGTCCGCTGCGATTACACCAACATCGTATTTGACGTTTTCGATGTCAACGATCCGACCAAGCGGCACATCGTGTTTTATCAATACAACGACGGCTCTAATCAGCGCTTCACATACCGTATCAGATTGATTTGCAGGCAAAACAATGGGTAAGCCTTTTTTACTGTTTCGTGTTGTGGAAATTTGCTTCTTATTGCAATATTTGATACCTGTTGTTATTTATTTTTCCGGGATGCAAGCCAACGCGCGTCGAACCAGGGGTCAACTTACAAGTGTTCTGCTGACGGCCCATGAGGAAAAAATAGGATAAGAAATTTAGTGACAATCAGAAGTTCACCTTGATTAATGTGTAAATATGCGCTGACAGGGATAAATTTTATGTTCGATTCTGTGCTCGCAAATGGTTTTTTATGCATCGAATTATACGTGTACTAATAAAGTTGGCCAACGAAAGCTGATTGCTTGTCTTAGTGCATTAAATGTAGCAAATACATGTACTAGTGATTGATTGCTGAGAAAACCGGCAGGATTAAAGCGTTCTCACAAGGCCACCACAGCAGTTTTCATCAGCAAAGTTTTACCTGACCGTCTGTTCCGCACAGAACGAACAATAATAATTATGTAAAAAGGTCGTACGAACAAAACTACTCATTGCGTGGAAATTTACTTCTTTGCGTATTTAAATAATCATGCTTCCAACGATTTTAGCGGTATCGCTAGCGAATTGGTAGATCACACGTTACCTACACCTACAAGCATGCCGATTATCTTGGCGAATATTTTCCCTTTAATACTCTCAGTTTTTCTGATTCTGAAAGACACTAACGGTGAACCGGGAACTGCCATTTTTCCAGACAACACGCCGCTCACTGGTGAAAGTTATGCGTCCGAAAGCTATCCAGGAACGGTTGGATATGTCTACTATGGGATCCGCTACGGCATCAGCAAACGCTTCGAAGTAAGCATAGCGCATTTTGTTGGTATTTCAAAACATTCTGAGAGTTTTGGGTTTTTATCAATTTTATCGCCTACATAAACGGTCACGTCAATGTCTGCCTGCACTGTACAGTACACATGAGTTACGTTTGCAGGCATCAGTGGAAAACACGGAGTACTCTTATTTAAGAAATTCGTCTCGCTTAAAACAAGGCCACGCTTGTCCACAAGGCTTTTTGCCAGGATTTCCTTTAATTGACGATACAATTGTAGACGAAGACTGCCTGTATTTGGATATTTACACCCCGCCTACTTTGCGCAATGTGCAGGAGACCTTTCCCGTATTGGTGTGGTTCCATGGCGGAGCTTTGCAAGGTACAATGAACATCAAATATTTAAGGAGCTACGCACATACAGTGTAACCATGCTTATCACTGCACACCGGCACAAAAAATCGAAGAAATTACAACCGTTGCGCCTTATACTAGCTTTTGCTGAACAGTCCAGTCTTATTTTGGATACTTGTATGAATGGCAGTTCAGATGATTGTGACTGTCGTACTGGTACACGGAGTGTATTACACGTTTTACCGTTGCTCGAACTCGCTGATCTGCACACAGCTGCCAGACAAGCATAAATAGCTTAATTTTTTAAACACAATAACTTTTGGTTTGCAGTTGGAAGTAAGGATCGATACAATGGAAGTTATGGAACCACATTGGCGGATGGCATTCGTGCCGTCATTGTCACCGTCAACTATCGGCTGTCTGCATTTGGTACTACTGTACGTATATATTCACTATTCACTAATACCAGCACATTTTACATTCTCACCGGTTTTTTCGTCCCTCAGTTACCAATCATCTGCCCTGAGAACATCTTGTTATTCCAAATTTACGAATTACGGTACCGTTTCTTGTCTGCTCTTTAGGCTTTTTTAAGTACCGGCGACGATGCCGCGAAGTGTAATTTCGGACTTGGTGACAGTATAACAGCGCTGACATGGATCCGCAAGAACATTGGCAGATTCGCTGGACGACCAGATGCACTGACATTAGTCGGACAAAGTGACGGGGCAGCTTTTATCTCCGTGATGCTCTTGGACCCCATCCTGCGAGGTAAACGGTTTGTCCGAGTCTAACTGCGCTTGTAACTATCTTATTTAAGCAGATATGATCCAGAATGTGGTAATGCTCAGCGGTAGTATGTTAATGGACTGGGCCTACATCCGTGATCCGTTGAACAACGCTCAGCGCTTGGGTGGCGCAACTGGATGCCCCATAGACACGACAACGAACCTGGTTAACTGTTTAAAAGCTCTGCCGTTCCAGCGACTGGCACATGCTGCCCGGGCAGTCCAGCCACCCAGCCCAGTAAGCAAAATTTGTTGCGCGTTTTACCTAATTTTGTCTCCAACATAACATCAAGTTTATGCGTATATTTGATGAAGAATAAAATGCGCTATGTTGTGCCTTAAAATATAATAGTTACAAAATATATTTAACTCCGTATCTGTAATATCTCATGTTGAAAACCTACCCGAACAAAAGTCAAGCTCCATAAATGTCAAGCTTTTATCTTACATTGCTTCGACGTGGGCTCTGGTAACGGACAACGAGCATATTCATGGAACGCCGCTGCAAGCACTGTCGGCTGCGTTGAACGCATCGGCATCCAGAATTCCCCACATCGTCACAAGTTATCTCCGAGAAGATATGTCAATCATTCTTTCTGGCAAGTATAAAGTTTTACTAATACAGACACTTTGTACCAATCAAAACAAGTTGTGTACTTCTGTATTTCTTATATCCAGCTTCAAATCCCGATCTTTTCAACCCGGACAAACCACTAACCGTAAACGACATTCGCCAGGTTGTCGCCACGGAATTTCTTCCCAGAGGCGGGAGACCACTATGTGCAGTACCCAATTATGCCCTCGCGGACACCGTCATGCAGCATTACAACATTACGGAAACCGATGCACGGGAAGACAAATTATGGAAATTATTTCATGTAAGCTAACTTCTGTCAGTGGGTGCATCAGCTGTTAACGTTTTTCGATAGCTGGCCAGCGAGGCGACGCAAGGTTATCCGGCAGCGAAAGAGGCGCTCTTGTACTCCGCGGCGAAATTGGCTGGGAATTCCGTGCAGTTATTGCGCATCATTTATGATTCGCATTATCAAGGTCTAGGTTAGTAATTTTGTCCTCGTTTACAGAAGTATTTAGCCTGCATATGTACATTGTTAACTGAAACTCTTGCACACAGGCGCTTTCCATATGATGGAGCTGCCTTACTTATTCGGCCCGGCGTTGCTGCTCCCTAACCAAACATACGATCCGCGATTAAAAACAAGTCTGCAAAGCGTGTTACGCCAAGTAGCGTACACTGGGTATGTTTTTCAACTTTAGTTCTTTTCCTTCGCGTTTATGACTTGGCTACTTTAGTTAGCATAAAGAAGAATGCAATAAAAAGCTTTTAGAATATGATGTTATTAACAAAAGTGTCAATGTGAACAGGAAATTGGAAGGCACTGCGTTTTCTCCGGACACCCGATACGGATACATGGAGCTGGGGCAGTCGGCGGAATGGCGCACCGGCGATTACGACATTCTTAGCATGGCTGAGTTTTGGGATAAAGTAGCTCAGACCCCTTGTCCCAGTGGCAACTATGGAGCATATTGAAAGAAAAGGTGTACAAAGACATTTCGAAGTGGCTTGACGAATGTTTTATTCTCCGCCATTTATGTACCACAACTCTTCAACCGATGTGTTTCAAGAAGCATCGAAGAGCTGTATGATTTTGAATAGTAAAATAACTATATTCTTTCATAAAAAATACGATAATTTCTATCACATAATGCGCATACATACAAGCGATTCGGCTTTCCAAACAAAGCTCGCAAAAAAGCGTACGCTTGTGCACACCGTTTTATATACCGTAAGTACAGAGGGTTATTCAGCCAAGTGTGGTCAGCGCATTAAAAAAATTCCTATAATTCAGCTGTAGCGCAGAGTCAGATTCTAATAATTGTTTTATTATGACAAATTAGTTTTGATGCTTTTTGCAAATTTTTGTGACAATCGAGCTTAAACAGCCCGCAAGATTGGCTACTGACCTAAAGACTCCGACTCTAAACCTTTGACCAGGCAAAATTTGGCTTTCGATGATCTGGCCTTAAAAGGATCGTCTGCTTTTCAAATCTGGATGGTTTTAATTGTAAAAACGACGATCCGAATATTTTTCAGCAAAAACGATTCCATATTCTTGCGCGTTCTTGCGGTAGGACGGTTGGAAAAACGCGAAAACAGGAAGACACTCGCAGGAGCCATGCTCATTGTGCGAATTCTTACTCACGGAGCTATAGCTATCCTTTTCGTTCCTCCACAAACTAAAGTTGTAACGCAGGTCTTTCTTCACAATTTACAATGTTCATTGATCGAAAAGGACGCTCCATGATTAAGCCTGGCAGAGAGGAAGAAGTCATCCAGAACCAGAGATGTGCTCCCGGGAGCACTGCTGAAAAACAAGGATGTTGCTTCCTGATCGAAAAACTAGTAATTCCTTCTGAAAAGGATTGTTCGAAACCCTGACAGGTTTTCAATGGATTATGGCGAAAACCCAAATTTTAAATTAATTTTGAGTAAAGGGAATCCATTTCCTATAGCTGAACTGGTCAACTGTTGCCAACATGGGGGGGATAAACTTAATTTTTTCCTGGGCTACAGGATAGCGAAATCTTGGCTCGGTTGAATTCAGAATATGATTAAATGTTGTGGTTATCTGATAAAATTTTTAAAAAAGTAAAATAAGCCTGCAACGGCTAAGCAGAAATTTTCCAAAAAGTGACCACACTTGGCTGAATAACCCTCTGTACGCACAAATGAGCCAAGTACTGTACTAGTATTGTAAGTACCCTACTTGTATTCATTTTTGTGGAAAAAAAATCAGCCAAATATGAGCGACCGACGGAAAGTAGAGTTACATCGGTTGGTCAGTTGCAGGCATGACCTGACGGTCCCATGGACAAAGAGTATTGTCTTAACTTTTCGTACAAATGGTCTACAGCAGTAGTCTAGCGTCTTAGGCTCTGTAAAATCCAACACACCACTGATTGCACAACTGAAACAGCTTTTCGCCATGTCGGTGAAGACGTTTATTTATTCTAATTGACACAACTGAAAGCACGAAGCGTAGCGCCATAATACTCACAACATGTTAATAAAATGTTTTTATAGGTTTAATTGTACTGGTGGTATACTGTAAACGTTGCGTAATTTGATGATCTTAGCAGGCCATAAAGAAACTCCTACAAAGAAGTGTAACACATCGTAAGTGAGATAGATCAGTAACCCAAGTAACTGCAAGCGATTGTTCACTAGACCGTACCATACAGAATCATTTAGGCTTTGCAGTTAAAAATAAGCGTTTTACAGAGCCTTGCACGGTCTGCTGTGAACGTTTTGCGCCAAAATGTTGCATGATGCTGTAAACTAGGCACGTAAGTGTGGTAATGCAAAACGATTTATCACATGTCTCGTGCGGTATCATGTCCGTTCTAGATATGGGCGGCTTTAGAAAAATTTCTCGGTTATTATAACGTCAGTATAATCCCTGAGAAATTCCTGTGTCGATGCTTTTTATTGTGTTTGTCAAAATATTCAGCGATAAAACTTTTATTCTTTTGCTGTTATTTAAGACACAGCAGGGAAATGCCGGCGCAGTTTACCGTTTCACTGTTTTTATCTGTGTATGTAAACTGCCTATCAGCTCGACAAATCGAAGTCGTCCCAGGCGCAAGCGTTGTCGGCGAGCCGTACGTGTCGGTTAACAATCCCAAGACTGTCGGATATGTTTATTACGGCATTCGCTATGGAACTGCTCGGCGTTTCGAAGTAAAGTTGTCGAGTACATATAATTCTATTAATAATAATCAGCTTTTGTTAACTGAACCCCTTCGTTGCGCAGCATTCCAAGGAAAATCAGGATTACTCTTACTTGCGCAATGCTTCGAGGCTGCGACAAGGTCCCATTTGTCCCCAAGGACCATTGCCAGCGGCATGGGGCAGCAACGCCAATAAGACTATGAGCGAAGACTGTCTGTATCTGGATATCTACGTGCCGCCTGTAAAGTCCCAGAAAGATGTCTTCCCGGTTATGATGTGGATTTATGGCGGCGGATTTCAGCGTAAACATTTTGGCTAACTTTAAGAAAACTTGTGCGTAACCCAGCGGCTTATCATCAGTGCTATTACAGTGGGGTATAAGGACGATTACAACGCTACACAGTTGGCAGAAGAAACCCAAACTGTCGTTGTCACCATCAACTACCGGCTGTCGGTCTTCGGTAAATACGAATAAAAAACATTAGTCTTTAAACTATCTTATATGGTAAACGGGACTGAATTACACGAAAAAATTTTTAAATTATAACAAGTACAAAGTAACTAAACGGAAAACCTTTGGAACGATTGTTTAAAAACAGGTTTTTTAAGCACCGGTGACGATGCTGCCAGTGGTAATTACGGCCTTGGTGACTGCAAATTGGCTGTGCAATGGATTAAAAACCATATTGCCAAGTTCCATGGTGACCCGAAGGGCATCACGATATTTGGTGAAAGCGCTGGTGCGTTCGCCACTTCCGCCATGCTTCTCGATGCCAATGTTCGGAGTAAGTAACCGGATAATCGGTGCAATAATATGTAATACTGTTTAGCTGTTTAATTGCACGTTGCACATATTTTTGCATATCTCTGACATATATGAGTGGTTATTTCGTTGAGTGTTACAGTACCAGGTAGTGTCGTGTCTGAATGCAGCGATTACGCTATTTGGCATCCCTAGAATCCATACGGGCCTCCGTATCATTCAGCGGAAGTATTCTTATCGATTCGATTTATGTCCGCGAACCAAAGAGAGATGCTGTGGAACTTGCCGGGCAGGTTGGCTGTCCCTTCGATGCTTCAAAGTTCTTATCGACTGCTTGAAACGTCAGCCGGTGAAGAAGCTGCTCGATTCGGCAAAACTGTTTGAATTCGGCAACCCGGTGAGTGCAAGCGGCTCTGTCACACTGCAATTATGTAGGAAGGCAGAAACATATGTTACGTTTAATCTAATATTATTCTGAATACTATCCTGTCACGGAGCGTAGCATGTTTTTACTAGATTCTTTCCAATTTCATTTACTGTAATTTACAAATTTACTGACAAAATAAAAAAGCTTCTTTGCCTATTTTTTCAATTTTAATTCGGTAATAAAAAAGTGCTTCGTTTATTGGTAAACAAAATTGTAAATAATTATGCAATTGTTATCTGTATCAATTTTTGAAATATGCGTACGACGAAAAGCGTTTTTCAATGGACGGGTGGTTCGCTTGAAATAACAGAACATCGATTAATTACAATCATTTTCAGCGGATGTTTCCATACGCTTTAGTGATCGACGGCATCCATCTGAAGGACATCCCATTCCAGGCCGTCCAAGCAGCAGCAGTCGACGCATCAAAGGGTCCCGGAATTATTACGGGATATTTACACGAGGACGCTTCAATGATTTTAAGCAGTACCAAACGCGTCGTAATGACATTCCGATTGGGAATCACTTGTCTCTGATTCCTACATGTATTTGCAGTTATTCATCCAGAACTGTTCAATCCAAAAACACCTGTTAATTTCGGCCAAATCATACTCATGATCGCCAAGGAATTTCTGCCCAACGGCGGCGCGCCAAATTGCACCACACCGAACCTCGATTTGGCGAAAACAGTGGCTGATCATTACAATCTGTCCGCATCTGATGATCGATCGACAACGCTGTGGAAGTTGTATTATGTGAGACAGTATATCGAACTAAGCGCAGCTGCTTTAAAATGTTATTCAACAATTACATGTATTCCTGCAGAGGGCCTTGTTGGTCGAATCGCGGGCCAACCAGTTTAATTTTAATTATGTAAAGAAGATCAAATGGATACATCACATTATGAGCAAAATTTTGCAGCTGGCTACCGATGCACTAATGGGCTACCCGGCCGGCAAGGAAGTCCGGTTTTATGAAGCTGAACGAGCTCCTAATGTAAACGGAGCAGCGACAACCCTGTTTCGACTCAACTACAATCCGGACTGGAATAACTTAGGTGTGTTGACCTTATGTAATATTACAGTTCAAAATCATTTACAACTGATTGCTGTACAAGTGGACTTATTACTGTGCAGGTGCATTTCATACATTTGACGTCAGCAACATATTTTACCCGTCCCAACAGTTGCCACATTTGAAACCTAATAAACAGGTCATCAGTAGTATTCGCCAGATGCTGCAAGATGTCGCATATATAGGGTAGGGTTAATATATTTCGAAACACTTATTTGCCGCTAAACTTTTACCAGCGTGTTGCACAAACAGGAAAACAAATCGTTCTAACAAATATGATTGACAATAACCATTGTGGTTACTTACTGTTAGAAGAATTATTGGGTCCCGTTCAAAACAGCGGCCTCAGTTCTTCGAGCTGACCCAAGCGGGACAACTGGAAAGCAGCAGTGCCGACACCGGCGCCATGGTGGACTTTTGGGACGGCATCGTTGAAGCCCATAAGACCTACAGCGAGCAGTGCGGTAAAGCGCCCTGGCACGTCATGCCCATGGGACGCTCATCGAACGTTCAACCACGGCGTGACGGTTACGCTAGCGCGTATTAGATCGAATTATGTACCGGCATTTGCAGACGATGTATGTAAACGATTGTCTGCTAACCATTTGTTCGTATCATAAGATCTAATAAGAGTACATGACCGTTGCTATACTGCTGAACAGTAATGGGTGAGGTTTGCTACAACTAGCAATAAGATTGTGTGAACTTTGAAGAATGTTATAATAAATGAAATCGCTTAGGCAAATAAATAAGCTTCAGATTGAGAAATACAGCGCCACAAAATAATTTACTAAAAACCGCTGATTACACGTCGATTTTTGAAAATTAAAATAGCATCTAGTAAAACGCTCGTCCTTCATTGGATCTCGAGTTGGATGCAGCTCGAGATGGCGTAGAGCAAAGCGTATTCGCTACGATGGCAGTCTGCCCGTTGCTATTCGGACTGAGCGTTGCCTGCACCGAAACCGTGGTTGGCGCAAAAGGCAAAGCGTTGACATTGAAGCAGACTGTCGTCGTTTCTTGGTTGCTCTGCGTGGTCATCGATGCCGCTGTCGTGGTAAACTCAGTCGTCGGTGCCGGTGTTGGGGAGTTCGTTGAAAACGTGACGGGCGGTGCCGTCAGCATCGGTGTCGGCGGTGGCGTTACCATAGGTGTTGGCGGATTAGTTACAACGGTCACAGGTGGTAACGTACCGGCGGAAGTTGCCACCGTCGTGATTGTCGCTTTCGTGGTTGCAGTAAACTGCGTACTGGCGGTGGTAGATATGGATGTTCGGGTCGTTGGAGTCCCGATTGTTGGCGGATTCGTCGACTTACTGGTCACACTAACTGTCGTCGGTTTCGATGTCAGAGGCGTTGTTGGTGTCGAAGGCTCTGTTGTAGTCGGAGTTGATATTACGGTCGACTTCGTTGTGGGTCGGGTCGGGGTCGGCTTGGTATTCAACGCTGCAGTGGTCGCTTTCGCCGTGGTTGTCGTAGGTTTCGTTGTGGCAACGGTAGTTGTTGGCTTAGATGTTACCGGAGTCGTTGGTTTCGTGGTCGGCTTTTGCGTTGTCGTAGGTGCTACAGTTGAGGGTGATGTTGGTTTGGACGTGGTTGGTTTGGTTGTCGTGCTTGGGGTAGTCGCCTTAATTGTGGTCGGGGTTTTGGTGGTGACGGGAATGGTTGTTGCCGGTTTCGTGGTGGGTTTTGTGGTAGCAGATGTGGTTGGTTTCGCTGTTACTGGGGAAGTCTTGGTAGTCGTGACAGTGGTTTGCGGTGTTGTTGGTGTCGTCGGTGGCTTTGTTGTGGTAGGCGTGGGCTTTGCTGTTGTGGGTTTTGTGGTGGTTGGGGTCGTCATTCTCGTTGTGGGCTTGGTTGTTGTAGCCGCTGGTTTCGATGTGGTTGTAGTTGGTTTAGCGGTGGTTGGTGTCGTCGTTGCTTTTGTTGTAGCGATGGCTGTTGCTGGTCTGGTCGTCGGTTTCGTTGTAGTCGCGGCGGTTGTTGGCTTGGTTGTCGTCGGTTTTGTTGTTGTCGCGGTGGTTGTTGGCTTCGTTGTCGTCGGTTTCGTGGTCGCCTTTGTTGTGGTAGGTGTTGTCGTCATCTTTGTTGTCGTCGGTTTTCGTTAGCGTGGCGTTGTTGTTGGTCTGTCATCGGTTTCGTAGTAGTAGGTGTTGTCGTCATCTTTGTTGTCGTCGGTTTCGTAGTAGTAGGTGTTGTTGTCGGCTTCGTTGTTGTCGGTGTTGTTGTGGGCTTTGTCGTCGTTTTTGTCGTTGTCGGCTTGGTAGTCGTTGGAGTCGTTGCCGACTTGGTTGTCGTTGGCGTCGTGGTCGTCTTGGTGGTGGTTGGTGTGGTTGTCGTTTTTGTTGTTGTCGGTTTCGTTGTAGGCGGCGTCGTCGTTTGGGTGGTCGGTTTCGTCGTTGTCACCGTCGTCGTCTTGGGTGTTGTGGGGTTGGCTTAGTCGTCGTTTTGGTTGTGGTGGACGGTGTTGTCGATGTGGTTGTCGTAGTGGGCTTTGTCGTCGTTGTTTTCGTGGTGGTTGTCGGAGAGGTCTTTGTCGTGGTCGGTTTTGTTGTGGTTGTGCTTGTGCTTGTCGTTGTTGTCGTCATGTCGAAGCATTTAACTGTAACACAGACAACACCTTGCTTGGCGTGCTTGCAGCTCAGGCATCATACGCTACCTGGATCGCACTGCTTCGCGTCGCATTTTTTATTTTTATCGGATTTGTATGCCGTCATGATTTCATGGCAGTCGCCTTCCGACAGATAGTCCAGCATGGGAATACGGTACGGCGGATTCTTTACTTTGAACGCTTCTAATCCCGGTTTGGCGAACACTTCCGGTTGATTATGCGTGACCTTTCGAACGGAACCGGAATCCCGTGTTCATATGATTATACAATAATATTATGTTCCTTCTTTTATAACTGCTGGCCTTACCGAGCAATAGTCGTACTTGAATGAACTCGTCGCTGTGCTCCAGTCATATTTGTCATAAGCAAATTCCATCCCTTTAAAATTACACAAAATTGTTTAATTTGCACTGAAACAAGCAACTAATCAGCCATTTACAGAGTCTGTAGATTAATTTTAAATGCACAATAAATATGGTACTATCCACTTAAATTCATGGAATAGTTACATTTACAATGTATATCTGTACGTTCCGTATGTGCAACCGTTTTTTTTATTAAAATTACTTTTAGTTATATAGTTATTCTACTGTATGTTCAGGTATACATGCATAACACGTTTAGATACACAATAAATATTTACTGTTAATTATACAGACATGAGAGTGTCGCCATCGAAAGCGCTTTACTGACTTTGACTAACCGTCCTGTATATTATCCTTAATAATTTCGATAAAATCATCGCGATCCGGGCGCTGATGCTCCGTCCGCTGGCCGAGAACAAGAGCAAAGTATTTCAGGATGTTGTACTTGGTCCCGCCCAGACAGCCTTGTGTTCCGCGCGCCAATACCATGCGCTGTTCCTTGCCGGACATGAATTCCTTGTAAATGCCGGGAAAAGAATAGCACTGCTTCTCATCCGCTCCGTCGTCGGTCACCGGTGTGATCTTCAGCTTGAATTCTTCGAGGTCAGGAGAGACCGGCTCAAATTTTATACAGCCTTTCAAGTTGGCGGTCACGGTGTTGATGGCTCTCTCGATGTACTGTTTTTCCATGGGAGCTAAAGTAGTTTATTAATTAAAATGCGGCACTTTTTAATTTTAAGTAGCGTATTATTAAATTATTTAATTTAACATTTTAAATTTTGTATTTCCGTATTCTTTCTTGCAAGTTTCGCATATTTATTTGTACATTTATAACTATGTATCCGTTAGATTTTGATGTTTATACGCATACAGAGTATATGCCGAATGATATTGATGCCTTACTGTATTTGCTGTCGATGTAGTATTTGACGATACCGTCCGGCCATTTCTGATACTTTGGATCGGTGTCCGTGACGCGAAGGAATGGGCGTTTCTTTATCCGCTGGCGGGGTGCTCGCTTCTCCCGATAATGCGCTAAATTTTTAAATAAATAACCAAACATTAACCCCAGCAAATCAGAAACTCGATTATATGGAAAAATAATTACGCACCCGGTGCTTCGAAAACGTTATTGAAAAGCTCTAGGTTGTCGCCGCGAAATGATGCCCTGCTTTGGAAACGATCGATTCCAGAGTTTCCTACAAAAAACGTTGCCTTGCTGAAATTTGTAATCTGGGTTATTTCATCGTATTTCGCGGTAGGCACGGTTAATGCTTTATACCAGTAAAATGAACTTATGCGCATTTAAACACTTAACACTTAATTAACACTTAAACACTTAACACGCATTTAAACACTTTATTGTACGCATTTAAACACTAATTTAGTATTTTACCGATCTGCGTTGTGCATGTGGTGGTCGCCACTGGCGCTCCGGTAACGCTGGGTTGGAGTGTCGTAACCGCCGCAAATTGCACGGGTGCCGTTACCGTCGGCATTGTGTAGCAGATGGTGGTCGTGGGATCGGTGACCGATACCGTGGTGGTCACTTCCGGTGGCGCCGTCGGGAATGGCGGAAAGGTCTGCGGTGCCGGTGTAGTAATGGAAAGATTTGGGTCAAACGTTGGGAACGGCTGGAACGTTTGGAATGGTGGAAAGGTCTGCCCCGTAGGAAAGGGCTCAAAGGTAAGCGGTGCCGGTGTGGTAGCGGGAGGATTGGGGCCAAATGTGGGAAAAGGTGGGAAAGTTGGGAACGGTGGGAAGGTCTGTCCCGTAGGAAAGGGCTGAAAGGTCATAGGTGCCGGTGTGGTTGCCGGCGGATTGGGGTCAAACGTGGGGAAAAGCGGGAATGTAGGAAGCGGAGGGAAAGTGGGAAATGTAGGAAACGGCTGGAATGTCTGGAAGGGTGGAACCGGTGGAGGAGGCGGAAACGTGGGGAATGTCGGGAACGTTGGGATTGTTGGGTTGGGTGCGAATGTGGGAAAGGTGGCAGGGTTAGCCGGTGGAACTTCGGCAGCACAGTTGACTAAAATAAATGACGAAGTCAAATTAAAAACACTCTGTTTAACAGTATTTGTACGTGAATTCTGTAGATTAGCACAGCAATTCAGCAGATCAGCAGCGATAAGTATTGTTCAACGCCAATGCTACAAAAAACACAGTTTATATAATTTACGATTACTAAGTATATATCAGCTGGATTACAGAATGAACACTTAACACGTAATTTGCCGCATATACTGTACTATTTTGTTCGAATCAGCTCTGGTTTTATTTCATAGAGCATAACATGCATACAGCATAACTATGGTTTACCACACATTGTAATAAAAAAGGTGTTGATAAATTTTGTCTTCAATAAATTTAAAAAGTGTCTGGAATTCATTGTGTTCACGTACCTATTAATAATACTAATATTAGTAATAAACGTATTAATTATAGTAATTATTTAATCAGCAAAGTAACATATTTTTAAGCGTTACTCCACCACGGCCGCAAACGGCACCGATGGCCAGGAGGTAACTAAACGTAGCAAAAATTTTATTACGAATAAATTTTGCTTGCTATTCTCGATTGCCTAGTTTTTCGGTACGTACGCTTGGCACATCGTTCAGTCGGGCATCCATAGAGATCCATCAACTCTTGACAGTCGCATTCACTTAATCGCTGGAATATATCAGGCAACACCTGACGTCTGAGCAAACTTTCTTCATGTTTATTTACCGCCTACACTTACCTCCAGCTGGGGAATAAAATGCGGCGGCTGGAGCACAGTGAACGCCGGCTGTCCCGTTTGGGAATATTCGTACTCCGACGCGTGGGTAATGGAGCAGTAATCATACATGCACACCGAGAACGCCTCGGTAGTTTCGTATTTTCTATACGCGTGCTGCAGCATCGCTGTAAAAAACACGGAAACTGTTAAATCTGCTACACTGCAACATAGTAAATTAATAAATATTCTGATTTTTTCTACAGGTCTATACGCGTGCTGCAGCATCGCTGTCAAAAACACGGAAACTGTTAAATCTGCTACACTGCAACATAGTAAATTAATAAATATTCTGATTTTTTCTGGTGAAGATCAAAATTTCAAGCTTAATTTTTATTTAATTTTCTTAGTCGAACTTACGGTTAATAACTGCGCTAGGATTCAGGGCAATATACAAATCGCGATCTGGACGCTGATATTCATTACGTTTCCCCAGTACAATCGCGAATAGTTTCATGACCCGGTGAAGGCTGTTCAGGCATCCATGCTGGCCCCGCGTGATAACCAGGCGCTGTTCGACATCGCCGCGCCGGTACTGCATTTCCGCCATTCCCGGCAACGAATAGCAGTACTCGGCTAAGGAGTCACTACAATAGTGTACAACCCAGAATTACATGAAGACAATAATCGGCTCCTGGATTATGCGGCACATACTTGTCAAAATTTCTCGGTGTTATGCGCAGCTTAAACCGCGGATCATTGGGCAGTACCTCGACGAATGTGGCGCACATGTGGATGTCGGACATTACGCGCAGTAACCCGCGTCGAATTAACACCAATTCCGTATCATCTATGCAACAGGAATTTAACGCATGTTATGATCATCGAAATACTCAAACTACCCAAAATATGCATTATAAAACCCTTCAACGCAAAAATAATCATACAAAATTATAAATAAAATAAAAATAAGACTAAATATAATTACATTACTCAAATTTTACTTAGCAAATATTTGTACAACAGTTTTTATCAGATGCGTTATAAATAAAAGCACTCACTGTACGCTCCCGGCTCGATATAATAAAGCGCCGTGTTATTTGGCCACTTTTGGAATACATAATTCACGTTGACCGTTCGCAGTCCTGAATGGGTATGGCTGGAACTGTTGTGCATCCGAGCACCTATATTTATTGAAAAAAATCACTTAAAAATAGTTCTTCCAATAGTAGTTTTATAAATAAATAGTTTTACAATCAAACTAACCGTCAGCATGCCATAATGTGATCACGATGACCAATAGGACGTTCAAAATGGAATTTTCGATGGCCGCCATTCTTTCGCTCTGCTAACGTGCAAATTTTTCCCCGGATCAGTAAACTGAGATCACAAGGTGGATTTCCGTTGGATACATTTGCGAACACGAACGCTATTACGTTTAATAATCGCTGGATAATGGATTCTAGCGGCATGTCAAGTGTTTCTCACCAGACTCAGCATTGTGATTTTATAATGAATACAGTCATGCAGACACCCGACAAACGACGCGCTACCATGTAAGTCGCGTTCTTCGGTTTGCCGGTTTAAATAATTTATTAATCTTTCGCTTGGGAACACCGGAATTTTTTGACAATATTTGCCATAATTTTTCGGGGGAATTTACATAATGCTTCCTTCAGTCCCGTGAGAGACACCACAAATAACACCGGATCTAGTGTACCCTGTACGACAAACAACACCGACGCCACCTCATCCAGGAAAGAGACATCCAGCTCGGTTAGATCGTTGACCAAGTAGTAGATATCCGTCGGTACCCAGCACACCAGCACACTGATGGTCAAGCAGGTCAGCGCACTGAACGCCTCGCTATTTCTGGTGCCAGATGTTACTAGTTTAGTGCTGTGGGCGATTTTCTGGCGCTTGTGGTGGAAATACCACAACAACGGATAGGCGCAGACGACAATCGCGGTCGGAATGACGTAGAGGGTGACGATGACCACGCCGTTCCACGCCGATATGGCGGTGACATTAGTCTGCAGAAATTCACACAACTTTGTTTGCCAGAACAAAAACTACAATTTTTACAAGGTTTTACGCAGAAAGTGATGCCAGAAGAATTATGTGCAAAAAATCAGGAGCATGTTATTTCGCCGCAAAATTAAGTAAACCCCCCGAGTAATGCACAATGCGTTACACAGTAATGCCATTCCAAAAATACTATCTGTACAATGTAATTAACAGAGAGTTTGGCCTCAGTGATTTGGCCTGCAGAATTATAAACCACTCCCGGAAAAGTAAATCAATTTGCAGGATTTTCTGCGTAGCCGTTTGCCGGGAAACTTTTGACAAAATTCATCAAATTATCTGGCTTTCTATTTTATGAAATCCTTGTGGAATAAAATGGAGTTTAATAAAAGAAACTATATTGTCTCGTTCATTATAAGTATTCATCGAAAACTTTTCCAGAATTTTCGTTTAGCTGCCGAAAAAAACAGGATGCAGGTAATAAAGAACAAATTGTTACCTTTATGCATTTAACTGCAGAAAAACGTCAGAAAAGCTAAGGACATTTTACACGATCAGCGCGATTGAAAATTGTTCAAATGAGATAATCACGAACAATTAAGTACTGGTATCAGGACACCAGCGGTGTGCATATAATTATCACAAAATAAACTTACAATACACCCAAAAATGTGGACATTCGGCCGGTAACACAGTTCATGAATAATATAATACGGCAAACCCAGAGCATGTACATACGTCCACATTAGCACACAAATGAGAACGGCCATTTTGCCGGTATGATGGTGCCGATACGATACCGGGAAGATAAACGCCCACAGCCGGTTAATCGTGATCAGGACGTGACAGCACGTCAAACCACCGGAGAACACGGTGTTCAAGTATTCATACAGGGCACATAACGCCGGCGACAGGTTGGTCACCACACCGTGATCCAGACCCACCAATTCCAGGATGTTGAGAAGGCTGCCTTGAATGATGTTGGAAATTAAGAGACAGATGACGTAGACAGTAAATGGGGTACGGAGGGATCTCTGCAGGATGAAAGGGACAAAAACGGTAATATTCAGTAGGAGGTGCAGAACGGTGACAACGGTGTAGATGGTAAAGTACCATTCCGGCTGTGGAGGAACGATCTTGGTGCCGTTGATGTAGTGCGGAAAAATACTGCCATTTAATGTTGTCTCGTTATACGTGTACATGTCTTGTGGTTGATTAACTTTGTATTGAAAAAGAATTGAAAAAGTCAGTAACGCTTATTGTGGTTATTTGGTTCAGGGAAGCGAGTGATTCATTGGCAGCTGATAACAAGGATTAAGCAATACAACTGAGCACATCGGAGGTGTTTGACAAAGCAACATGTACCTATGTTTACTTTCAGTTGGGTTTTCGCGCAGCTGCTTTATAAGCAAACTTGGTCAAGCTTGACGTCTGATTAGCATGTTATTAAAATGACTAGGTGCCGCAGAGGGGCGGCTACTCGGTGTAAGTACTCCGTAGTCCGTACATATAACCCAAGGGACGGGTGAGCGCTTGCGCGCCGGTTTTGCGACTGAGTCAATTAATTTTTTCATATAATATGTAAATACTGATATGCCGGATTGCAAACCGATGCTGACGCAGTGACGCGTTTCTCATATATTTTGTGTGGGTTATTTCAGCTCAGCTAAACAATTTGAACAATGATGTGACGCCTTTTTCGTGACCTTGCTGAAGAGACGACGTTCTACCTAAGTTTCGCTAGTGTAGTACTGTATGTATAAACTGTAACTACAGCAGTAGTAAACTGGTAAGATGACTAAGAAACTGCATAATAACCGTTCTGGTCAGCGTAGAGTAGTTTCTTTAAAAAAACGTGATTTTTGTGACTATTGATATTTTAGCTTGCACAGTATCTTTAGAAATCTCATCTTTACGGGCAAAATATATCAAAAGGGAGCGTTTAGCAAAACCAGGGCACAAAAATAACTGACAAAATTTAGATAAGATTAATACGTGTAACGAAAAGAGTGCCGTTACATTTCTAGCATTACGGTTGTCGGTTTCTTATTTGCCGACCGGAAAGCGTACTCGAAGAAAGTGGGGTCCAGTTGTGGTCGATGGTCGTCCACTATAGTCGGAACTGAAAATAACAAAGTATGTTGCCATATGTAAACTTTTACACATCCAGTACTATTTCCTTGATCACACTGTCCAACCGCAATACCCGAGCCAGTGTTCTTAGTTGCATATAATTGTTGTAAATATTTATACCGCAACCCAAAACTTGCTTGCCTACCTTTGCTCGTTCTCGCAACGGTTGTCACTGGCGTCCCCGACTGCGCCGTACTGCTCCCTGATGCCGGTACAGCCTCCCGGGTCTGCCCGGTGGCCGGTACAGCTGTGGAGCTAGCTGCCACTGACGCAGTTACCGCTCGCGTAGACGGAGTTGTGGATCCACCAGAAGAGATAGAAACAGCCACGGTGCTGGATACTGCGCCGCTTACAGTGCTGCTGGCTCCTTGAGTAGTCGCACTGGTCGGCTGGGATGTGAGAACCGAAGAGGCCGCTGTTACAACCGATGTCGAAACCGCAAACGGCGTTGATGCTGACGTTTGGAGCGAAGATTGTCTTGTTGGGGTTACTGTAGAAGTGCTTAGGGCAACTGGTGTTATGGGTCCGGTCGGCAGCGGCGGAGTAGTAGTACTTCCGCCGGAACTGGCAACAGATGTGGCTGCAGATGTGGCAGTGCTCGCATTCGGCAATGCGGTCGCAACGGTGGAGGGCGTCGTAACTGAAGAGCTCGGGATGCTAATAGAGCTGGCAGAAGTTACAGAAGTAGTCGCAGTGATGGCGCTAGAAATAACGGGGGTGGACGGCGTTGAACTGGATGGCAATTGAGCCGCCGAAGTCAATCCCTGAGAACTGGTGGCAATGGTGGATGACGGTGTGGTAGAGCTGACGATACTTATAGTGCTGGCGGAGATAGCAGATGAGGTTTCGATGCTGGAGGTAAACATTTGCGCCGTGATGGTACTTGCTGTCGATGACGATGGAGCTGTGCTTCCCGTTGATGTACCCATAGTGGTTTGCGCTGTGCTGGTCATAACATTCGGAGAACTAGAGGGAATGTTTGCTGGTGTCGAAATCAACATGGCACTGGTTGGTCGAGACGTCGCCGCCGTCGAAGGTGGTTGTGTCGGGAGTTGGCTCGGGACTGTTGGCAGTGGAAGTGGCGGAGTGAACACTGGAGGAGTAATCACTGGCACAGGCCATTCTGGTCGCTGAGGTATCTCTGTGCAATTAAACCAGATTAACGACCAGAAATTCTAGAACCTTGCTGCTGCTGATTACCGGTATTCGGGCAACCGTTAACGGTCACCATCGTCTGGATGTTCCCCACGCTAATCCCAATCGACTGTCCGGGAGTGACGGTAAAGGTTATGGGAACATTCTGCACGGGTAACGCGTAACAAACTTGGATGTTCCCGTCCGCACCCGGTGCGACGTTTGTCGGTATCGTGATGGTAACGAACGGTGACGGTGGGTTTGGGGCGTTGGGAACGTTGTTATTCACAGCCGGAAGCGACGGGTTAATATTCACTGGCGCGTTATGGTTGTTGGGAGGAGTTCCTGGGTTTGGATACATTGCGATCCGGAGGGGAGAACACGGTGCCTGGTGGTGGCAGTGCAGGAGGGATGGCAGAACAGTTCACTATGAAAAGATTACCGGTAATTCAGAGCGTGTTTCAGTGAGATAACCGGGAAACGTACGAGGTACACATCGTTCCAACGGACAGTTGTACATGACGCTGAGCTCTTTGCAATCGCATTCCGAAAGCTTATTCAGCCGAGCGATGCGAAAAGGAGGATTCTTTACGCTGAAAGCACCTCCAGGGACCGTGCCGGAGAATTCTTCGATCTATAAATCTGAGGCATATTTTCCTCCGTTTTCTATCAAGATGAAATCAGTACTTACTCTGATATGCGTAACCGAGCAATAATCGTACGCACAGAACAATGACGCGTTTTGGAAGGTGTACTTGTCGAATAGCGATTTCATATCTGCGAATTCATAATCCACGAAGTCTTAAATGACCAGAAATTATTTATTTTATAACCTGTGGATACCTGGACTAATGTTGGCATCGTTAATGGTCAGCGCGTCATCACGATCTTGACGTTGGTGCTCGTAGCGTTTTCCCAGAACCATTGCTGCTCTACAACGGAAAAGCAGCAACGCTGACGAACGCTCGTTTTAAATAATTCAACTATCAAAACGTCAAATCAGTTCCACTAGTTAGTTAAAGATGTCCTTTATGTCAAACGTACAGGCGCAACAGAGTCTGGTTATCATTGACGCATCCATTGGGACCGGTGCGGATCAGCATCTCCTGCTCGTTTTTTCCTACACCGATGCGATCACGAGATGCTCCTGGCAACGTGTGGCAGCCGCGCGCGGGAAATGTTCCTCTTAGCAAATACATTTCATAATGAAGCTGTACACAGTACGTGCAGATACATTAAACGGTGAGCTTACGGAATACTCTCAGTTGCAGTAATCTTCACTTTAAATACGGGGGCAGTTGCTGGCACTTCTGAGAACACGATACAGCCGCCGAGTTCCGTCGACAGCTGAGTGAATGCATCCTTAATGCGCTTTTGTTCTTCAGGGGCTGAGAAGAAAAAGTGTTAAAAAGGTCAAAGCAAACAGCAGTGCAAGTCTAATAGTAAGCAATTTTCGGCTTACTATAGGACGGGTCAAGATAATACGGTACAGTGTTTCCGGGCCATTTTGCAAATTTTGGGTCAAAATTCAGTGCTCGTTGTGTTGGAACTGGGCTCAGGATCTCTCGTTTCTGACGCATGCCGAATGAGATACCTATCACAAAAAACTAACCTAGGTCTACAGAACAGTGATGGCGGGTTCGGGAAATAGCAAAAACTTCATAACAGGTTCGTGGAGTTGCGCCATTTTGAGTGCAAGTTTAATAGCACCAATATGTTACATAAATATAAATAAATACGGTACATTGTAATGCCTTTGCAAATTAGAATATATTTACTGCTAGCAATGCATAGCTTTAGTAATATATTTATTCATTGATAGTACGTAACTGCATCACTTACTGAATCCAACTGAAGGGTTTCCCATTCCTCCGGTACTGGCAGTCACTTGACATAAACCACCGGCCTGGCGCTGTTGCCCCATCGGCTCAATGGTAGTTGACACTGATCGCGACATCGCTCCGCTTGACGCAGATATGGTGTAGCAAACCCGATGCATTGTGGGAGAGGATTCCACGGATGTCCAGATAGACTGGGTGCGTATGGGTGTGGCTTGGCCGGGCGAGCATTGTTCCCGTGCGTCCATGGGCGGTGGCAGCATCTTCAGTCTCCCACAGTTCACTACAGAACACCAACTGGAAGCGATCTGTACAATGGCGGAGGAATCAGAGCAGCACAGACCTTACGTTTTTTACAATTTGGTGTGCAGCCGTAGAGTATTTTCAGATCCATACAGTCACATTCCTGACAACGGAGAGGAGAGTTAGAAACCGCTAAAGAAGATCAAACATAATGATTTACGCCTAAATGATCCAGCTGGGGGATGAAATAGGGCTCTTTCTTGACAATAAATCCCGCCGTTCCGTTGCTTGTGAAATCCATCGGCTGTTAAAATTCAAATGTGGTAAACAGTAGTGCCGCTATTCCGTGCAAGTCAATGTAAAGGTGTTACTGACTTAAACTTTTAAAATGTACGAGAAGAGCAATAACATTTAATTTGTTTTACTTGATTGTGCGTGACGCTGCAATAATCGTAATCGGAACAGGCTGAGAAGAATTCGTCGTCGGAATACTTCTTGTAAGCCACCCTCGAAGCTGTTGAAAACCAGAAAGTCACAATTGGGCACAACCCATACAGAAATACTACATAAAACATTTACGTACCGGCATCCAAATTTTCCTCATTGATGTGTACATACTCATCGCGATTTGGCCGCTGGTGTTCGTTGCGTTTGCCAAGTACTACAAATAACGAATATTGTGTAACTGACTGTGAATTAAAGGAAAGCTCACATAAGTTCGCTCGGGAATCGGGATTACTACCTAATACGAAATATTTCAGTAATGGACGAGGTCCTTGGCCCACGCAGCCTGCTGGTCCGGCCGTTAGCACCAGCGGCTGTTCCGTCCAGCCGGCTTTCTCAAAATTGGCCATCTTCCCCGGATAAGTCCGGCAGCGATCACTTAACGCGTGACTGCCAAAGAGCGCCACATATCATCCCGTTTTGTTCGCCAGGAACTGCGAAACACCGAGAGCGTAAAATCTTGAATATACGGCGCAAACCTACCGATCGTTGTTGTAAGGGGTTATCCTCAACTTAAACACCTCCGAAACGGGTGAGACTTCCACAAATACAACGCAGTCATCCAGACTGGACTGCACGATTTGCATGGCAGCTCGGACATCCTTTTCTTCCTCAGGTGCTGCAGTACTTTACTGTCTTTACAGGTAGTTATAGAAGAACAGAATAGCTATACTTGTACTAACAATATGTTCTCGTCTGCGAACATGCATAATTGAAAGCCTGTACATACTAAACAGCGGATCAATATAGAACGGCACTTGGTTGTTGGGCCACAGCGTCCATGGTAAGGATGGATTAACAAACCGACCGTTCACATTGACCCATTTGGCTTCCGCTGTCGAAATAATAAGAACATTGTCACCGTAAAGCATCGAGTACTTCTGCGGTACACAAATAGTTCTAAATGACAGAATATGCACCTACCTGCTGCAGCAAATGCATGTATGAGAAGCAGGACAAACAAGATCCTCGTAGTCTCCATTGGTACTTCCGACTTAATGATGCGGTGATTTGAGGATTGTTTTGGAACAATTATAAAATAAGAATGCCCGGACTACCACAAGCAGCGGCTCACATTGTTTCTGGCAAAACATTCACGTTGGCATGACGGATACAGCACTTGAACTCAGTCAGGCTACCCTATATATTTTGCGCATAAACGTTATCAAATAAAGCTGTTCTGGTGTTTATTAATTTTTTGTTATCCAAGTTGGTTATGTCGTAGCTGGCAGCAGCTGGCATCGATGCGAATCTGTAGAATCTTTATGTCAGTCATTTTGTATGAAAATCAAAATACAGTAGTTTCCCTTGTTTGTGCAGGAATAATGTTTTTGAAAGTACCCAAGATACCCAATTTAAACTATAATTTTGGATCTGAAACGTAAATATTGGCAATTCAGCCGCAATCCCTCTTGGTTCATAGTGGATCGCGCTGAAACCTTATCGATACTCGCATTATTTACATGAAATAAAACATTTTAATATAAACTATTCATGAAACCAAATAGAGAATTTTTTAAAATAAATTTAAATCCAAAGGCGAACACCAAATAACGCCAGCTTCTCGACAGTCGGCGAGAAACCTAATGTAATATTAGGCTATTTAACGATGATTTTAACAGGGAATAGGTAACTACATATTATATAAGTGCAACACCTAATGCATTTTTCATTTGCACATCTCGCAAGTCAAACACTGCAAGGTAGCGAGAAGTAACTCGCAGCCCATTATTTTTTAAAAAAGATTATTTCCGCTTGGGTTTATCGGCGGGTTTGTCTCCCGGCTTATCAGCAGGTTTATCCGCTGGCTTGTCGGACGGCTTGTCACTGGGTTTATCGGCTGGTTTGTCAGCTGGCTTCTCTCCTGGTTTATCAGCAGGTTTTTCCTCCGGTTTATCGGCTGGTTTGTCGCTTGGTTTGTCTGAAGGCTTGTCACTCGGTTTATCACTGGGCTTGTCCGCTGGCTTGTCTGCTGGTTTGTCTCCCGGCTTGTCTGACGGCTTATCTGCTGGCTTGTCACTCGGCTTATCGGCTGGTTTATCGGTCGGCTTGTCGCTTGGTTTTTCAGAAGGTTTGTCGCTAGGCTTATCTGACGGCTTATCGGCCGGTTTATCTGAAGGCTTGTCGCTTGGTTTATCGGCAGGCTTGTCATCTGCTGGTTTATCAGATGGTTTATCGGACGGCTTATCAGACGGTTTATCGGACGGTTTATCAGCCGGTTTATCGGACGGTTTATCCGCCGGCTTGTCCGACGGTTTATCGGACGGTTTATCCGCCGGCTTGTCCGACGGTTTATCGGACGGTTTATCGGACGGTTTATCCGCCGGCTTGTCCGACGGTTTATCGGACGGTTTATCCGACGGTTTATCAGCCGGTTTGTCGGAAGGCTTATCCGACGGTTTATCAGATGGCTTATCGGATGGTTTGTCAGACGGTTTATCAGATGGTTTATCAGCCGGTTTATCAGAAGGTTTATCCGATGGCTTGTCTCCCGGTTTATCAGTAGGCTTATCGGATGGTTTATCCGATGGTTTGTCTGCTGGTTTGTCTGCAGGTTTATCACCGCCGCTTCCGGCTGGCTTATCGCCGCTACCGGGCTTGGCGTCTCCTCCTGGTTTGTCCCCCGTGCTAGGTTTGTCTCCGGGCTTATCGGAAGGTTTGTCGCCTGGTTTGTCGCTTGGCTTATCCGACGGTTTATCTCCGGGTTTCTCGGATGGCTTATCCGACGGTTTGTCGCCTGGCTTATCTGCCGGCTTATCTCCAGGCTTGTCTCCGCTACCAGCTGGTTTGTCGCCAATACCGGGTTTCGCGTCTCCTCCGGGTTTGTCTCCGGTGCTGGGTTTATCTCCTCCCGGTTTATCACCGCCCGCGGGCTTGTCATCGCCACTTGGTTTGTCACCGCTGCCCGCTGGCTTATCGCCGGCGCCTGGCTTAGTATCTCCGCCCGGTTTATCACCGGTTCCAGGCTTATCTCCGGTTCCAGGCTTATCGCCGCCTGGCTTGTCTCCACCTCCGGGTTTATCCCCTCCTCCAGGTTTATCCCCTCCTGGTTTATCCCCGCCTCCCGGCTTGTCAGCACCTCCTGGTGTATCTGCTCCGCCCGGTTTTGGTCCGCCTCCTGGAGTTTCTCCACCTCCTGGTTTGCCACCCCCGCCCGGCGTGTTTGGATTTCCTGGCTGTGGCTGATTAGGATTTTGGTTACCTACAATCCAAACCGTTGAAAAATTAGAAATTCTGAAATTCGTACAAACAAGGTCGGTCATTGTACCCGGATTCGGACAGTTGCTTGTCGCGGGCAGATTAGCGGTGCCACCAATATTTCCCCCCATTCCGCCACCGCCGCCGCCACCGACCATATTCAGCACGATTTGGAGGTTAATCGCCGGAGCTGCGTTAAATGCCATCGACTGCCCTTGCGCTGGTACGCTGTAGCAAATCTTGAAGCCACCACCCTGTCCGGCTGACGACACCGTGGTCGGAATAGAAATCGTGACTTGTCCGCCGCCCTGTCCGGACTGACCGCCTGGATTCGGGCGTGGATTATTTCCCATCCCGTTGTTGATACCATTAATGCCGGATCCGATTGTTCCGCTTCCAAAGTTACCTCCGATTCCGCCTCCAGTGCTGCCACCACCAATTCCGCCCCCGATTCCGCCTCCGATGTTACCTCCACCGATCCCAACGTTACCGCCATTTCCTCCAGATTCCGGGAATGTTGATTGGCGGCGTAGGCGGCATTATTGGAGGGTTGGTTGTAACGGCACCGGTTGGGTAATGGGAGCCACCGGTGGTCCCGGGGTAAAACCGGGGTGGTGGGGTGGGTTGCGTGGGCGGGAAGAGATCGATAACCGGGCCTTGCGTAGGAGGCAGTGGGTTGACCTGTCCACCGGGTTGTCCGGGCTGTCCGCCGGGTTGCGGCTGTGGAGCAGCGCCAGGACGAGACATGCCCGCTGGCAGCGGTAATCCGGCACAGTTCACTAAGAGTCATCCGATATACTTGTGCTTATGCTGCTTGTGTTAATTCTAATACGGTATTTTACGGTTTTTTTAAGTTGAGCCTCTGCTAGCATATCCAGCGCTTTATTAATTATTATCAGTGAAACCTACATGGCTTGCACTGTATATTGCATCTGTAAAGGGCACTGAGTTCTTTGCAATCGCACTCGGAAAGTTCGCCCAGACGCGGGATGAAATACGGCGGATTGGGCACAGTGAAGGCCGGGGTGCCGGGAGCGCTGGAGAATTCGTCCATCTATACCCAACATACGCAGAATTACACGACCTTTCAATATATTTCCTGTGCAGACGTGTAATTACTTTATTATGCGTTATGGAGCAGTAGTCATACGTGGGACACGTGCTGCTGGTGGCGTTGGCTTCGGTGAATTTTGCATATGCGGCTTGATTACCTGGAGAAAAAACACAGCCGTCACCAAAAGCGGAAAGGCCAGGCAAATTACGGAATATCTTGGTTAAAACAATTACTGTAAGCGCTAGTTTGTTTCAGAAATAACTAATACAACGTTCCGAGCGACAGAATTAGCTGTTTTTCATCAAATTACCTGGTGGAATGTTGCCTTGGATCAGGTTAATATGATTATCGCGATCAGGCCGGTTGTGGATGCTGCGTAGTCCCAAAACGATAGCGGCACTACAGAATTGTACGTGCAAGAGATTATTTAATAAAAAAGGCTTCATTTAATTTAATGTGCAACATGTTTCATACGCAGATATCCTAACTTCACTAAATTTTCCTATGTAATATTATGAAAAATTTCGCAATGAATAGCAGAACACTACAATTTCATAAGCGAATGTCGGGTTCCATCAAAGCAACCGTCCTTGGAATCCTTGGATAACACCATGATCTGCTCCTTCTTTCCACTGCTAATATGTTGTGCCGAAGCACCCGGCAGGGAACTGCAGGCTTTTGATCCGAGCGGCGAAGCGCTGCAGCGATACAGTTTCAGTTAGGCCGGCTACGTTTTATGTTGACAAAACAAGGCATAGCCGATTCTCACATTTGTCCATCGCTGGGAGCTACCTTGACCTTGAACAGCGGACTATCCGCACTGGTGTTGACAAACTGAACACAGCTACCCATTTGATCCTGAACTGCTTTGAAAGCGGCATGGATCTGCGCTTGTTCCAGGGGACCTGGTGGAAACAACAAAAAATCGCCCGGTAAGTAAAAAATACGTAAAACAGTTGCAAATATGTAATCAAGGAAAAAGTCAACGATCTAAAAGAATTAAACTATCAAAAAACATACGCATAATTAAGCACAGAATAAAAATTAAAACTACTGCGCAGACGGCACAAACATCTGCAATCACCCTTACTGTAAGATGGATCGACACAGTAGGGCACCGTATTTCCCGGCCACTTATAGTACGCTTGGTCGTTGTTCATGGTTCGTTTAAACCGCTGACCGGATCCAATCGGAATGGGATCTCCTGGCTTGGCGGACACTATAATTAAATAACCCGGCAAATTTTATTTTGATTGCCTTTTCAGCTTATAAAAGTTTTGAATTTCTACGCCTACTCATTGCTCCCGGGGGCACTCCAGGGGGCCTGCCACTGTCGCCTGAACTAGTCCAGCTCCAACTGCCGGCATTTCCACCCATGTTCCCGTTGGAGCTACCCGCGTTACCGCCCATGTTACCGCCCCAGTTGCTGGTCATACCGCTACCAGCATTAGTTCCGGCACTGCCAGCGTTACCGCCCATATTTACACTCCAGCTGCTGGCCTGACCGCCGCCCATATTACTGCCAGCACCCCCGCCATTGCCGCCCGTATTGCTTCCCCAATTACTTGTCATACCACCACCAGCATTACCACCGGAACTGCCGGAGTTAACGCTCCAGCTACCGCCCATGCCGCCACCCATGCTATTTCCAGCGCCACCGGAGTTTCCGCCCATATTTCCGCCAACATTGCCACCGGCGTTACCACCAGAGTTACCAGCGTTACCGCCCATACCGCCTCCCATACCGCCCATTCCAGGCGTCATAGTCACGGAGCACTGCGCATTCGGCGGGCCGTTCACGGGAAGGGACGATCGGTGGTGCGTTGTGGGATGTATGATTGTCGTGGTACGATGTAACATCGCCGTGCTTGCATGATAACCAGTCTGACCGACATCACGGCCGCTACTCGTCGCCCAATTGTTACCAGAGCTGAACGATCCCCCGCTGCCCACCGGTCGACCACTTCCAAACATCCCACTGTTGAATGAGCCGCCTTGAATTGAATTACCCATGGATCCACCCATGCCAGTGGCACCAGTATTGCCCCATTTGCTCCCCAAGAGCTGCCGAACATTCCACCGTTCGATCCTGACATGCCTGGATTACCGCTGATTCCTCCACCGCCACCACTTCCCATATTTCCCATAGCTTGTCCTCCTCCGCCAATAGTAAAGGTGAAAGTCATACTGTTACTACCACCTCCCATTCCTCCAGAACTGCCGCCGGCTCCGCCCATACCACCACCCATACTTCCTCCCATTCCACCGCCTCCGGACATGCCTCCACCCACATTTCCACCCATTCCATTTCCTCCTAACATCCCACCTGGATTGTTTCCCATCCCCATGCCGCCCATTCCAGAACCGCCGCCAGCTCCAACTGCACTTCCTCCACCTCCAGAAATACCACCCATACCACCGCCCATGCCGCCTCCAGCACCTCCACCCATCCCGGGAGATCCACCGGCGCCGCCTCCCATTCCGGACATTCCTCCCATGCCGCCATTCATTCCTCCGGCTCCGCTGGCTCCACCCATTCCGACCATCTGGATGGTGTAGCAGACATCATTGCTCATTCCGCCCTGAGACACCGACGGCTGCATGGATCCACCTCCAGCGCCACCGCCACCCATCCCGGACATCCCGCCACCACCAGTACCACCAATGCCACCACCGGCACCACCTCCCATTCCCGGTGTACCGCCACCGGTACCACCTGGCATTCCGGGTGCACCGCCCCCACCGTTGCCACCCATTCCGCCGGCAAATGACCCACCCCCGCTGATAACACCGGGACGGCCACCACCGGCACCTGCGCCACCACCACCGCCCTCCATTCCTAGTATCTGATTCAGCAGATTCTGGAGGTCGTCATCCGCTTCTAGCCCGGCACCTACGCCGGCTGCTCCACTAGGCTGGGCCGGCTGGTTCTGGTTTGTTTGTCCAGATGAACCCGGCACCGGTACAGGTTTTTGTTGTGGCGGCATTTTTTGTGCCGCACAGTCCACTATTTATCAGAATACATTGTTTCTGAACTTAATGCCATAATTTCACGTATGATATTATTTGCCAAGGGTAACGTCGCTTACGTTTTGCGCAAACCGAGCTGTCGCCTCCATACATCGTGGTTATGTCCTTGCAGTCGCATTCCTTCAAATAAGAAAGTACATCGCAATGAAAAGACATGCATATACGAGTACATAGTGCTTGTCGCAATTGATTTTAATCAGTTATATAATTTTATATTAGGTAGTATTTTAACCTACTTATTATTCATGGTGCACAATTAATTTTGTTTTTCTAGGTCAGTACTTCAAATCACTTGAATTTTTTGGCAACTTACGCTAAGATGGGACATCTTAGGAATAAAGTACGGTGGCTGTTTGACAACAAACGCGGCAGCATCGCTTCCTTTCTGTGTGTAATCTCGCGGCTAAACAAAATAAAAAAGTAAAGCAATATTTTGTAATCAACCAGAAAACAATATGTCCCGGAATTCAGGTTACCTGGTTGTGTGTTATGCTACAATAGTCGTAATATGGGCAGGCGGAATACGCCGCTTCCGGTGGAAATGTTCGAAACGCCATACGCATGCCTGCTCAAATCACAACTTTGGCAACATTGTTGTATTAATACTGAACCAATGACAGCTGTCGTATGTATGTATATTACTCGGCAAGACGTTGTCCAAACTGATGTCCAGGAAATCGTTGCGAATGGCTTTCTGGTGCTCGTTCCGTTTCCCCACACCTGTCGCATGATGTCTTGGTTTAATATCTTAAACACCGGATGTACGCGCATAACAAAATCCGCAGTTTTTTAGGCGGCAGTGTTTACTTAATGTTAAGTATTTCATCAGAGATCGCGGTCCTTCGTGGAAACAGCCATCATCACCGTCGGTCAGGACCATAATCTGCTCGCCGGTATGGTTGGCTCGGAGCCGTCCGGGAACGGTATAGCAGCGATGCTCCACCGCGCCGCTGTAATAGTTACAATTTATTTTCTTAATACATGCCAGAAATCATCGTCAGAAGTTTCTGAATTTACGCGTCGCCTTTATTCGGAGTGATCTTTAGCTTGTAAACCGCAGCGTCCGCTGTTGTCTCCAGGAACTTCACACAGCCACCGGTGTCCTGGCTAATGCGCACCATAGCGGTTTTGATCTGCGCTCTCTGCAGCGTTGCTAAATTATAAATATTATGTAACAGAAGCGCTCTCAACGTGAATTTATTGTGGATCTTTTACTTCGTATAGTTATACTCGTATAAGAAACAAAATTAAAATACAAGAACGTGGCCCAGCTCTCAATATCCTAATCCTTTTCGTCTACATGTAGGTGCATAATTCATGTAGGTGCATGTAGGTGCATGTATACTGAGCGCGCTAACACGTAAATGATTACAAGATAGTTTGTGCGCCGTGCAGTGCAGAAAGAAAGAAAATGAAAGCAGTGCAGAAATTAATAGCGTACGTGTACGAACTTCATCCTCGATTAATATGATTTAACGGATATTGCAATAATGTGGTGTTACTAAGAAGGGGTGCAAAAACAACTCACTGTAGTCTTTATCGAGGTAGAAGTGAATGTCTCCGTTGGGCCACAATGTCCAGGGGTTTTCGGGATTTTCCATTCGTCCATTCTCCATTCGAACCCATTTCGCATGACCTTCGTCTAAACACGCAATCCTTCCATAATCTATACCGCCCTGAGCTTCTAAGAAGGTTTCAGTTTACCGATAAGAAGGAGGACGATAACGCAAAGGATACTATTCAACCGGAAGTCCATTTTGGGAAGAAACTGGCAAGCAAGCGCCAGTCCAAATTTTCAAGTACAATAAGGAAAAACATTCATGGGTGTATACTATGTAAAATGCGGCCATCTTGCACAACACAGTTGACACTGCTGTAGAAGGCGGAATTGCTGATACCAGCCAGAAAGCCTCATAAGAAAACGCTTTACGCTCGTAATTCGAATTCAGAGCAAAATGTCAAGTGGCGCATTGGATATTTATTCCGTACATTTTCTTCTAAGAATCAGTGACTGTTGACTTGGAATACATATGTATCGGGGTAATAATTTTCATTCAACATAAGTTCAAAGTATCTCTATATAAACAAAAACTGGGATGCTGATTTGTTGGCCTTAATGTGATGGATACATAGTGAATAAAACTTTATTTCGTCAGTTATCTGTGCAGTTAGTGTTATATCCAAGAATAAAGATACACAAAGTTATATGTGCCGTTAACGTTTAAGTACATTAATATCGCTCGCACATTTACGAAGTCAGCCGTATAATGTACCGGTACATACGTAAACCTGCATGCATGCCCCAGGGTTACACATATCTATATTTCACATTTCTTAATATGGGCTTTACGATATTTAATTAAGCCCATGGGCCTCTATTTCGGGGGGGGGGGGCTTCAGATTCGATAATTATGGTATGCAATATCAGCAATTATAATAAATATATAACGAATACGCAGTATGCTGTACGTTTCAGCGCTTTCCGGTACCCGTTACTTGTTTAGCAGTTGTATTTAAGCTGCTGGAAATATTTTCACTGCATTTTTCATTTGTTTAGAAATTAGGTAAGTAAATACAAAGCATCGAACTGCTAACGAAATGCTAACAACCTTCGATAACGTTTATAATGAAACAGTGGATAAGGATAAACGATGTACGCAAAAAGTACACAAAGCATTAAGGACAGGAACTACATGTACATAAAGGATAAGGCGTAATCGACTTCTCGCACTGCTGTATTATCGACAAAATACGTAATAACAAAATTAATTTAATGCATTAACCGTACATGCTACATAAACCTACATATCAATATACTGTATTGTAGTAATGCACATACGAACAGTGCTTTTCCTGTTCGTACGTGCATTACAAAATGAGTACTGGCTCACACATTGTATCTCTGTGTCGACTACAGTGCTATAAACACTATAAAGTTAATATAAATACTGCTTATAGCACTGATAATTTTCACGTTGTTTTACTACTATACTTTTAAAGCAGCTGCATCTTTTTTATCTGATATAAAACCGAAGATCAGATATTACAGTCTTACTAACAGATATTATGTGGGTACAGGGTTTCGAGACTCTAATTTTGTGATGTACATCTTGTACTTACACGTTGTCACTTTGCAAAAACGCCGGCTTATAGCACTTTACTTCGCTTCTGCTTATAACGCTTTCAAAGCTGTTACCCTATACTGCATCTTACGACCACTGAATTAATTCTTAGGAATATTATTACAAGTACTAACGAAGATGCATCTTATACCACTGAGCCTCCTAATCCTGTTGATGGTAGTGGTCGCGGAAAGCACCATCATGGGCGGCCAGTGTATGGAGTTCGTCCCGATTCTGCTGCCCAATGGAAAGAGCATCTCCGGCAATAAAAACGTCGGCCGCTGCACGTGTGAAAAAGCCCGCGAGAAGGAGATGGCGCAACAAAGTAATAGCACGTACTGTGTACAGAGCTGAAAGAATGCCATGCGCTCTGTGTTCATTTGTTACTCAAATGTTGAGCTACTTGTACATAGTATTTGCATGTTTTGTTTACAGTATGCGAACTTTTATTTGCAGTTCCCGACAAGTGGGTGCCTTCCTGCGAGAGTGACGGAAAATGGATGAAGAAACAACAAGACTGGATTGGCGCGTGGTGTGTGGATGCCAACGGCAATCAGATCAGCGAGAAAGCTCTCCGCGACGAACGCCGAAATCTTAAATGCGAATAAATAATATTGCCGACAACCACAACCCGCCTTGAAAGAAGATTTCAAAGATTTTCTTAGTTTATATATCTGGCCGTTTCACCCGGTTTAGTCTGAAGGTGTCAACTTAATACGCAATGCCTGAGCTTTGGTTGTTTTCTCCAGCTTCCGTATAAGAACAGAACATAATTTCATTCAGACGAATATATTTTTTCATTGGGTACTGTCATGTTTCTATGAAGTACGTTCTTGCGCCTTGCATGCAATCAACCTCTGACATGCAATGACCTTCTTACATAATAAAGCGTTCGCTTTCCGCGCAATGATGCGCGGCCGATAAAACATTAACAATGTGCACTGTAGTGTATACAAAAACCAAAATTTTTTGACCCACTACGCTGTACTTAAATGTTTCATGTTTTACGCACAACACGCACTGCAGTTTATTCCGATTACCGCAGCAGCAGCAGCGGCAGGGCAGGTGCTGGACGTTTTCGGTAGCAACTCGGGAACAACAATGGAAACGCTGATAATCATAGTGAAAGTCTGCAAACAACGAGCATAAATCGCTTGGGATCACTTGATCAAACGTCAAGAATATCCTACACAAACCTTAACAAGCAAGGACGAGCTAATCTCCCATATTCCCACCGGCTTTAAGGACAATCTGCCAGAATCGCTTATGCGAAGTAAAGACTTGCATTTTCTCACCGCGTCACTGCTCTCCTGCAGAACAGCAACAACGAGTAAGTGAATCCAGTAATTTATCTGCACCTAAGCGGCACACTTACCATTTCCTCGGCATTGTCCAAAAGGTCACATAGTTTGTTTTGTAGCTCTTCTTCCTATTACACAAACACAAAACCATAAAGTTCAAATATGATAAAAACCCTTTGAAGGGGTAATAAAATTGGAAATTGTGCATTAGAAATTCGAAGTTCCGTATTCACCTTTCTGTGAACCCGTATATACGGTAGCAACCCGACTACCAGAAACACGGCAGCGGCTAACGTAGCGTATAATGACGCAAAGTTCGGTCTGTCCGACAAAATATTCGCGGTTGCCATCCGGCTGACCATAATGTAGCCATCAGCCAGGAAAGCCACGGCCACAAACGCTCCAAACTGACAGTGAATCGTCTTCGACAGGCAGACCAGTTTACGGCGGAATTCCATAAGATATCGTAGTTTCACGTTAAGCTCCATTTGGTTTTGCTCGATTGCAACAATAAAGCAGTCCACACCGTGCTCTAGCAAATAACCACAAAGAACAAACAGCATCTGCAGCAGGGTTATGTACAACATCGGTACGCTTGTCATCAACTCCCAGATGATTAAGTGCAGCCACAGCGACAGCATCACACCGCGGCCATGAATATCCGCCACGCTTAGAAATGCTTCCCTCGAGTATCGCGGATGCGACCAACTTGTACAATCAATAGCAATAAAAACCACTGCGGCCACACCAACCGAAATGCAGGATTTGCGTCGAATCATCTTGGCCACGTTCCGATAGCTCACAAAACCGGAAGCGACTAGCTGTTCCAGTACGCTCAGAATGTCGGCAATCTTAACTGAGCGGAAGAATACGATAATCAAGATCGGACAACGAAGAGACATGATTAGATTACGGATGAGCTGAATTTGATCGAGAACGGTTATAGTTACCGGGGAAATTTCAGTGTACACAAGAATAAAGCATATGAAGTATGTTAAAGCTAAGCCTGCTCCCGCGGCAATCAAGAATCCTCGGATAACCCAGTGTGCACTGCATTTTGGTCGGGATAGCGGTGTAGCTAAGCCGAGGAGAGATAAGAAAGTGTGAAACAATATCCTCTGGTCGGCTTCCCATTCGGTGGAAGGCACTGCTTTGGCAACATCCCGCTCATTGTCAGACTGTGAGGAAGATTTTGCCGCTATACGGATCTTTTTTAACAGCGCACGAAATCGCTCTGGTTACCTGAAGTTAAGCTGCATACGCTGTTTCTGAGTGAGCGGTTTTTCAGTACTGTTGCTTGCTGATGTAACCGACGGTCCGATCTTTACCGTTCGTGGCACCGTGCCGAGTTCTCTCCGTGTTACGTTTATTTAGCTTGAAAATGCGCTGACACCGCTGAGGCCGACGGCTGGATGACAATGCAGATCAATGCGCATCTATCGTCAATCCGTACCAAGTTTATATATCTAATATCGCAATATCGCATGCCTTCATGATCTTGTACATAAATGATAAATCTACATTTTACGGTCGAAGTAACTGTAGCTACTCTTAAAACATAAAAAAAGCGGTATTGAATGCCTTTGGGCGAACGCCTCCTGCTTTGTGAGGCTCCGTCAGTGCCGCACAGAATTTTTTTTGCCAAGGATTTGTCCAGTGGCCCAAGTATGTATTAAAAGTACTGTATCTGTGCGTATATCGGAACCATGGCTGAAGTTAAAACTGGAAGTTAGAAAAGCTGCTAGCCGATAAAACTCATTGAGAAAAAAGCCGATAAAACTCATTGAGAAAAAATTAAAACATCATTTTTGATATCTTAGTGCGATCATCACTCGCTTACCAGTTTCGATAAGTTTTCGTTACAAGGTATAAACATTCCTACTCCTTAAACAGCCGGTTTTCAAAATCGAAATTTTGATTAAGATACTATATGACATAAAACGTCATAAAATTTAGTGTGGTACGTAAAGACGGTGGAGTAATTAAGCGGCGATCTGACGTAATCTGTAAATCTTTGCTGATGTTTTCGCCTGATATGGATGTTTTCTTTATATTGCACATACCGGTATCACAAGTTTTGAACTGCGACTGTTGCAGAGTGTGTAGCGCGTGGTATGACGCGCTGACCGATCTTTGTCGGCACGTAGCCATCGACCTGCAAAAGATTAACAGTGCGGAAGAAGATGGTCAGGAGCCAGCGCACAAGTGGGCGCGCTTGATCCACGTCCTGAAGCACAGTGTCGACCAGCGGACGTTGTCCTTGACGCTGATGGACGGCCACCTCAGTCCGGCACTGGAGGCGGTGGTCTACCGCTTCTTGTCGCTAAAACACCTCCGCCTGCCGGAAATCGGGCTGCGAAAGGTCACTTGTCAAAACCCGCTGACCGCCAACCACCGGCAACAGCGCCTGGATTGGGCCAAACTGGGATATCTTATGAAGACGTGTTGGACGCTGCGTTTGCACAAGGTCATGATAACGTCCATCTTCGATCCCATCGCCGGGCTGTGGTGCTCGCAGGAGGACGTTCGCGACGACCTGAATGTGTACCTGTGGAACGTCTGCATCGACTGTATGCAACCGGAAGCCGGCCAACTGCGGCAGTTTCTCGGCGCGGTGAACCGCATCTGCCGAGAGTTGACGCCCGCGGAACGGGAAGACATCCGTCTGGCCTGCGACGAGCTGGCCGTCGGCGCCGGCGGACATGCGTTTCGGGTGCCGTTGATGCTGAAATTGTACGCATAACGCGACCGGTGTCTAAATAAGCGAAATCTCTACTGCCGGTGTATATAATTGCAGGTTGAACCAGCGGCCGCAGTTGCTGCTGTCCCCGCTGGCCGCGCACGCCTTTCTCTACTCCTACCCGCTAATCCAGACCGTCCCTGCCCCGCCTCGGATGTCCCCGGCCGGCAGTCGGCTGGAGGCTTGTCCGCATGGCAGCCACCGTCACGCCGCTGTCCTCAGCAAGCTTTCCCGCCCGCACAACCACGCCCATTCCCGTTCGCGGCGGACCAGAGGGCGCCGACCTCCCGACCATCCCGAAGGCGTGCGGAGCAAACCTGCGCCCGCCGTCACCGCTAAACATTCCTCCCTCCCCTTTTTTCCCCTGTTGTGAAATGGACGCCACGATCGTCACCGCTGCGTTATATGTGCGTATATGTATATTTGCTGATACTAATGTACTGCAGTGTGCTTTACTATCCGGCTTGCAATATTATTTCACGCAACCGCAGTAATTTGATTCTGCTGAGGAGTTGTGCTCCGACAAAGCAGCTTATTCCTTGTTGTTTCTACTGTGCCGGAAATGATAGCATCTAGTTGATACAGTGAAAATCTGCTTGCTTAACGCCTTCAATTTGCGCCTGTAAACTAAATCAGAAGCCTTAGAATGTGAACGAAATCAGAAATGTTGCTCTCCTTGTGCGTTTTTTTATTTTTTTAAATCCTTTGATGCAGGGCCGCTAGCAAATTAGCAATAATAGCTTCAAACCATACGCTAGGTTGAAATAATGCGCGCTATGACCGTAATACAATACAAGCCAATGAGTGCTATTACAACAACCCCGAACAGCTACATAATTTCCCATGGCGCACAATTAGCTAAAATTGTACTTTCCGCGCGGTACGGGAACGCTGTTCGGCTCCCGCTGATCGTGCTGCGAAAGGTCACTTGTCAGCACCCGCTAACCGCCAGTTTACCCGCGGACTTGGGGAAACTGGGATCCTTTTTGAGGGACTGCCGCGGACACTGCACCTGCAAAAGGTCACGGTCATGTACGTCCCCAAGCCCCTTCGAAGCCATCGCCGGTCTGTGGGGCTGGCGTTCACGGACCGCCGGCGACCTGCATGTCTTCTGGAAGTGGCCTCCATCCACCGGATATACACTGCATACTGGCCACGTGCACCGGTCCAGTGCGGTCCAGTGCGGCAGCCTCTCGGCGCCATCAACCACAGCTGCAGTGTGTTGACCGCCGCATGGGAGAACATCAACCACTCCTGTGCAGTCGCACCGGCAGCCACTAGTTGCGGGTGCCGTTATTGTAGAAACTGTACGCGCCCAGCGATCTCTTAATTGCTATCAGCTGGATGGCAAAGTGAAGAGTGAACTTGCGGCAAGTAATGGTTCACTTGCAGGTTGAACGAGCGACCGCATGGATCGCTATCCCGACTGGGCGCCTATACATGCCTCTCGCTACTGGGGCTGCTTCGACAGGCCGTGCCGTCGACCCCTACCACAAACGCGGGCACCGGTACCGGTCAGCAGTTAGGCGTCAGACCTTTTCCCCTGGACCCCACAGTGACGTGATGACCACCGAGCACATCCACATCCACCGCCCCGCCGGCTCCCGCGTCCGGACTCGTCGAGCAGTTCCAAGGCGTGCAGAACACCCTCAGCTCCATCGCTGCATCGGGCAACATTGCCCTTCCTTCCAAAGGTAATATTGGCGTGTGTTGGCCGTGCATGACATCCGGATGACGGTGGAAGCAGGCCAAATGAGCAGGACGCTACCACCCAGTCAGTCGACACCGAACAGGCTATTTACAGCAAAGCGCAGCTCCAGCGGTCACCTCCCGGCGACCAGCGGGTCCAGGCATTTGTACCGCTCTACAGCATTTGCCTGCAGGTCGACATTTCTGCAGGTAGTGTATTGCAGTTCATAGTTACATGTTCACTGAGTTGATGATCTTGGAATCTTGCGATAGTTATGGCGCTTTAATTTGTTATTACTCGTACACATACAGCTACTATATTGTACTGATGGAGCGCAGAGATGGCCTGCCTCCAAAGTATCCGGACTGCGTTGTCGCGGAAAAGTCATCCCGGTACAGATTCATCCCGGATTGCGGGAATAGAACCCAGTAGTCCTTAGTCCACACAGTACTTTTTCGTCTGCTCAGTCTCCACTCTACACCAACAACATACTAAACAACTGACTTACCAGCTACCGCTAGTGACCTTTAAGTTGACTAGCTTACGCGTTACGCCACGGAGAGAATTTTATTCGGCAATACTGAAATGTTCATCATCACAACAAGCTTTAAATACGGCCGAACTGACCCAATACGGATTCTGTACACAATTAAAAATCACATTATTTTTGGCAACAACTCCTGAGCAATAAAACCCGTCTGTCTCCCCGATGCTATACACAGATTCATCACGCTGAAATTTAAATTTAAACGTGAAAAAAATAAAAAAATAAAACCTCACAGTTTCCCATCCTTCCCGTTGTTAAAAGCAGACGAAGGTGCATCTGAGGAAAGCTCAAGTGGTTAGTGGTCCGTGGTCAAGAAATACAGAGCCGTCTGGAGGAAAAGTTAACACGGTACGTAGAAGTGGTGGCAAAGAAGACGCGGACACTGCTGCGCCCGTCCTGGAAACGTCGCATCCTGTTGCTGCGTGTTCAACTTGCCGAAAAGTTGGACCAGACCGCCTGCGTCGGCAGCTGAAGAACGGTGAGCCAGGCGCTGAAGCGGGGAATGGCCACGCAGCCAACATCGCCGTTAGTCATCGCGGCCGGTTTGGCTGTGGCTGCCGCGGTCCACGTGTCGGAGGCGGTGTCGTACTGCTCCATCCACGGGCCGGCGTCGGCCTGGCCCGGCCGACGGGCCAGACCGCCGAGCGCGGACAACTGCCCATTCCACAGGACGAGGCCGAATGTCTCTCTGTCGGTGGTCAGGTTTCCTAAATCCATAAGAAAATTGATTAAAATTATACGAAATCAAACGTCATACATCACGACCAAGAGTGGGAACACCAGCGGACGTACGTCTAATATGCCATTTATTATCGTTCACGTCGAATGCTTCCACACAGTTCAAGCCAGCTGATGTGGGAAAATCCGTGTATCCACCTGCAGAACACAAGGTTTATCGTAATGCATCTGATTTTGTCAGCAGTGACTAATAACAAATTCAACCGCTATGACAAGGATTTGTATTTAATTTGAGAGACGCTGCAAACATGCAACGGCAAGTAATTTCTGCGATGACCATCTGTGACGGCATGACCACTGGAGTCGTCGCCAGCGGCGCATAAGGGCGAGCAACCAAGGCTCAGTTTCAGGCTTTCAGCTGAATACCGGCAGCCGGATCACACTCGTAGCATGGAAAGCGACGGGTTTCTTGCATCATGTACGCAGCCAACGCCGAAGGTTTTGTCTAAGTGCATTATCATACTTGATCGCACCGAAGGTCCGTCGAAGATGGACACTGGACAAGACGAAGCCGAGAGCAGAGCAGAAACCACACAAGCGCATTCGCCCTGGTGTGCAGCGCCGTCTATCAAGCACTGAATGTCAGCCACCAGGCGTTACTCAGTCAGTCAGCCCACGACTGCATCAAAGGTGGAAACCCCATGCAGGACTTGGGGCCCTCCCCGACCCCGTCGTTGAGAATTTAGTACGATGAATCTCACGCTGAGAGAAAGGCAGGACTACCATCCTACGGCTACATATGCTGCTTACTCACCCACAACATAGATCAGCCCATCGGAAGCCGCGCACACTTGGGGGCGATAACGTGCCGTCGGCATCCGCGCCAACTCTGACCACTTGTTCGGCAAAGGATCATAACGCAGGACTCGGTCAGTGGCTGCCGACCGACCACCCGGTGCGTCCACTAAACCTCCGAAAATGTACAGCTGCCCTGCATACACCAGATGTCCGCTGTCCCCTATCCGCGTCGGCTTCTCCTTTCTGGCCTCCCATCGAGACGGCTCCTCATGATGGCAATACAACCTTTCTTCTCCAATGGCATATAAATCCGTTCCACCGAAAAACAACGACATTTTCGACATGGACAGGCTGCAGGGAGCCAGAGGAACCCACTGGTCCGCGGCGGCGTGATAGCGGAACACCTCCGTTGTCAGTCCGGTCTGGCCACTACGGAAAGTGGTTATCACAATATCACCACTACTCCCAGCGTGAACGGCCGGAATAGCGCATCGTGCAGGTGGCGCAGGGCAGCGGACGCTACAGCAGTGGACACTCTGCGGTTGAAGGAAGACCAGGCGACAACAGCTGTGGACCAGCGCGACGACAACCATTTCTGCAACGTAGCAAATAGTTGTCAAGTGCTGCTGCACCCATGTATCCTGACAAAGTGCACTGAATGGAGCTGCAACAAACCGTATGAACTGCGCCGCTCGTAATTGCCACTGACGGCAGCCAACGCGGCCTCCCGTAGTTGTTGATCCAGGGGATGCCCAGACAGGCCCGCCACATAATCCGCAGAAAGGAAGCCCAGTTTCAGCTGAGCGAACAGCGCCGCCGCGTGCTGGTGGCGGCCGGATGAATGATTCAGCCAGCTCAGCACAGCATGCGCCACCTGGTCTTCGGTGGCCACGAACAGCTGCCGCGACTGAATCAGCGTACTGATCTGCAAATACATACAGATACAAGACCAGGATAACTAACAGGGACGGCAACGTGTGACAGCATCGTGGACACTTCACAACACACCTCCGCGATAGTCCCATCCAACATGAACTGGTCCGACTTGCTGATGGACAAGAAATGCTCCAGGGCAAAGGCCAGGCACTCCTCGGCCACATCCCGGCAGGACAGCTGCTGCGCGCCCCGGTAGATGGTCAACCAGTTTGAAGGCCCACGTTTTGCAGCAGGAAGGCCTTACATGCCTCCATGACAGTCTGCATTCCCACGTAGTCGGCCGCCTGCAGGAGGTACAGGGCATTACTCCCGTTCACGGTGATCTCGCCGCTGTACATGGCGCTGATCAGCCTGCAATTCGTCAGAAACACTCAGTAATTCATTCGGGCTGGGATAAAGCTGCAACTGCACTGTCGCGGCACTCACTGCTTTAGGGAATTATGGGTGACACCATCCAGTGGGATTTTGTCCTGCTTCGATTCCTGCATCGGCGACGACAGCATGCGTCGAAACAAGGCACTACGCGCCATCAGCACGATACGGTGGCAGCTAATCCACTCCGCTTTCTGCGAGTCATCCACTTTCCCACACACTGACACATCGCAGAAGCTCCAGCGACATTCTTCCAATCCCACGGCGAACTCGGAGACTGGCAATTTAACGGCGATTTCTGCGGCCGACACTGCGTACCGTGAGCGCGAGGGCCGTAAGCAAGATGGCCATGGCGCTTCTTCGCCCATTCTCCGTTCGTTGCTAGCGGGCACGAAGACGGCGGGGATTCAGTTTAACGAAGCAATCAAGACGGAAGAAAGCACTGAGAACTGAGCACGGTGAAACGTTGAGCTTCTGCCTTAGTTATTCACAGAATAAGTAAGAAATCAAATTCACCCGGACGTGGAGAGCTCGCAGCTTCACGTGTGCAGTGAGTGTGCGCCTGTGCGGTTCAGTGTGTTTGGGTTTTTCCTCATTGTGACGTCACGGTAGTTTGTCAGCCGATTGGTTGGAAAATTCTCCATTTTAAAGGCTGACCACCGCCATGTATAGTTCAGTACAGAGGTTGCCCATTTCTGCTTTTTCCATATCCCATCCATACCCCATTTTCTTACAATTTTTCCCACCCATCTCCGTTCCATAATTTTTGGATCAGACCCATTTCCTTCCATCCCCATTTCAGCGCCCCATTTTTTAAAAATAAAATTACAACGTACAACCAAAACCTTGCTTGACGCCGGCTTACGAAATACCTCGTTGGCAGTCAGCTATTCACGGAAAGCGAGAATTCAGCGCTGTTTTTGCCAAAATTTTCTCGATCCTAACGTGTAAAATATTACGACCTTCGTAAATCTTCGCGCGAAGCGCGAAGGTTTCGGGGATTTTTATGAATTTTGCCAACCAAAATAGTTGTAGAAATGTATTAATTCGTCATTTTTGCCCTACTTTCTAAATTTCCCATTTCCGCCCATTTCTTCGTTTTTCCCATCCATCTCCATCCATAAATACAGTTTCCCCATCCATACCATTTTAGTATGGAAAAATGGTAAATGGGGAAAAATGGGATCCATTCCCATAATAAAATGGAGATGGGCAACCTCTGGTTCAGTACGTGGTCTGGCGAGTGGAGTGGTGAGGGTATGCTCCAAGTGACTCGCGCTCAGATTTCAGCTTTTGCCGTTCGCCATATTATACAGCGGGAATTTGGGAGGGTTTACGCCGTAGAACAGAATTAACGGGATTCTGCCTACCGAAGAAGCTGAGCAATGCTAAATAGCGGCTACGCTATAGAAAGCGAGAAACGACGCGATTGCTAAACTTTTATAACGCAACTGATTTAGTAGTAAATCAATACTACATAAGTAGATATGACTCATCAGTTATTTAAAAATGGCGTCGGTTACGTCATAAACTGGAGTGGGGGGCTGGACTTTCCAGTATCAATTCCTGGTTGCAATTTATACCTACAGCTCCCAACTGCAGCATATGATTCAGCACAACTGAGCATATGATTACTACATATGTATACTGTATAGAAGTGCACAGGTTGTTTATATTCCTTCACCGCGTGGAGCGGCACTGCCGGTTAGACTTTATAACTATAGTTCCCAGTTCTACTTAATGAATCAGTAAGTTCGTACACTGTACACTGTATATACTGTACAATTATAGATTCAACGCAATTTGCATGGAACTTATTGGTATGCGCATTTATTCACACATCTTCAACTAGAGTTTAGTTGCGATGTTTATTGTAACTTTTCTATTGAAGTAACTATTAAAGACACAATCTGCAAAGAAAACAAACCCATTACCAGAACATAGTTTTGCTAAGATGGCTCGCATTGTGTGCAAAAAGAACTTCTGCGAGGCAGCAATTGGCTCCTGCATTGCCATCATGCTGATTCTAATAATATTGCTGGAAGCATTTTCTAAAATTAGCCATAATATTAAAACTGTTATTAACAACTGTACGGTACTGGAAATTGAAGGCCTATTCTCCGTAAACATCACCCCAGGGACGAGATTGAACCTCGGTGTCGACAATTCGACGTTTTGAGTAGGCAAGTCTGGAGCGCTTATTCATTTCCGTAGACAGAACCTCCAACTTGCGCTTATTCCGCGTTATGTTGAAGGGATAGTTAACGAATAATATCGCTTAATTCATCCTGCGGTGCAAGGCTTTCCAGTAGCAATTCTTTCAAGCTTTCCAGATTCAGTTGTTTTCTAGCCTGGCGCGTTAACGTAAATCCTTTCACTTTTATTGTTTCGTGACCAGTGTTAGTACGATTTGCTTAGCTTTTGGTTCCTATAAAGTAAAGTAATACGCATGTATAGTACTCAAGAATCATTAAATATTGGTAGTAAATGATTTACCAAGCGCCAAAAATTCTTCTATGTGCTCGTTAGGTTCCAACGATGATGACAAGTCGCCGAGGCAAGTTCCCGTTGGTGGGTCAGGCAGTTCGTCTTTGTGAATATAGAAAATGCTATCTCTAACGAACCAAAACCCGAATGTATATGGCAAATTTTTGTTGATGTATGGATATTCGCTAATAACGTCAAGCGAAAAAATTTTCTCCCCTGGTCCGCATTTGTGGTAAAGTTTTACTGCATTTGTTCGGCCGCCAGTAAAAGTGTCCGGCGGATGCAGCGGCTTCCCGACGTTGGCGAGCTCAGTTAGCTTTCGAAACTCACTGTCAGCTGCAAATCTTATGTCGTAACCGTGATCCAAAATCGATACAAGCGTGTATCCCAAAGTTTTCATTGCATCAAGCCGCAAAACAGACGCTTTCTTAACTTCTTCCATTGGTTTACCAATAAACGAGTGCATTGTGCTTTTCGTGGTACAGTCGCCGCAGCCGTGCCACATATATCCTAAAGACAGATATAATGTTTCGTTAAATGTAAAACGTCACAACTAATAAAACGTAATATCATGTGACAGACCTAAAAATTCGTAGACCGTTTTGGTTTCTGAATGAAAACCATCAACGGTCCAGTGTTCGATTCGAAATTCTCTTTCCAGTTTTGAATCGTTATCCAATTCTATCGATCGTAGCCAACGTTCTGCTTTTGCAGATGATTTTGTTCCTTGTCCTGGTGGACCGATTAAAGCAATTTGGTTCTCCTTTAGCATTTGCCCTCTCCAAAAATAGCTCGTTGTAAGGCCAGAAGCAAATGGGCACAATCCACCAGATACTTGTTGAAAAAGCATTCGAAATGTCCCACATGCTTGTTGTAGTACGAGAACGTCCTGGGAACAGTACCTGCAAAATAACTGAATATGGCGAAAATATTATAATAAATAAAAATTGGACAAACTTGATGAAGTGTGCATTAAAATCAAACTGATTGTGATGACGGCGTCGTTCCTTGCGAAGCCATTTTATGAAACGTTTGCGCTCGCATCTTTTCATGGATTGGTAACCGTAGTCATGCCGATCTAGCCAAGGGATGATCTTGTTCCAATTTTCGGGTTCATTTAGCTTGTGTGGAAAATCTCTTTTAGTTTCTTGCAAACCAAACGCCCTCGCGAAATTCTTTGGTGACGGTGGCTCGTAGTTCATGGAATCTCGAAATTTAATTTTGAGTTTGCTAAAATCCATTTGCATAATTTTACTACCACTGAAAATCAATGGGTGTGAAATAACGCCATTTTTCACTAAATAGTTTAACAGAAGATACCCCTCAAACCCCTGAAACAAAAACATATCAATCGGTTAAAAATGAGCTGCTGCTGCTGTTAATTTTGATGTTTTTTACGTTCAAATTATGCGCAATAAAAGCGTATCCCTGAAAACGTTCGCTGAAAATGAAATCCCCAAGAGCACTTGCGACGTCACCATTTATGTTTCCATCCTCAGGGAGCACAAACCTCTCATCCTTGGTGGCGATGACTGCTAGATTCACTCGGAATTCACCTGTATCATTTTGATAGGTTTCGAGGTCGAAGTAAGCAAATTTTTCATTTAGATGTTTTGCTTTAATTCGTTAATTCGTTAATTCGATGAGCTGCATACAGCAGACATGGTTTTCTTCCGGCATGTGAACAGGTCGCGCAATTTACTTCCCCACAACGATGTTGCTGATCGTAAATATCCAGTTCAATTTCCGGTTCGTTTTTGTCGTCATCGCTGTTGTTAGCATCTCATTGGGTATCTTGAGGTGCGTCGTAATTAGTCCGCATTTGAATTCTCACAAGAGAAACGAAAGATTTGCTTGTTCCACATACAAAATACTTCGAACAGATTGGACTGGTTCCTGACTCGTGCCTTTAAAATATTCTTGGCCATAAAAGTCGCGATTACTGTCCGAATAATGAAATTTTGAATCTTTTTGCATCTTGCATACCGCAGACAGACATTGGTAACATTTATACTCACACCGGTGGTCTTCTCGATGATTGTAGCCTTTCATGCAACGGTAGCAGTAGTAGTGATGCCCAAAGTGGGCAGGCAAAGATGTCAGAACATCAAAATGCCGGTCATGATGAAGCAAAATAAGCTGCTTCTTAGCATACGCACCATAGTAGACAACTGAGTTTCCATCATCGCCAGATACTTCAATAATCTGATAAATCGGCAAAACTTCTTCAAACCGAGGAATGTCTTCCAAGCTGTATTCTCTATTTGGCAACCGGGCGGCTCGCAGCAATTCTTTGGTTTTTGCATCCTGCAGTTTCTTGGTTTGGTAGAGCTTTGTATAAAATTCTTTATCGCCATCCGCATGCGGTTTAGCGACCACAATTGCTCTAGCCATACATAAACTGTCCGAGTTTCGAATCTGAGTGACGCACCGTTTTCTGTCCAAAATTTGCCGCAACAACCGGGAGACGTTTTTTCTGCATGAGCCAATTGGTGTATCTGTATACTGCAATGACAGCTTAAAAGATTCGTCCAATGAAAACGCTTGGTTCAAATTCAAAATTCTTTTGATTGTTGTCATCCATCGCTCGATAGTCAGTTGATCGCGTTGAATAGGTGGCATCCAAGTTGAGTACTGCAATGCGGCCTGGTATACGCGGATTCTCACCAAGTTGTGCGCAGAAATTTTGGAAATCACCGTTTCGAGAACATATTTCAACAACAGAGATCACCGTTTCGAGAATATATTTCAACAACAGAGTTACGGTCTTCACTGCGTACTTGAACGTCAAATTTACAAAACCGTTTATCTGACACTTATAAGCCTCAAATAAAACTGAAAACTTTTTCCAATATTTGGCTCCGGTTTTTTCCAACTCATAATGTTCTTTAATATCATACAAACCTGGATCAAGCTCTTCTTAATTACTGCACATGTGCACCAGCCGGGGCTGCATAATAATTATGATCAAGAAAGCGCGTAGTTATGATTAAAAAGAGCACTATCTGCAAATTCGGTTTCCGCGTCGGTCTCAAGGGCAGCTAACGGTGCTGACGGATCAGGAATTCGTGCCATGGTGAAGAAAAAATCTGAGAGCAGCACTTTGTTATTCGAACAAATGCAGCATCATATAAGCAGCTTATTCGTATGTGGAAGCAAAATTCCGTACAACATTTTATAGTTACAACGGCCAACAAAATCTGATGACTCATTCGGTAACACTTCGTGGGTGTGATAATATTTGCAACGCGTTTTTCTTAGGCGGAATCAACGTTCGAGGGTAACACAGCCCCGCAGCGGATGCAACATCTGTTTTCTTGGTTATCTGCAATAAAATAAACCCCTTCGAAATCTTTGTAAAAAAGCGAATTATGTTAGCGCATACCCCAGTAGGAATTCTGATCAGGTCTTGATTTGCGGCAGTGTCGTTGGCGTCGATGGTGAGGAGCTCTGTCTTCAGGAATCGGCATACGGCAAAGCTGGCATTTCGTCCGACTTTTTAGATAGTTGTCCAGCATCCAGTTATAGTAAGCTTGAGCGTTGTTAGGACTGTAGCACTTGTCGTTACTTAAAGCAGCAAAACGCGGACAGCCAAGTGTATCAAGATTAATGACATCCGATTTTAGTAGTTGTTGAAGAATGAGACGATTTTGTCCCTTTTTTGCATAGAAAACAACATCGGCAGGATCGCTAACATAGCGGACATTATTTTTAAACGCTCGACCTAACTGCTCTTCTAACTCTGAGAAAGCTTTACCGAACAGAGCATCAGTATCCAAAGAAAAAATGCCTTATTTATTAACAATGTAATTGTTTGGTGCTAGCGCAAATGTGGTATAATAAAGGCAATAAAATGCGACAGAATTTATTGCAAGTGACGTAATAATTGGCTTCCCATTAAGCGTATACCACTTAATGTCTACAAAAATATGGTAAACCATTCTCTGACCAGAACAAAACCAGGATTCGCCAATTTTCGCTGCGTAATAAGATGAAAAACCTATTGTATCTGTAAGTTACCCACTGACAAAGTATTTTATTTGCATCAAAACGGATGCAGCGCAACGTCACGCTGGGGTAACGAAATACTTTGGTGGACAGCAAATTATTTATACTATTATACAAACAGTACGTAAAAAAGCGGGCGTTGATGACGTGACTTTATTGCAATAACTGACGGAAAACAGACTGTATAAGCAGAGAGTTATCACGGACTACAGTTTTCAAATTGAAATAATAAATACCATAAGCGCAAACCATTCGATCATTCGAAGTTTTCCTATTGGTGAATTAATGAATAAGAGAAGTGAATGATTCGCCGGAGCATCGTTTAAGAATAAAAAAGCAGCAGTACCGTCCGCAAACGGTACTCCATTCCATTTGTAAGCGATGCGCTTGCGAAATAATTATGCCACGTTCATGCAAAAATTTTCAATGTGGCGGCCGTAGTAATGCGGTTCTTGTCCAAAAGAGTCTATATTCCAGCTGTCCCGGTATAGCCTGGTAGAACGCCAGGCAATGTGAGCCAGGTTTCGCAGCTTCGTGAATATTGACAACGCATTACCATGGCAGCTTGGCTGGCAGCGACGACGGTAACATGTGCGCAGCAAAAACTCCAATCAAAACGTCTCGCGCCACGGCACTTGAACGTAACACATGGCTAATTTCAGCGGAGTCCATTGCAGTGCCAGTCCACATATCACATCAAATTTAAAAATGCTTTTTTGATTTTGTCCTGTAAACAACGGACGACCGAGAGCGCGAAGCGCTCCGGCCGCCCATTGTTTACCACATCCGTCACGTTTAGCTTCAGCGTCATCAGGGGCCGACGGCGTGCCCATCCCCGCTTGCGACCCTGGAGCGTACCGCTCAAGCAACAACAGTTTTGTGCTAAATCTTACACGCACTTACGTTTTGTTTTTATGAAGTAAAATCCGCATTCAACTGGCGATGGGAATTAATTTCAATGATATTATCCCACACCACCATCGTTATCGCCATAATTAGTTCAGTTAATTGGGCGGCAAACTGCAGACAGTTCGACAGATTTCCCTGGCGCACGGTGCTCATTGGCCCCGGCCAGTCCGTTAAAGCGTCAGGTCGAATCCCCAAATAGCAAAGCCTTCCGCAAATGCTCTACGGTCAAATGGCAGCGCCCCGTCCGGTGCGTGCAAGCGGCCAAGCGCTTCCAACAGACCGTCATATGATTGTAAATAATCACCCGTGGCGAAATTTGGTCGGTAGGCTTGAGCAGGATACGATTGTCGCTCGACTTCGACACTACATAGTTGAGGTTGAAATGTTCTAAGTTAACGAATTACCTCGGCGCAGCCCATGAAAGCTCGAGCTCTTCACAAATCTCACAAAAACACATTCCTGCTCCAATATGTAAATTGGCCAACACCGTACTCTGAATGGTGCCAATGTCATTGACGCGCATACATATTTACCTCTACCGAGCTGTGTATGTACCTCTACCGAGCTGAATATCGAATGCGCTATCAGGTTGACTGGTGCAACCAGATCCGTGGTTCAACACGCGTGGCCCCCCGAGTCCTGCGATTTGCTTTTTGATTGCAGTATCCATTTCTAGTGTAATTTCTGGTAGCACTAGCAACGCTGACGTTGATGGTGGGATGTAAAAAGAAATTTCTTCCTAATTAATTTCTTCTCTTTGGCCTGAGGTCGGTAGCATGCGTTCTTCTGTCCGCACAAAATCCGCAAGAGTGGCTGGAACGGAAAATAAATCCGACTCAACCTGCATAGCTGGTACGCTTCCTTCCGAAATATAAGCCATTTTAAAATGCGTCCTCTAATTCTCTCGGGGGAATCCGTTTAAGCCGTTTCAATCGTATGGAATGTCTCTTAAACTTCTTCGTCTTCTTGTGCTGCTGCTTAAGCCGTTTTATGCCTCCTTGCTGTTGAGGTTGCGATGTGAGTGTTTCCGAAATTTTTTCTCCTACTTTCTTGGACGACTCATTAAGAACTGTTGTTGCGCGTCGCGTAGGTGAGGCCTTGCTGCTTCCATAGCTGCTCTAGCATGGGGCGCGGCAGCTTTAATAACCGGAGCCGCAAAATGCGCTAATTTACTGAGCATTGCGCGTAGAAAATCGGGCAGCATAAAAGCACTACCATTCTGCATTAAAATTCCGCGATACCGTGTCAAGACGGTTCCATAGCCGTGCTGGCTACCGGCACCCGTGGCGGTCCCAGCAAATAAATTCGGATAGAACGATGGTGACGGTTCAAAGAGGATAACGGGAATTTTTTAGCGATAGTAATACTGAACGGGCCGGAAGTGCAGCTTTACCATTGACTTTCCAGTCTGAAAAATTGCCGGTTCCCCCATATCAGTTGCAATGTTGATGTCGATTGTGTCAGTCGTTAGTATAAAACAGGTAGATAATGTGGATCCCCGAACATTTCCGAAACAATTTCGAAGCGCGGAACACTTGCTTTAATAGGGAAAGCCCGCAAAATCTGCATAGTTTCATCGCCCACAATACGTAGTCACAATTGTTGCAGTACTGATATACCGGATATATGTATGTGTGTGTGTATTACGTACAACACGGACACATGAACTGCCGGTACTTTATTCAAGAGATGTTAGGAGATGTTAAGGCTCTCCCTGAGGAGCGCTGCGCAGACCGCTTCCTTTATATATGCACTGTTGCGTAAGCATTCACCAAGAGTTAACATATTTATGAATCATTATACATACACAACATGACAGTACACAAAAATTAACTGGTTCCCAATGTGCGTATTCACGAGTTTATCGGCGGCCAGTATTATTGACGTCTCCAGGAGCTGCAGCTCTGCCAGGGCCTTCAACTGATCCGACAGTGTTGTACTTGCAGACGCAAAATTTGTTTTTTCCATCAAAAAAGGTTCATACTGTTCGGAATGGGCTGCAGAAAATCGTCGTTCTTTGAATCCCAGCATACGTGATAGATGCAAGGAGAAGGGAGGAAAATCCAGAAAAATCCGCACGCTAGGAAACTTTACTTTGAGTTTGGGTTGCGTTTTTAATAGTTTGAGTTGAAAAGCCTCTTTTCCACTGACGAATCGCGAAATGACTTTAACCGCGGTACTCTACCGTTAATAAAATCAATGATGCCACTTTTCTCATAGCTACCTGCAGGTACTGTAATTGTGTCGCGCTCCATAACAAAAACATCGATGCTGTCCATGGATGTAATTTGGTCTACGTGCAATGTTTGGGGTTAGGTAAATTATACACTGAATAAGGATACTGTATTTCCACCAATGCAGTTTCCCATTGTCCCGGTAGGGATAAAACGCTTTTTAGCTTAGTTGTCCATTCAGCTGCATTATTCTTGGGAAACTGCTGCATACAGGCATCCGACGGAAGCGTAACATAAAAGCTATTATGAGCCATTTCTGACACGACTGAGTTCGGCTTCGTAATATTTCCCGCGAATTAAGTCCCCGTCTTCATCCACTAATACGTAAAGTGGCTCTGGCGGTTGTGGTAACACTTGGTGTATTTTGAGAATTTCCTCCTTAAATGTTGACTCGTACCCTTTGTCAAAAAGTGTTTTGTCGATGGCTCCTCGTATTGTGTCACCGATGCTGTATTTTGGCTTTTTCCGTTTTCCCAATAATAATTTTGCATATAAGCGATTGAATATTTGCAGAGAATTGGACTGGTTAACCTCATTAGGTGGCTCTTTATGCGAAGAACGGAGAGGCGTTGTTGTAACTCTTAACCAAATCACTCAAAACGTCCCAGTACACTTTAGACTATCGGCGTCGAAATAATTGCCATACACGTTTCTTGAGATTACGTATGCCATTCTCAGCTAAGGATGCTTTGATTGCTTTATTTTCAGAAGAGAACAGGAAAACCTTTTGGCCTCAAAAATTCTTTACCTCCTTATTGTAAAATTCAAGACCTTTGTCGGTCTGCAATTTAATAGGAACGCCAAAGTTCTGCAAAGACCTTGTCAGAGACCGCTCACTCGAGGCGGTAGACACCTCTTGTGGCTTGCTCTGTCGCCCGCCCGCACGTGGCCACGCCATTCGTGGCGCGCTATTACGCTGCTTACTCAGCGTTCACTCTGTCTCGCTGGCCAATCAACGCATCGCAGCACTCTTGGGGCGTAGCCCAGCGCCTACGGGCGATTCCATGCTTTGTGGCATCAGCTGTTGCATACCTGCAGCACGCTGAATCAATTATCACGATTCTCACGAGCGCGCTTGCAGCTACTTTTTCCACAGCTTTTTCCCTATCGGGTTTTCTGTTGGTTTTTGTTGTTGCTTTATTGTTACACAATAAAGGGATATTTGCCCCATTTTCATCCTGCTTCTGTGTCATATCTGACATGGTAGCATTATCGCTCGGTTTTCCTTCCTGCGAGACCTCTGATTCCCAGTGAAGGCATTTTCGGTCGAACTGCGCTGATTGCCTAAAAGTAGGCCAGCAAACCGCGACCATCACCTTTCCTGCATCACACAGGTTTCACTGTAAACCTGCAGCGCAACGGATTACTTCTACGGGTCGGGCTTATAAGTAAGCCCCCCGCAGCATGGCTCCCAGCGCAAAAACTGCGTTTGGTACGATCCTGATTCCAATTGACGCCCTATCGGGTGCGCTGCGGCCCTCACGGTAGAAGAGGGTGAAGTGGAACGACGGTGCATCAGTTTGGCACGATCAACCGCCGGTAAGACCTGCTGTGGCGTGCTAGGTTTTCCGTAGAACTTTCAAAAATTTGGAGGTTTTCGCGTAGAACCTAACTTTGAAATTTAATAACTTTCGAACCTTCAGTCCGATTCGCATAGAAATTGCTTTTTCGGATTCCTTGAGAAACTCTGCACTAGAAAAGTGTAACAGAACGCTGGCAAAATTTTTCCCTAATTTTTGGTGAATTTTCGGCGAAAAACAACCGCCATTTTGTGCAGCCAGAATTTTCGCGAAAAAAACGCGTGACGTCAGCGTGGTGACTTTCCATAAAAATTTGACCAATCAGAACACGTGGGAAACTTCCCCGTGTTATAAGACTCGTAGTGAGTCATATTGTTTTTTAAATTTTGCTCACGGCACGCTACTCGTGACGTAGAGCTAATTGCAAAACAAATTCGTACGTGACGTCACACTGGTCAGTAACGTAACATAGGGCCATAGGAAGCTAACGCTAAACCTGAGCTCTAGCGTACCTGATCAGCACCGACCCGCGATCCAGATCCAACCTACCGTTCCGGTCCAGACCAAAGACCAAAGAAACTTCTAAGTCCCAGTACCATGGGCCAAACTCACAGCGCCTTGGCCAAGGTGATGCCATACACCAGCCATGAGCAACTCCAACGGAGATTACTCAGTCCTTTGGGCGGGCGCCAGCCAAATGAATACACCAGGCCTCTCGGGAAGAACTACGCAACGCGTGAGCCAATGGGACCCTACGGGTTCCGTAACGCAAAGCAAAACAGTTCTAACCCCGAAGAGCCAAACTCGGCCGGCTCTACGAGTTCGGCCGAGGCCAGAGCCAGGCGGGACAACCAAATTCTGCCGGCCGACCTGGAAACCAGTGACGAAAGTCTGGACGCCACCCTGGACGACACATTCCTGGAAGCGTTCCGAAGGGTTGCTTGAGGCCAACCAGCCTCAAGACAGCCAACCTGGCGCCGACAAGCCGGGCCAACAGTGTCCCTCGGGACTTGGCGCAACAACCGGCCATACCTGGTCTCGGGCCAAGTCCAACCTGAGGCGCCAACGGCAGCCACAGGTGAGGACAAGACACGCACTAGTGGAACCGGTGCCGATAACTTGGCCCGGGCCAACCTTGACGTCCAGGATCTGACAGCAAGTCCAACCCTACCGGGCTCGGACCAGATCCAACCTGAGGCACCAACGGTGGCCAATGGTGGACTCAAGGCAAAGGGCCAAGCCAAAAAGGCTGGTCCAAAGGCACATGACCAGGCCCAACAGCCCGTGAGTCAGTCGCCAATCATGTTTGATGTCGATGGCTCAACCTACGCAATGCCAGCGCCAACCAATGACGTCATCGGCGCGTCTGGCCAGTCCAAACCGGACTCGGAGCCAATTGTGGACCTGACCCAACTTAACAGGGCCACATCCAGGTTGGACTTGAACCAGCCCACCAGGGACACGAGCCGTACCAAATCCAGCCCACTATAGCTGATCCAGGCAGCCCGGCCCGTGGAGATCGAAGAAGTCGACCAACTCCAGACCAAAATACGGGACCTGACCAAACAGCTGGGGGCTATGTCCGAAGCCGCCTTGGCGTCCGAACGGCTGATGCAGGACGAGATCCACAAATACAAGGATCTCGCATCCCAAGCAGAGTCATTGCTCACCTCAATGAGGATTGAGCTGACCCAAGCCAAGGACGACCTGAAAGCGGCCCGGACCGCAATTGACGATACTGATTCAGAGGCGGACCGCCTCCTGAATGAAAATGAGCGTCTTACCGACGACATGTCCAACCTGCAGGACGAAATCAACCGCCTGCGGAATGGATACAACCTGCTGTATGAGAGCCACCAAAACCTCATGCAGACGATCCAACAAGGAGGACTGTTGAGCCAAACGGTTCAACAGAAGGAGGCACAGAACGTGCAACTCCAGCAACAGATCGTTGCCTTCCAGAGCCAGCTCAAGACCGAATCAACCATTCGGGTTTAACTTGAGCAAAATAGCGCCATTGGACATCAAAACTTTGTCCAACTGGAGCAGGCCTTCGTCCAAGCCAAACAGGTGATCCAGGGCCAACATGACCGGATCATCACCTTGGAGGCCAACAACGCCGGCCTGGTCAAAGACTACCAGGCGGCCACCCAACGTATAACCGAACTCAACGAGGACCTGGAAAGGCTAAGCACGGAGAACGCCTGCTTAGACGCGGAGAAATCACATCTCGAAAACTTACATTCCGAGTTGTCCGCCGAACCACCGTCGTACCATACCTTTCCGGACTCGGATACACATCGTCGACCTGACAAAGTCGACGAGGCTTTGCGGCAGGGCCAACGCTTCTACCGTGAGCCAGTGTATCACCAGCAAAACTACCACGTTAATATGGCTGTGGAAGGACCATCATTTGGACATCCCCCAACGGGGCCAACCATACCTACGCCTCCCAGCCCGGTGAACCAGGGATCATCCACAGCGACAGTAACGCTGCCGCCACCACCAATCCCGGTCACCACATCAGCCACTATTGGTCCAACGACAATAGTGACGCCCGCAACGCAGACCCAAACGTCTACTTCAAGCGGGCCACACTTTGACCCAAGCCAGGCAACACCCAGTCACAGCTACTTCGGGTCAAGGCCACTATACCCGTCCTTATTCCCGAACATGGACTTCAGTTTTAGTCCTCATCCGGCCACAAGCCAGGCTCACACAACCGGCATGGATCTAAACCGGACCAGCCTTCCGAGCCCAATGTTCGGGTCACCGGCCATACAAGGACAGATGGGAGGCCAAAGTGGTACACCAACGGTGCAACAACCACTAGTAGGCCAACTAAGCCTATTCGGCCCTCCTATCTCGGCGGCAGCCCAAACGGGCCAAGCCCAACCGCAGACGGGCCAGAATGTGCCCCCGGGCCAAAACATGCCCCAACCACCAGGCGCACCGCCAACAGCGGCAACGCCACCAGGACCTGCAGCCCAACCAGCCCTGGGCCAGAACGCGCCCATGCTGGTCCAACTCCCGAACAGAGCGTACGGATGGATGGCGTCCAACTGGGCTATCAAGATCGTACCGGGTCAGCCAGTGTTGGCTCAACCCCAGCAGGGGCCGCTGACACCACTGCAACAGCCAACACCTGCACCGTTCCCACGGGCCAGCCCACCTCTCACAACCAGAGAGACCATTAAGGAAATGGCCCAGGAAATGGGAAAAGATAACGCAAAAACCCAAGTCCGCACCGCATTGCCAAAATTCGACGGCAACAAAACGATGGTGAAAGGATGGCTCGCACAGGTCCGACGGATCTGCAAACAATCGTCCGACTTGAACAAGCCGGACCCCGACTTGAACAAGCCGGACCCCGACTTCATGAGCCGACTTTATATGGCCCTATCGGACTCTGTAAAGAAATGGTACACTGGCCAAGCCAACCGTGAAGACGAAGATGGCTGGACAGTGGAAGAGTGGCTCCAAAAATTTGCCACTCGATACGGCGACGAAAATCAGCAGGCCACTGCCCTGGGCGGAATCACACACCGTCGTTACCAACACGGGTTCAAAACGCCAGGGCAGTACTACGACGCCATGCTGACTCTCCAGACACGTGCCGGCCTGGACGACACAATGACCATTCACTTCTTGAGAGAGAATGTGAAAGAGCCAGCGCTGCGCCGTGCGCTGGACATCCGGATACCCAAGACACCGACCGAATTTCGGGACTAGGTCCGGCAATATACGATAGGGAAGCCGGAATACGAAGGAAAGGCGGGCCACGGATACCCAACCATCCGATCGGCCACACAAACGCCACCGGCCCCATACCGCCCTCCACAAACGCTGAAGCCAACCCAGGTTGAAGCAACATGGGCGGCAATTGCTGCTCTCAACTTGGCATCCTCACAACGGGAGACCACACCGCCCAACGGCGGTGGTGCCGGCTATGGCCAGGCCCGGAACCAGGGCAACTTTGGCTATAGCCAGGGCAACGGCAGTGGAGGGCCAAAAGGCAATTTCTCCAAGGGCCAAAACGCCAGCTTTAGCGGAAGGCAAGGCGGCAATAGCGGCTCCGGAGGAAAGAACCGAGGCCAAGGGGGCGGCGAGGTCCAGACTGGTCAACGCCAAACGTTGAGCCCCGAAGAGGCCCGTAAACAAGAGGACATGTACATCGATCGAATCCAGCGCATGTTCGAGCGATGGTCCAAGGATGGAACCATCACCTGCAGCCACTGCCTGTGGGGAAACCACGCAACCGACGGCTGTGGCTACGCAAACAGGCTTACGCCGAAAATCCTAACCGGAAGTGGTACTTGGATTGGCGGGGCCGCTACACAAAGAACTACCCTACCGGGTCAGCCAACCCTAACCGCTTCGGCTTAGTGCCACCCAAACAACCCCGACCACAACGTGGTAACGGAGAGAGTGGCAGCCGAAGACAGTCCACCGGCTCAGGAAATGGGTCGGGTGGCGGGAATCGCCAGAACGGCGCAAAGCGCGGATACCAGACGCCGGCCAACGAGAGGTCAGCGTTACCGCCCCTGCCGGACCAGCTGGTGAAGCCAACCAACGGCGGTGGCTCTAACCGAGCCAGCCGAACCACGGGAAACGCCTAAGGTCGGGGAGTATCGGCAACTCACCCGTCTTACGACCGGAACCTAAACCGCCGGACATAACCTCTAACCCGTACATTGCTAAACTAATCCCAACTGCTAGAAGTGCAGTGGATCCCAAACCGGCCGCTCAACAGCAGACCGGCGGATCCTAGTTTAGCGCTTAACCAGCGACTAAGCCACATGGCCCTAGAAGTGTGGCCATGGCCGGAACCCGTAGAAGTCACGCCTGGACCGTCTGGCTCTAGAAGTGAGACCAGGCCGACAGTCGTCCAGCTGGCGACCAAGTCAATTTACGGAGCCTCAGTCAACCCTCAGGCCAACCGTTCACGTGGCAAAGCGAGACGTCGCACCACGAACATGACGTATCGGGAGGATGGTCCGTTAAAAGTACGGACAGCGAGGTCGGGTCACTAGAAGAGTGGACAGCCGAACCTCTTGAGTCCCCGCACCTGCTGGCCCCAGACCGGTGGACGACCCCTCGGCACCACACCAACGGTGCGTACCATCAATAATTCGCGGACCTTCCTGAATACCAAAAGTATGTTTTCGACCCTACGGGTAGCGGAAACATCACCGCAGGAAGAGTCCGTCCAACAGGATCTTTCAGCACCAAAGTATGCTCCTGATGATCCAGGACCAGTGTCGCTAATCGCCATTGTACCGGTGATGCGGGAAGTGACAGTTGGTCTCGACGAAAATCGTAAACCGAAAACTGTTAGAGCATGGACACACAAAGTCCAAACTGGACCAGTCCACACGCTCGCTATGCTGAACACTGGAGCGGAGACATCCCTCATCAGCCAGCAGTTTTGCACCGCCAATGGTATCAAAACGGAGCCATTAGGACGGAACACCAAAATCCTTGGTGTTGGCGGACAAACCGCCTTTGTGGCCTCCCACTGCTGCACCGTACCGGTGACATTGCAGGGATACAAGAGCCACCACACGTTCTTCGTCCAACCGACGTTAACGGACGTGCATGTATTACTTGGCTGTGACTATCTCCACTCCAAGCTTACGTTTATCCTGAAGCCAAACGAAGAAATCGTTTGGGACGCGGTAAAGTCTATCCCGATACCAGAGGCACCGGGACCCGATGATGAAGTGAGAGTCAATCGGCTTGATCACCCGAAAAGTTCTCCTTCTACCTGCTGGGAATGCCTGGACACCATTGAAAGCCTCATATGGGAGCTGCGCGTCCACAATGCAATCGAACGCTACATGACTCAATTCCGTGCCGGCACACTTAAGCCGAATCACGGGATAGTAAAGACTATCCCGATACCAGGGGCACCGGGCCAACGGCCGGTGCCTGATAGAGAAATTAAGGAGAAGCTGGTTCAGCGATACAAAACCTGGTTCACGGGGATCAGAAATTTCCTCGAATACCGCGCTACCCAGCTCCTTGCCCTAGAAGAGGGCTGGCTACAACAAAAAGGCGCACCACTAACGTGGCCGCAGATAGCCGAACATATGGACCATTCGACCAAGAATTGGACGACTTGGTCCAAGAAGGAGCTTTATGGGAGGAAGAACGCCTAGGCCTAGTGTGGGAATACATGGAGTACCACATGGAAGCTCCGAAAGCACTCCAACGAATGTGCACCGACCTCTTCGACGATATAATTAAACTTCGAAAGAGAGTGGTCCAACATCCTGGCTTAACCGTCAGCATATGGCCAAAATATGATTTAAGCCTAACTAACGTCAGGACCATACCGGAACCACTGCCAGAAGCGGCACCGCACATAGCGACAAGAGTGCGCTTCAATGATGACCCACACCCAGGATAGGGAGGCCATCGAACGGACGCCAGCCAGAACGAGCAGGACCCTTCGTCGGAGGAAGTCTAACTGACTTGTCCTCTTTGTGGAGACGGCGTTGAAGCGGTAATACGGGCCATACAGACCCGTTCGGCTCAACGGTAGACAGGAGGCCGACCAGCCTCGCCGCTCCCTAACGGGAGCCGTCCAACCACTTTGGCGGAACCGGACGAACCTGAGAAGCAGGAAATCGAAACTGGAACGCCAGAGATCCAAGAAGGGGATCTCAATGCTAAACCGGCACCAACGGTGACCGGTGGCGCGCCAACCTCTAACGAGGACAACGGCAAGCCAAAACTAGAGCAGGACGATAAACCCGCGTCTATCGACTCGGACGTCCAAAGCAAAAGTGACTCACCGGACACGGACTCCGATAATCAATCATCGGAGGAGTCAAGTGATGACGAAGAGGACTCAGAAATTCTCCAACTCCGAGCCGAGGCACCGGTAATCCGCAAACTGCGGACCGAACGTCTAATTGACTGCCTTAAGGAGGAGAGAGAAGTTGTCTTTCTTCCTAAACGGTACACTTTACCAGCATACTCAACCTGCTGGATTAAGGTCCGGTCCTATCGGACTAAGGACCCGGGACGGCCAATCCACTTTGAGTCGTTGAGACGACCACACCGCCTGGTCTTACCGATCGACACGGCGAACATGCGTAGATTCAGGTCCAAAACAAGTCCTTGAGAGTTCTCCACAAAGGTGCAAGAATTGGCCACATGTACTAGTGTACGAGCCAGACATCAAGGAGGACGGCACGACGCCTTACCATGGCCAGAAGTGGCAGGGAACAATCCTAGCCGGTACCGCACCATTAATGACCATGCTATGGTCCGGACAACTGCAAAAGTGGAACTCCCACCGGAGTCTATCAACCCGGTCCACGTCAGCATTGACTTTCCTGTCGACCCAAGACAGAAACTTATGTACCTCGGAAGCCACGACACCAAACGGAGTCTGGCCATGCTCGACGGACCAGTCCAGCATGATGGCACTAGTTTCACCATACTGGTGCCAAACTACTCCAAAGAGCCCCATATACTCCGGAAGGGAGTCAACATGGGCCAAGAGAAGCCTTACGAGGAAATCACGGACGAAGAATACGCCCGAATTAATTCCATCCAAACCGGGGAGGAAGATCCAGAAGTGGAGCGCGAAATCCGCGCGCACATCGCCAACGCACATTTTGGCGACCGCATGACAGAGGAGCAAACCGCCCTACTGCGTCTGGACTTATGGGAACTCAGGGCCATATTCCCGACGTCCAAAAAGCCTTACGGCGACGTTAAAGGAGTGACCCACGTCATAGAAGTTGGCGACGCTGCACCAATCAAGATGAACCCAACCCGAACGAGTTGGGAGGGGCGAGAGTTCATTAATAAGCTCGTCCAGGAAATGCTGGACCAAGGCGTGATTGAACCGTCCATGGCAGCGTGGAGTTTCCCAGTGATCCTCGTCTCAAAGAAAAACGGCGACGGGACCATGGGCACCCGGTTCTGCATAACTCTGAACTCGGTGACCAAAAAGAATAATTACCTGTTGCCCAATCCAGATGAACTCCTGGATCAATGTGCATGCAACGCCTATTACGGCAAGGTAGATTGTCAGTCCGGATTCTGGCAAATCCCAATGGACCCAGCGTCCATGGACTACACTACCTTCGTGACTCCAGAAGGGACGTTCCGGTTCAAGCGAATGCCGTTTGGCGTCTGCAATGGGCCAGCCACATTTCAAATGACAATGTACAAGATCATGGCGCCGGCCCGTAAGCAAGGCGGCGTCTTTGCATACATCGACAACGTGATATTCTTCGGCAAAACTTTCGAGGAATTCAGGAAGGCGTTCAGAAACACGCTCCTCTGCCTCCGAGACGCCGGGTTCACGATAAAACCGTCGAAATGCGAATTCGGAATGAAAAAACTCCAATTCCTCGGACACATCCTCAGCAAGGACGGTGTCCATACTGACCCCGATAAGTTAGCGGCCATCGCCGAGAAACTACCGCCCAAGACCGAGCGCCAACTTCGCTCGTTCCTTGGACTCGCTAACTACTACCGGAAGTTCATCCAGGGCTACGCCCAGAAGACTTCCAAGATGTATGAACTCCTGCGGAAGGGAAGTTCGGTCAAGACGACTGGACTGACACCCACACCGCCGAGTTCAACGAAATTAAAAAGGCCCTAACGAAAGCCCCTATATTGGCCAAATTCGATGCGACCAAGCAGACCACCATCGAATGTGATGCAAGTGGCGCTGGCATCGGAGCCATACTCAGCCAGGACTGGATGCCAGTTACCTATGCTAGTCGTGTCCTACATGGAGCTGAGAAGAACTACGGCGTAACAGAATGGGAATGCTTAGCCGTAGTATGGGCCGTCCAAAAATTCAAGCACTACATTCACCACGGACCATTCACTGTAAGGACGGACCATAGAGACTTAACCAATCTGCTTAGATGCGAGTCTAACCGGCCCGGCATCAGTCCTCGTCTTACTCGATGGGCCCTAGCCTTACATGGACGGGACATCACCATTGAGTACAAACCAGGCACATTCTGTGACAACGCTGACGCCTTATTCAGATGGCCACTCGAACGGGACGATGACAAAGGTCCACATGAAGAGTTGGACCAAGCCCCAAACTTCGAGGATTACAAAGACAAGATCCCAGCACGCATCATAAAGGTGTGCAGGCTGCAAGTAACTGACGAGGACCCCGCAGACGAATGGGACAAGCTTCTCCTTCCTGGTTGTAACGCAATCAGCGATTGGAATGAGTTTAGCACGGCGGACATACGGGTGATCAATGTACCGGCGCCCATACCGGGAGAGCCAAAGCCCGACGTCCCACCGTGTCAGAAAAAGTTACGGACCGCACCGCGCAAGAACTGCGACGGATGCAACATCGCGTTCCAACTCTGGCCAAGAAAATCTACGAGTTGGAACATCAAACTGAAATGGACAGAAGGTCCAAGTTACCCGAACATTATCAGATGGACAAAGGTGTGCTCTACCGACTCACCGAAATCAACGCGAAACTCGAAAGGAGATTCGTTGTCCTTCTGTTTATGCGGAAAAACATTATCCAGTCCCTCCATGATGGAAAAACAGGGAACCATTTTGGATACCGCAAGACCATTGATGCAGCCAAACTCAGGTACTATTGGCACCGTATGAGCAGCGACATTCATGACTACATCGACCGATGTGAGACGTGCATCTTTTGCAAAGTACCGCGGCGAGCTACCTACGGTAAGCTGCAGCCGACCGAAGCTGTTGCGCCTTGGTACCGCGTCTTCGCCGATTTTAAAGGACCCTTACCGGTGACCCAAACCAAGAAATACCGGTACATTGCTGTGGTGGTCGACCAAATGACGAAGTTCACCATAGCCAGGCCGACCAAGACAAACTCGGAATTCGAAAAGTTCTTTGTCGAAGAAGTCGTACTAAAGTACGGCATGCCACATACCATGCACTCCGACCGGTGCACGCATTTTACGGCAAAATCCTTCGCCAAAGTGTCGAAAATCTTAGGCATCAGTAGTATGTAAGCTAGAATGGCAGGGACACGTGATTGGTCAGACACGCCCCTTTTCTGATTGGTCAGACACGCCCTCTTCTCTGATTGGTCAGAACCGAACCGGACCGAGACCGGACCGAACCGAACCGAGACCGAGGCTGAGCCGAGACTGAACCGAACCGGACCGCACTTACTTTACCCATTTTCTTTTGTTTATTTTTCCCCACCTCTTTTATTCATTGTTAAGACAGCATTCGTATATGCAGGCACAGCGGTACATTGTTTAACAAAAATACAATTCGGAGAAACACGAGAATGGTCAGCATAGGGATCTCCCGGAGACCAATTATACATTTCAAATTCACAACAATGACATTTTACAGTATCTTCGACTCCAGTGTAGTACAATCCAACACGGGCCATGGCTCCGGCGGAAGGCAGGAGGTGTGGCCAGTTTCCAAAAGTGCTCAAAGATCCATTGTCACTGTGTAGCTCAGGAACGTACTTGTACAACTCGTTAGCCAGTCCACGTACTTTCTACACACCATCTAAATTGTTTAACAAATTCTTAGGAATATTTGACAGACCGGACCACGCTCCGGCGATAGCACAAGCCATGGTGCCGATGGCATCGGTGCAGCCGTTCACGGCCATAACGGTGTCCAGGGTAGAATCAAAGTGGTTATGCCCCCGACGACCAACAGCTGCACAGTAAATTGCCAAGGGAATAGCTTCGCAGGGAGCGGAGCCGTTTCCAATAATTTTAACCAGCTTTTCAGGTTCTTCACGGCGCTGTACAAAATCCAACACAGTCATCATCCGTGTATAAAATTTTTGCTGCATGCTTTCGGGTAGATTCTTAGAAGCGAAGGCACAAACGGCAGAAAGAAATTGAATCTCGTCCATGTGTGGATATTTTAAAACAAAGCTGATGTTGTAAGCCTACAACTGAGCTCCAGCGGCGGCCTCATCGGTGGAATGGGTGAGGCGGGAGACACGACCAACAGAAAAGATCATCTGCTCGGTTCGGTTGTAAAAGAATAAAGGAAAAGCCGTTATCCAGGTGGCGGCATTGCACTCTGAACCCCGGTTGCGGACTGTGGCCGCAGCCGCTATCCAGTCATTAGAAGGGGACCATTTCCAAGCGGCGATAATATCTTTTATTTCACCAAAAGCTACCCGCTTTGTATGGTTGTGGTAGAAAGCGATACTGCATTCGCGAGCGGCATCTTTTGGAGGATAATAACCGATATTTAAAAGTGATTTGCCATAAGCCTGAGTCAGTAGCGTTTTTTCCCAATATGTGCAAACCATGTTACGCACCCCCGCAAGGTTCATGTGACAGGAGGTAGGTCTCCTCAGGGGTGTCCCGTAACATTCACCAATTAGAGCGCCCAGTAAACAACCGCCGAATTGATCCATGGCTGACAAAAAGTGAAAATGAAATTTTGTATCGTAATGTGTACCGCTTTGCTCGAACACAACTGGCGATACTTCAAAGTCTCAGTGACCAGGAATGGCGATGGTCAAAGTTCAGGTTTGAACATGTTCAGACAAGCACAAACATGTTCTGCCAATCTTGAGCATTCAACCTCTGCATGGAATTCTACTTTTTCGAAGCAGTGTTGTCAGTTGGTGATTTTGCAGCCATGGAGTCGTTTGAGCTTTCCGATTTACTTTTCGTTCCCGCACAGCGCAAGTACTCTTGCAGATCTTTTACTTCAAAATTTTAAATTCTGGCAACATACAGATAAAAGGATTCCGCTGTTACAAAAAATCTCTGGTCCTGTCCATATCAGAGTTTTTGCAAGTTTTGGCATATTTGCGAGACGATTCATGCTAAGCACTGAATTTTTACACTAGCAATCGTTGTCACAACAGAAGTACATTTACCAAGGACTTTGGGAACGGTTTAATGGCAAAGTGTTTGATGGTTAACGGCGTCACTGTTATTCAAATTGATCGCTTCACTGACGTTTACGCTGACGGTAACTCTAGCAGTCGTGCTAGAATCCCGAAAAAAGGTGTTGCCCTATTGCGTACCGTAAAGTGGGATGGCCTTCGCCGCTCATTGGCTTCCATTCAAAACTTCAACTTTGAATCGTTGCCTACGGAATTTCACTACGAGTGTGCCTCGGCTATCGTCATGCTGGCAAACAACACGACGGCTGGTGACGTGTGGAAAATTGCGCAAAGCGAAACTCTGCTGTACCGACTAGAGACCCTGTACATTGACATACTGTCAAAGTATACCACTTAAGACATCACTGGCGCCCCATCGCCACTGGAGTTCTTTCGCCAGTGGAATTTTAGCGTTATAAGTCTATGTGTTTAGTGAACTCGTCAAGTAAAATTTAGTATTGGATTGTCTGCCTTACTGAACGTTTCAAAAAAATGGATAACGTACGCGCTTCAGAAATTTTGGGGGTGCACGATGATTTCACGGTTTACAAAATCAACGCCGTGGTTAGCATGTTTTGGAACCCCAAGGATGTGTGTTTGATTCTAGTGTCGATGCCAAACCGGATGGTTCTGGGTTGAAGAAAGCACTGGACAAGGGAGTGCGCCTTGCATACAGCGATATCAGTACTATGTTGGGAATGCTACGCAATGGAACGCTTCAGGAATACATGGATCGTGCAATCACGGACAAGGGGGCAGAGAAATTCTCCCTCCCAGGACAAGGCTGTGTGGACGTCACTGTCAGTATTCATCCTAAGTATGGACGCATGATTCGTTTCTCTCAGCCACGCCGCACTATTCAGTTGCCGTATCAAGGATTTGTTAATCTGATGGAGGAAGTCTACGTGCAGCACTGGGGCGGGACATTTCTATCTGACTTGATAGTTCTTTTTTCATAGGCTTATCTTTCTTAGCATTGTTTGTTTCTTATTTGTTGTGAAGAAAGAAAAAGGCTTAGTAGCCATTATTTGCAACAGTATTAACTTGAAAGTTATATAAAGGCTTCAAGTTGATATTGTTGCAAGTATTGCTCTAGCCATGGATATCCGCAACGTCATTCTGTCGGTACAGTTCACCAAGCCTGTTGATTTAGATTCCCCACGAAGCCGTTCGTGTAAACGGATTCAATGCCGTTACTCTTCGTTTACAGGCTAAGACATTCTGTCAAGTCTTTCCCAATGGTAAAGCTATTTTAAATGGGGCTAAAAGCTTTCATGGCGCAAAATCATTGTTAAAACTTTATCAGGCTATGTTGTTTTCGCGAGGCTTTGAATTCACTATTAAGGACCAGTATGTAGCAAATACCGTCTGTACGTACAAGTCCGAGAAGACTCTCGACATTGAGCATTTCTACAACCAAGCAAAATACTTGCCTGTACATAGATTGTACGAACCGGAAATATTCCCTGCACTAAAGCTACGAGCGTGCGGTGCTACTGTACACATATTCTATACCGGCAGTTGTGTACTACTTGGCTGTACTTCTTCGGAGCAAATTCAAGAAGTTTTTGATTTGATAAAATCATTACTAATTTTGTGAAGTAAAAAGTGGTGAAACTGAATGCCAGGTTGTAAAAAACTGATATCCATTTTTTGCACAATTCAAAAACATTTTTGCCGTAGATAAACCACAGTTTAAGCCGGAATAACTGTAATTGTTTGGAATGGAAAAAGTTACTTTTGATTTTCGTTTTAAAACTCCGTGTTCGTTATATATTTCTGGCCCAACCATGTCCGGTAAATCGACATTCACCATGCGACTTCTACAGACTATTCCTGATAATTTTACACCCGCACCTATACGCATCGTGTACGCCTACGGTACATGGCAGGAGGCATTTAATAACTTTAATAAATCCATAGAGTTATTACCTGGTTTGGATAAAATTTTGGACGATGAAAACTGTTTCGACAGAAATGTGCCAACACTACTCATTCTTGATGATCTTATGGAAGAGATACGAAACCCTCAAAAAGAAATTGGTCAGCAAACCACTACTGGCACACTTCGACCCGAACAAGAATCTCATTTTGGAAACAGACGCCTCAATGCTCGGACTTGGCGCCGTACTCAACCAAGTGGACAACAATGGAAACGTTCAGCCAACAGCCTATTTTTCAAGAAGCCTTACCACATCGGAAAAGAACTATTCCACGACCGAACAAGAGCTTGCCGCCGTAGTTTTTGCCGTAGAAAGTTTTCACCTTTACGTCGGAAACCCTGGAAAGACCTTAATAACAGATTACAACGCCTTAACTGGGCTCCTGAAAGCAAAAAGCCCAACTAGATGCCTATCCAGATGGATCTTAAGATTACGCCCTTACAACTTGTGAACTGGATACAGACTTGGAAAAATTAACAATATGGCAGACTGCTTGTCAAGATTCCTATACGACGCGATAGACGTCCCACCTTAACACCAGCTTCCTACTCCATTATTTTTCTTAGAATCTTTTAACATCGCCTTAATGCAACAGCAAGACTCGTATTGTTCAAAGATTATCGACACCCTCCGTGGAGATACGACTACCGCAAATTACCGCCAGAGAAGGGTGCACTTCGTAATCAAGAACGAAATCCTTTATCGTATTGTTTTTCGTGACAACAGAATGAATTTCCGCCTGGTTGTACCTGCAACACTACAACAGACAGTGCTCAAGAACGCTCACGACACCTCCGGACACTTTGGAGTTTCCCGTAATTACGAAAAAATTCATCAGAAGTATTACTGGACAAATTGCATGAAAGATGTTTTTCAATTCGTAACTTCCTGGAAGTCCTGCCAGATATCAAAGTCGCCAAACTGGAAACCTTCTGGATACTTACAAGCGCTGCCAGTTTCAGGACCGTTGAATACCGTTGGAATCGACTATCTTGGCCCGCTCACAACAAGTTCTAAAGGAAACGCCTACCTCATCGTGGCAATGGACCACCTAACGAAATGGGTTGAATCGAAAGCTGTGCGCTCCGCAACCGCCTCGAACGCCGCACATTGTTTTAATTGATTTTATAGCTATCCGCCATGGAATACCCAGAAGACTCCTTTCCGACCGTGGAAAACACTTCGTTAACTCACTTATGGATAATTTGTTAAATTACCTCGACATAGAGCACGCAACCACAACAGCATACCATCCACAGACGAATGGATTGACTGAAAAAATGAATCGGACCATCAGCGTTGCGATTTCTCATCACGTCAGCTTTAATCACCGCGATTGGGATGCCTTTGTACCATCCTTAGTATGCTGCATCAGTACATCAAAGAAAGAAACCACTAAATTCTCGCCTTTCGAACTTTTATACGGACGCGAACCTATTTTCCTTTCGACCTTCAAATGCAAATACGATGGATTACAAGAAATTCCAGATATCCCGCAATACGTAGATACAGTTCACAAATGGTTGAAATCAGCACAAGAATTAGCGAAACTCCGTATCAACTCAGCACACGACAAGAATGCCTCTCGTTACAACAAACAACATGTTCGGAAAGAATTTGTTCGGAGATTTGGTCTTACTATGGACACCGCCTAAACTTCTTAACGACATGGATCAGCCAATCACCAGTAAGAATAAATTAGCTACGAAACTTTTAAAGAATTGGCGTGGACCATGGGAAATCGTCGAACAAACTTCTCCTGTCAACTATAAAATAATAAACCGCAATGGACAGAAAAAGACTGATACTGTACATGTTGACCGCCTGCGGAAGTTCAACGAAAGAATCAAACCGGTTACGGAAGAGTTTGATGAAATAATTTATTCGGCTAATAAGCCTAAAGAATCAGCAGACGACAATTTCCCTTCAAATTTTTCTAATGACGATAGTCAGAATTTTATTTTCAGTAACGATGACTGAAATTTACCGGAAGATGATAATTCGCTTGGACATAACGCCCTTTACCATGAAAGGCAACCGGACGATACGGATAACCCGCAACCACGATATAACATGCGGAAGCGAAAGCCAAAGGAAGGAGAGAAGCCGAAATAATTTTAATTTCGATTTTCTTTGATTTTTATTTTCGTTTTATTTTTCGTTAATTTCCTAAGCTGCGGACAGCTTAATCTAAGAAAAGAAGTGTTACGAGTAGCTTAGCTATTAATAATATCTCCTTATATGTATATCATAGACGTATCTATCTTGCGCCTGCCCTAATCTATTTATATGTGTTTTGGAACTCAGCTCGGCTTATAAAGCGCCTGCTGACAACTATATCCTGTAGCTTATTCTATCATTAAAAGCTCACAGTAACATCCGCGCCTTTACGAAATAAGCACGTAACACACTGCACTTGTGCACGGTGCTTAACGAATGCGGTACGGGTAACACACCGGCGGCATCGACGAATTTAGGAACCTTTGCGTTCGAGATATTTCGCCTACCAGCTGAGAAAACTATGTTATCTGTAAACTGGGTTGTCTAAATCTCAGTGGCCTTGACGCGCCCCCCGTCCCCAATATCCGTCCCCGCCAGGTTGCATTAAATCCTGACGAAGCCATTGCACGAAGAGCAAATAGAAAATTCCAGGACTGTGCTATTTCGGCCGCAGTCAAAGCCCTATGCTCGACGGATAACGTTATTCGTCCATCCCCAGAATCGTTGTTGTTGCAGGAGAAGCATCCCCGGTCGTGTGCTCCTGCGACACCGGTTGACAAGCCTTAAGCACAGTTCTTGATCTCTGACGTTACCGCTGATGAAATACTCGACGCTGTCCGTTCTCTCTCGCTTGGATCTTCAGGAGGTCTGTTTGGTATGCGCCCTCGACATGTGAAAGACCTGATAGGACACGGAACGAACGAGCCACGAAAAAAACTTTGCTAAGCACTTGCAGGTGCCGTGACGAAGATGATCTCGGGTGATTTACCTGACGAAATCCTGCCCTCGCTGTATGGCTCTACGCTGACTGGGGTTCAAAAACCGAATGGCGGGATTCGCCCCATTGCTGTTGGTAATACGATCCGCCATATTGCATCAAAAATCATTTGCCGCAGATTAAAAGAGCGTATGGTAGAAAAGCTGTTCAAATATCAAGTTGGATTCGGTGTGAAAGGGGGAGCCAAGGCTGCCATACACGCGATGCGCATACCTATTTGTAAGTCAGGATGGTGAATGCCGTGTACTTGTCAAATTGGATTTCGCGAATGCGTTCAATTGTGTTTAGCGGCACAAGATCCTTGAGATGGTGAAAATCGAAACGCCAGAATATTTTCCGTTTTTTATTCAGTGCTACGGTAAGCCAACCTCCTTGGCTTTCGGTGAGCACATTATTCAGTCAGAAGAAGGACTTCACCAGGGGGACCCATTGGCTGCCCTGCTCTACAGCCTCGTTACGCTACCTATATCAAAAGCTTTGAAATCCACATTAAAAGTTTTATTTCCTGATGATGTTACTTTCGGAGGAGAGTTCGACGTGGTGTGAGAAGACATCGACACGGTTCGGGCGATGTCAGCTGAAGTGGGACTGCAACTCAACGAGGAAAAATGTGAGTATTACATCTGTGGAGGAAGACCGGAACAGCGCGCGTTGACCGAAGCTTTTTTCGTTCAGCGATGCCCAAGCATGAAGCGCCTCACCGAGCAAGACGTCATCCTCCTTGGTGCAGGGATCACACGTGATCGGTCGGCCTACTGTGGGAAGAGAAAGTCGGTATGATAAGCAAGATGACATCCCGTTTGCCTATTTTGCCATCCCATCAGGCACTGTTTCTCTTGAAGAATTGCCTGTCTGTCCCTAAACTGATGCACATTTTACGAACTAGCGAAGCCTTCAGTTTTCCGGAAATCCTGACGAAGTTCGACTCTACTGTGCGCAGGAGTCTGGAAAGAATTACCAACGTAAGCATGACTGACGAAATCTGGGAACAAGCATTCTTACCTGTCCGGGTGGGCGGTTTGGGCATCAGAAGCACCGAACGACTAGCAGCTTCGGCATTCCCTGCCTCGGTCAGTTCGGTACGCTCGCTGGTGCCACACATGACATATCTGTACAGCGAAGCATACATGACATGTGCGGAACAAGCTTGGAAATGGGGCCCGCGGAACTCTCTGATGAAAATTTGCGTGCTTCGCGGCCTGCTTGGGACATCCCGGTGGTTCTCTACCAGAAAGAAGCAGTATTGCGTCAAACCGATTCCGTCAACCAAAAAGCCCGGCTGCTAGTGACGGAATATAGCAGTACAGTACGTAATGTGACGGCTTTACTCGTACATTGTACTTTTTCGACGTTTCTCTTTTGTTTTTGGATCTACTTTTGGTTGACTCTACACGGATGCGCCGTGTCTATACAAGTCCGTGAGTGGCAGTACTTTGGCATGACCAGTTCTCTCATTACGAGTTTTGGCAGTTTCGGAGTTTCTAATTAAATTATCGTCGGAGATGCAGTTCTCGCTTCGCGTAGATTCGTAGACTTAGCTATGCCACATTGAGATTATTAGCTCATTCTCTGTCATTGAGTAGGTCGGTAGGATAGATTATTACGGTAATTATTCCTATCGTACTGATCTCTCCGTCACTAGCTGTGTCCCAACCTGGGTCTGGGTTGTGGCTAAATGCAGTCCCAGTGGCGAGTCTCGGCACTATGTTGTTGAATACCGAAGTAATTATATCCATTCCGCAGCGCATCGGCGCCCCAGTATGCGTCGAACACCGGTGCAAATGCGGCAGCACTGTTGACAAATGGGGATATCACGGGTTAGGATGCAAGCATCTGAAAGCAAAAATTTCCCGTCATAACGAAATCAGAGATGTGATCCACCGCGCTTGTGGGTCAGCCAGTATCCCTTCCGTTCTCGAGCCACCAGGCCTTTACCGCGATACCCAGAAAAGGCCAGATGGCATGACCTCGGTTCCATTCAGTCAAGGAAAATCCTGGGTGTGGGACGTCACCTGCACGGATACCATGGCCACGCCACGAGCTACATCGCCAAGACATCCCAGGAAGCCGGCGCTGCCGCCACCATGGCGGAGGCGAAGAAAAACCACAAGCACGGATATTTACGCGATAATTTTAATTTCTCTGCTTTGGTTTTTGGAACAATGGGTGTGTGGGGTAAAGAATCGAAATGTAAGATGTCTACACTC